>NC_059429.1:84490752-84792309 GCF_021028975.2 Sphaerodactylus townsendi
CATACAAGATGGCTACCAGGTGTGGGGTGTCACAAATGCGAGAAGGTTCCAAGCCAAGTACCCTTCTGTGTTTGGGGGCAGCACTTTCTCAATGGACATGCTATTTTTTATTCTGATAAACTGCAAGAAATCCTAGAGTGACTCTTTACCTTGGAAAGAGGCACTCTGAGGTGAAGCAGGGATGTATCTATGGAAAACAGCACCTAGCGCAGCACCAACTGGCCATGCTGGTAGGGGCTGATGGGAATTGTAGTCCATAACATCTGGAGTGCCAAAGGTTCGCCACCACGGACCTAGCACAAGCACTGAGAAACCCTCTCCCTTCCTCCTCTGCAATCTGGCCGGGTCCAACAATAAACTGCAGGCACTGCCTCTGCAGACCACAGTTCAATGCTGGATCTGGCAAGGCTGAGCCAAACATTCAAATGGAGGCTCTCAACCTCTGAAGGCAGAGTCCGCAGTTTAAAGCTGGATCCAGCAGAGCTGAGCGTTCAGCTTTACACTTCTGGCTCTGGCTTCGAGCCCACAGTTTGAGGCTGGACTTAGCTGGGTCCAGCTTTAAACTGTAGGCTCAAAGCTGGACCTGGCCAGGCTGAGCCCAGCCTCACTGGGGGCTTGGCTCAGACTGGCTGAGTCCAGCTTTATGCTGTAGGCTCTGCCTATGAAGTCCAGGTGACTTGGGAGGTGAAACCCACAGTTTAAAGTTGGACTCATCTGGAGTGAAGTTCTTGCCAGGGAGGGGGCTGGGTTGCCAAGGGCACCCCCCTTCAAGTGGCACCCAGGGCACACGCCCAGGCTGCTTCACTCTAGATATACCTCTAGGAGGAAGCAAGTAGGTACCTAGAAAAATACTGAAGGGCATATAGTATCCATGAGACCACATTAATGATCTCTGCCTTACAATAAGCAATGGACCCAAAGAGAGATCTAATGCAAACCACACACTCTTAGAAAGGATTTAGTTGTGTAGTGCTCTTGGAGTGTATTTGCAGAACCAGGAGGCTGTGAGAAATTGTTAAATTTACATAACATTCCAATTGTGGCAACCCATATACAGTGGGGGTATGTGGATGCCCGCACCATCCATTGAATCCAGTTAATTAACTGAATTCATCTGCCAGAATGTTTGATCTGCTTTCCACATTGGTGCCCTGGATTACTTAGGAGGTAGTCAAGTTATACCCTGTTCAGTCTTTTAGAATGCTCTGCTCGGGTCCTAGTGCCTTGGGAATAGAACTTGGTAGGCACTAGGACCCAAGCAGAGCATTCTAGAACAAAGATGGTCCAAAAAATGGCAGAGAAATCTCCTGCCATCTTTATCCTGACCAGGGTATAGCACTGCCACTGCTGGGAATATGTATTAACTGGATTTTTATCTTAAAGGAAGATTTCCTCTTATGCAACTCTTGTTTACTTGTTTTCAGCAGTGACCTGATTATTCTAGATTCCAATACATGTCATATTTCTGTTTCTTTAGTGCTATATTCTTGGCTTTAACAATGTTAAGTAAAGGTAAAGGTAGTCCCCTGTGCAAGCATCAGGTTGTTACAAACCTATGGGGTGATGACACATCATGTTTACTAGACAAACTATGTTTACAAGGTGGTTTGCCATTGCCTTCCCTGGTCATCTATACTTCACTCCCACCAACTTACTCATTTTAGTGACCATGGAAGGATGGGAGGCTGAGTCAACCTTGAGCCTGCTGCCTGAACCCAACTTCCATTGGGATTGAACTGTGATTGTTACGAGAGCTTCAACTGAAGTACTGCAACTTACCACTCTGTGTCACAGAGTATACATTTGACAATGTAAATGGATTAAAATACTAACGAATCCCACATTTCATTCTGTATTTAATAAGGAAACATGCACTGAATTTCTAAGGACTGATCTGCAATGCCCACCCCCACATTTGTAGCCTGGGAAACTGGGGTGGTAGTTCAGTGGTTTTTGATGTGGACAAGTGGAGGTGAATCTTTCACTCCACTAACCTACTGCTGTATTTGGGTTACTGTTTGTGGGAGGTACCATTCTGTGGAAACTTTAATCTCACCTCCCTAGTTAAAAGCAAAAAAAAGAGTTCACAACAGAACTTCTGGTTCAGTCCTAGTTGAGTGAAGTATTTTGGCTCATGTGGATATCTGTAAAGATATCTGTAAAGGACAAAGTTGTTTCACAAAAATAATTGGCTTTTATTTTCAGCTAAACGAAAACATAAGTCCCATTCTCACAAACACAATAACATCAGTGACATTTTCCCATGGGATTGCTGGGGAGTGTAAGTGAATATGGGCAAGCTGATCATGTGATTTTTGTGACTCAGGGACTTCTTCCCCAGCCATGCAATTATTGGGTGAGCAAAACCCATGTGACTATTCTTACCTCTGTAGTGCTGATATCTGCACACACTCCCCAGGAGCAGGGGAAATAATTCCTGTGATGCTGACTGTGTGTGCAAAGGGTGTATTGATTTGTATAGATTTATGATGTGACCTCATTTGGAATACTGTGTATAGTTCTGATCACCATATCTCAAAAAGGACATAGCAAAGCTGGAAAAAGCACAGAAGAGGGCAAGCAAGATGATAGGGAACACCATCCTTATGATGAAAGTCTGAAGAGTCTGGAACTTTTTAGTTTGGAACAACTAAGTGGGGGACATGGTAGAGGTTGATAAAATTATGCATGGACTAGACAGAGTTGAAAAGAGAACATTTTCTCCCTCCTCCCAAATATTAGAACTCGAGAGCATTCAGTGAAGCTCATGGACAGTCTATTGAGGACAGACAAAATAAATACTTCTTTACACTGAGAGTGATTAAAATGTGGAATTTGCTGCCAGAGAATGTAGTGATGGATACAAACACAAACAGCTTTAAAAGGAAATTAGGGGTCGTTTCCCCACTTACCATCTGCTGCTCGCTACTCTCCCCAAGTAGCACGGGGTCCCGCAGCACTCCCCACTACAGGGGCGGCGACAACGCAGCCGCCCCGACGCTGCCACTCTCGCACCCCCTCAGCGCGTGTCATTCCTGGCGCTCCTCAGAACGGCGCCTTTTGATGAGTGCGGGGTCACAGGGAAGCCCGGGCCTAGCCAGAAATGATCTTGGCAGCTGAGAGTAGCCCAGCCTTAACTGGAGTAGTCAGCTGTGCACTTGCCAGCAAAGGGTGGGGAAACGACCAGGGTTAGAGATTCATCTTCAGGTGTTACTAAAAGCTTCAAGCATGTTTCCAGCTTGTGTTGACATCACATGAGATGGCTGTTTTGCACACACAATAGTACATCATCTCTCACTCTGCCCTGAACAGAGACTTGGCACTCAATTAGACATGACTGAATCCCTGAGTCGAGAATAGGAACAGTTCTGCAATGTTAGGAATGAAGTCTTCTCTGTTTACTAAAGCCATGGCGCCCTATCCTGATAGGGACCAAGGCGGAGGCGGGCACTCATTACATTTTGTTCATCAGTTCCACATGAAGGCTGGAATCTCTGACCTCTCTCTTTATCCACTAGGTATAACAACCAAATCCCTTTCAGTCCTTAACACCATTCATGATACCTGAAAGATTTATGACAAGGAACACAACCCTCTTCTCCTTTTGTGATTTTTAAAATAAAAATATCCAAAATGATTTCCTTCTCATAAGCATCTTAAGAAAGAAGCATTGATTCTGGAACGCTTAAGCTGGAATAAACGTGCCACTGAACTTCTCTTTTATTTTGTCCTGCACATAATCAGACAATTTTAAATCTTATGTAAAAAGCTGCATAAGTGAACAGAGAGCCACTGAGCATTCAGATGAAGTCAAGTGGCCACTGCATATTTGGGGTCCCATTTATTTATAACTGATTTATTTACTAATTTATGGGTCATCTCTACAGAGTCCTGTTTGAGACAGCTCACACGTTTAAAAATGCTATCAAACCATAAAAACAACATAAATTATCAATACTAAAAACAATCCATTAAAACCAAGCCTGAGGCATAAAACCAGTAAAACACACTGGGCACTGCTTAAACAACCATAAACAGTCCTCAGGCTAGGAATAGACCACAAAACAGCATAAATAAAAAGATTTAAAAATTATTCATCAAAACATTTGTGTTAAAAATGCTTTGGTCTAGCTGGCATTTAAAAGTAGGTTCCAGGAAAGGCTGGGTGGGGACATTCCAAAGGGGAGTGGTAGGGTTGCCAGTTCTGGCTGGGGAAATTGCTGATGATTTGGGGGAAGGCATAGAGTTTGTAGAAGGGGCTCAGCAGGGATGTGATGGGATACAGTTTGCCTGCCAAAATTGCTATTTTTTCCCCAGGGCTACTGAACACAGTAGTCTGGGGATCAGCGGTGATTCCAAGCGAACCCCAGGTCCCACCCAATGGAGGTTGGTAACTCAAGCAAGGTGCCATAACTGAAACTACCCTTTCTCCAGTTACTACCTGCTTCATCTCTGAAAGTGAGGGTACAGACAACAGTATGTAGGAGGGAATTGGTAATAGCAAGATGAACAGTATGGGAGGATCCTGTTTTCCCACTCCCCGAAGGATGCAAGGATAGCCCAAACCAATAAATATCCAATAAAAGGCAATACCATAAAGCACAATTAAAGCATTCCATGAAAAATCCAGAAGTTTCAGTTACAGAAAACTCTGAAAGATTATGTGATTTAGCTTGCACTCATTATGGTGTTTGTTCAGTACCGTACCTCTAGTGTTTACCTGCTGTTATTAGTTTTGCCTTCTTTCAGTCATTCAACTTGGCACTCCAACTTCATGGAACAAGAGAGTCACCACCCACAATTCACCCAGTACGAGTCATCACCATATTATGTGGCTCAGGCCACGTGTGTATTTTTTACATGAGTATACGTTACAGTGTTGTTACATGCAAATGTGCATGCTCAAAAATCCAATGTTCCATTCACACATACCAGAGCTAGAAAATATGCATGCTCTTGTTACGCATGGTTGGAGCGCCTAAAACAAAACATCTTAAAATGGCTTGTGTAAGGAACGTGCCTACTCCCAGGATGTTACAAAGGTCAGAGTCTGTGGTTGTTTCTGGGCACAAAACTTCAAAATGTAGCACTTGCTGTTTAGCATGTCTTAAACAAATGTGGCTACACACAGAGAGAATCCTTCAGATCTCACTGTTTTAGTACAGGCTTCACAGTCTAGAGCGTTAAGAAAGCTTTATGAAATTGTGAGACTTGTGATGAACACATGAGAGTTGACAACTCTGAGTTGAATAAATAACCAGTGTCAATTAGACAGCTGGTATGCACAGGCTGTTGTTGCCCATTGTGCTGACCTGTATTGTCTCATTGTTTCCTCTGGCTCTTTGTCTGGCTTGTGGCACTCAGCAGTTGTCTCATATTTAACTTCAAAGCCTTTTTTTTAAAGTAAGTAGATTCTATCTTCCCACTCTCTGTGTTTTTATACAGGGACTGGCACTTGATTACCATCGTCCATGCAGAAGTCTTCTATGCATTACTGTAAGTTTTGCATATGTATGCATGTGTGCAAATGTGCGTGCACAAACACACATTGTGTACATGCTCAGAATCACTGAGCAGAGATTAGGGACCACAAGTTAATCCTTGTTAACCACCCTGCAGAACTTATAATCAGCCCAATAAGAAGACGGTTTTTATGCCCTGTCATTGTGTTCTCGTGGCTGAAGTGAGTGAGAGAGTGCAAAACCCAAGCTGGTCGTTATTCTACATTGATGGACATGGAAGACAAACTGCATATGCACGTCCTGTTAGTGTAATTGTGTCTACACTGATAGAAGGATCTATGAAAGCGAATTCCAAGTATTATCCGCTTGCTCAGAATGTGTTTGGTTCCCAGTGTGCTGTGCTGACTGTGCTGGCAATCTTCCAGAGAGAAAGCACATGGGCTAGGGAGCTCTCATAAGCAGACAGATGGGCTCACAAGCGAGCAGCCTTCAGATTGCTTATTATCTCCCTCCGGGCTTCATGACAGCCCACTCAGTCTCCCTGCCCCCTCCTCATGCCATCCCTCAGTGAAGTGTTTGGCTGCCTTCTGCACCATTCTCATTTATGACCGGTTGTGGGATAAAAGAGGCTTGTTCGCTGGGACAGGCAACTGGTGTGGGGGCAACTGTTGCCATCTGTCTAGTGGGGGTGCTTCGAAGGGTGGGGAGGGAGGGAGGGAGGGTGGACCCTTTTTGTTTTGTTTCTCCTTTCATGCTTCACTAAGCTGTACCTTTTGTCTTTCGGGGATGCGGGTGGGGGTAAGTGGGCCCAAGAAGCTTGGGAGCAAAGTGGCCTCCTTTTATTTGTTCATTACACAGGTCAGGGCAGAGCTCACTTACCATACTCAAGATTTGCATGCTGATTTTGGTTTGTAGAAATGTTTTTTGGTGGCCTAATGGCAAAATTCTATTCTGCTTTCTCTCCTGGCTCCCATCACGCCTAATGGCCCCTTCCTCCCCAGCCACAGGTCCACTGAGTTAGAGGAAATGAGTGAGGCATCTCAGCTTCAGGGCTAACTAAATTTGTGCTCTTCATTGTGCAACTGAGGTGACTTGGACTGCTGGCAAGATAAGGATGGAAAGGGCCCTTCCTACCCTTTTAGCCATAAGGAGAATAGTACTAATTGGATGTTGCCTTTAATAGCCCTTATGAGAGGGGAATCAAATGAGAGAAATTTGATTTGTTTTGCATTATTTATATCCCCCTTTTCTTCACGTTGGGAATCAAAGTGGCTTAGATCATCCGTTTTCCCACGTTCAATTTCTCGCAACAACCTTTGAGGTAGGTGGATTCTTGGCTTGACTCTTTCCAATCATGTTACAAACGAAATCATATGAGAAAGACTTGGAATTACACCAATTACAAAGAAAATGAGGGAAACGTGACTCTGGTGGTACGGGCACATTATGTGCCTGGAGGAGACTTCTGTTGCAAAAACAGCCCTAAACTTTGACCCTGGAGGCCACCGCCCATGTGGGAGACCAAAGAAAAGGTAGATGGACAGCATTGCTGAAGACATGCGTGCTGTCAGCCTTACCCCTGAAAATGCCCCAAATAGAGCTATTTGGCAAAGAAAATGTCAGTGCTAACCCCCTCAAGGGGAATCCAGCCCAAGAAGAGGAAGAAGAACCTGTGAGGTAGGCCAGACTGAGAGTTCCGGCCCCAGGCCACCCAGCCACCTCCTATAACAGTGGTGGCGAACCTATGGCATGAGTGCCAGAGGTGGCACTCAGAGCCCTCTCTGTGGGCACGCCCCCCCCCCCATCTAGGCTGCTGGGCTCAATTATTAGCATTAAACCTAAGACCTAGTTTTGGGGAAGCAGTGTAGGTAACCCTGTTAAGCGCTGTTAAACCCCACTGATTTTCATGTGAAGAACTAAAGCACGATCCTTTACCTGGCAGCAAGCTCAGTTGCTGGCAATGGGGCTTGCTTCTGAGTAAACCCTCCTATGATTCACCCATTGGAAGAGTTGCACGGTTGCTTCAAAGCAAAGCCACCGACTACCACCAATCTTACTTCCGAGTAACGCACGTCTCAGAGCCAACTGTTTTTTCTAAACTAAAACCTCAGTATTCAGGTTAAATTGCCATGTTGGCACTTTTCAATAAATAAGTGGGTTTTGGTTTGCAGTTTGGGCACTCAGTCTCAAAAAGGTTCACCATCACTGTCCTATAACCTCTTTCTGTAGGGATTCTATGGGGCTGAATAGGAATAAAACTTGCAAGACAATCTAAGAAATGTCTTTTAAATCAAGACCTTGCAACAGCCAGAAGAATACAGCTTTGCCGTCCGAGGGCAGGGTCACCCTTGGCTGAAGTGTTTGACCCAATAACCACACGGCACTCCTGGCTGGGGTAAATATTTGGCCATAGCCATCAATTTATTATACAATCAGAAGTGTGAGGCGCAGCATGGGATATGATCTGTTCTGTGATATGGCCCCTGGAGCTCCAGCAGGTGGTTGGCCTCTTACTGGAGCTATTTTCTGCCGTGAAGCTCCGCTGGGCGGTCGGCCTCTTGCCATAACATTCCCCATTAGCAGGGGAGGGGTAGCTCCCTAGCTCCCCCCCTTTGGCCCTTTCAGATCAATACCCATGCGCCAAACTGCAAATGGCTATGACAAGAATCATGCATTAACAGAAATCTAAAGTATTATAGGGAGAGGCGGGCGGGCAAGTCACTGGCCGGCCTGAGCACATGGCCGGCACAAAGGCTGACCTGAGCCTTTACAGGCTTGGTCCAGCCTCTTCTTTGGAGACGTCGCGGATCAAACCTGGGACTTTCTGCATGCAAAGCAGGTGCTCTACCATTTCTCTTGTTTCATATTCCCCTGGCATTCAGATTAATAGAGAGCACCTTCGTTACTATGGCTGAAGATCGTTGCTATGCAGAATAAAGTGTACTGTGCGTTTGAAGGACAAAACTTTCCTTTGTTGGAGAACACATGGCAGTGAGGTGAGGGTGAACCTGAAAGCCATTAAAATAAAAGAACACAATAAGGGTGAAGGGTCTTTTTTGTGCTAACTACTAAGTTCACAGGCACTGCAGGAAACTCTTTCACAGTTAAATTAACAGCAACAAACCTGGGATGAATCAATGTCAAATACTGACTCAGTTTTTCATTGCTGATGATATAGTGGAAGATGAAAAGACTAGTCTGTGTTCACTAAGCAAAGTTTGAATCCTTCCTCCAGCATCAGGAGACTTCCTCCAATGCAAGAGTCAGTTAAATTGGAAGACTGCTCGTTAGGCCGGAGGAACTTCCCCCAGCCTAGGGCAGGATATGGCCCATTGTGATTCCATGCAGTGGTGAGGAGACGTTCACCATATTTCATAAGGAATCTATTAACCCTGAAGCCAAGACATAAAACTACTTAATGTAGTCTGTCTTGGATGTTTATCTGGAATAACTCTGAGGCCCCTTCCGCACATGCAGAATAATGCACTTTCAATCCGCTTTCAATGCATGTTGTAGCTGCGTGGAATAGCAAAATCCACTTGCAAACAGTTGTGAAAATGGATTGAAAGTGCATTAATCTTCTTCTGCAGAAGGACCCCCAGTGGAACCACTCAGATTAGGTTACCAGCCTTCAGGTGGTACCTGGAGATCTCCTGGAATGACAACTTGTTTCCAGACTACAAATATCAGTTCCCCTGGATACAATAACTGCTTTATAAGGTGGATTTCCCCTCACTTTTTTCTTTTTGCATGGATCTTTGCAGTTGTTAAGTGAATAGATTGCCAAAGCCAAGGGATCTCAGTGTGCAACTGACTCCATAGGCCAGTGATGGCGAACCTTTTCAAGACCGAGTGCCCAAATTGCAACCCAGAACCCACTTATTTATCGCAAAGTGCCAACATGGAAATTTAACCTGAATACTGAGGTTTTAGTTTAGAAAAAATGGTTGGCTCTGAGGCGCATGTTACTTGGGAGTAAGCTTGGTGAAGCAACCATGCAACGCTTCGAATGGGTGAATCACGACCCTAGGCAAGCAAGCCCCATTGCCAGCAACCGAGCTTACTCCCAGGTAAAGGATTGCGCCTTAGTTCTTTGCATGAAAATCAGTGGAGTTTAACAGCGCTCAACAGGGTTACCTACACTGCTTCCCCAAAACTAGGTCTTACTTTTAATGCTAATAATCGAGCCCAGCAGCCCAGGCCAGCCTAGATATGTGGGGGGGGGGGGGACTCTGTTTGCACATGCCCAGAGAGGGCTCTGAGTGCCACCTGTGGCACCCGTGCCATAGGTTCGCCACCACTGCCATAGGGAATAGTTTCAGATGTGTTTGAAATGTAACCTGGTTTGAAATGTAACTGTAGCACAAAGAGAAGGGAGGGTTTAAACCAGGTGTCTCCAACCTATGGCCCTCCAGCTGTTCATGGACTTCAGTTCCCATCAGCTCTGCCAATTGGCCATGCTGGTAGGGGCTGATGGCAATTGTAGTCCGCAAACATCTGGAGGGCCATAGGTTGGAGACCCCTGGTTTAAACCTTACAATTTTTCCAACACCCCTGGGGCACAGCTATTTGTTCCACTGGGAAAGCCTAAGTACATGAATACTTCTGACCTCAGAAGGGCAAGTAACAGCTCCTACCAGTAGAGCTATATGGGGTTAGGAAAATGGTGTGGAGGAGAAGATTTAAACTTGCTTTCCATATGTGCTGCAATCCTAATCTGGATTGGACTCCCATGCAGTTGGGAAGTCAGTTCCAAGAATAGAATTCACAGGAATAATTTCTTATTGAAAGTTCTCATCGTGGACCTCAGAATTATACAAGGATAATGTTAGGTCTCTGGTTGTGGCCATACTCCAGAACTTTGTGGCTCATTCCCAAGGGTAGATCCCTACCTTTGCTGTTTCTTTAAAAATGGTCATGGACATGATAGTTTCCCTAACCTTGTACAACTTCAGGAACTGGGTTGTTTTTTTGAGGGAATATCTAGTATTTTAATAACCTAGTGCTAGAGGTACAGAGGTTGTTTGTCTGGCTTTCTGGTTGTATAATTGTAATCACTCCTCCAGAGATTTCCAGAAAATCCATATAATATGAAACAATGTCAATAAAACTTTGTTATGTCCCCAGGCACCTGCAGCTGCCAGATTAAAACTGAGATGTGTTGATTTAAGCCTGGGAATGTTGTTCTTTTCCCAAGGAGTATATTTCTATTATAACAACTGATTAAAAATGTCTCTGTGGCAGAGGGGGAGGACCACAGAAGCTTTCACATGGAGAGGTTTGTGACTCTCAAATATGCTGAACCTGACACCAGTGGATACTGTCAGTTCTCATATTACATTTGTTGTAGTCCAAGCAAAATAATAGAGTTGGCATGGGCAGCACAATAACAGCGGCACAAAACACACTTTGAGTAATGTCATTATCCTTGTGCTAAAAGGCACATCTTCTTTGAGGTACTTTTTGTTTTGATGCTACAGTCACAGAGGAAGTTGTTTGAGAGGACTCTAAAAACACTGAGAAGACAGAAGGCTATGTCCAATGGGATGTTAGCAGCAATGACCTGGACCTACTGGACTGTTTCCACAGATTTCTGTCTGTTGAGGGTGAGGTTCTCACTTATCTGTCCCCACTGAAGCCCCAGTTCTCCCATGAAATGCTGCTGCTGCAGGATCCTGTCCCTCAGGAGCACCATTTAGTGGGGCATTTGGGGTTGCAGCAGGAGGGAGAAAGGATGAAGTCACGCTCCATGGACATATCTTTCAGTTGATAGAAACAGTGGATATAGGTAATTAAGAACAAGCATATATTTATACCATTATAACATAGTTTTCTAACCTGATTCCTGGTACAGGATGTTGGCATGTTTTGACAATGTGCCGTATTTAATGCTGAAGTTTACCTGTCAGTTCTGGCACAACACATGGAAGTAGGATATGCCCACTTAACATTGATGTTTGAAATCTGGTCATTTCTTTATTGGAATATTTATATCCCGCCTTTCCTTGTGGCTCAAGGCAGCTTACACATCACCATTTACAAACATCACAATTTAAAATATACAAAGTCAACCCCCAAATACCCCCTGGATTCTAGGAATCCCTAGACATGCTGGTATTCCAGCAGGGGGATCTTGCATCATAATTCAGATGTGCAACTTTATGACATCTAAATAAGCCAATATATTGAAGATATGTAACTAGGTCTCCTTAGCAGTGGCTCAGCCATTTGATATGCTTTACTATTGCACTATGAATCCTTGCCTCATGTGATTTAAACCTATTTGCATAATACTGTTCCTTCTCTACTGTTTACAAACCTACCAATTTACTTCCCAGGCTATATAGTGCAACTGATGAAACAGAATCTTGCTTATGAAAGTACATGCAACAATAAATGTGTTAATCATTGAGATGCCACACCTTCTGGCAGAAGGGATGGGAAACTGATGTTTGACTGCCACTCTGGTGTTCCAGGATGCACTCTTTGATTCTGTCCTCTTTTATGGGTTTACAAAATTTATATCCCACTTTTCCGCCTACATTTCTGTCCTGGGTGTTCTGGTGAATTGTACAGCATCATACATGATGAATAAATGAACATTTTTGTTCTGAGTATTTTTTCCTGCTTTTTGAGGCTCACATTTTAGGCCTATCTTTTTAGGCTTAGTTAACTTTATTTTGAAAAGTCCTGAAAATTGGAAAACTTTTGATGCACCAAGAACAGTTGGAGAAGGCAGGACCATGAAAGTCTGAAAATAAGTCTTTCTGAGACCAGAGTCTTTGCTATGACTTACTTTATGAAAGCATTTATTATAATACATCTAATAAGAACAGGTTTCTTCTCATTGAATTGTCTAGGGCTCTAATATCCCTTTCTGGGTGAATATGTGCATAGTCTGCTCTTCTCAACAGAGTAGTTGCTGTTGAGTCAATTGGAGCCCCACTGGATGGAGGAAGATGGGATACAAACATTTTAAAATAACATACATACATAAGTGGGAGAATTTTACATTCAAGACAGGCAGAATTTTCTCATATGCATGGCAGGCCTGGCCTAATTATTCATCTTTTTCTTTCTTTCGTACTAAAAGTCCCTAAATGTTGTTCAAGGAAAGACAAAGGAAAGAAAATTATGTAGAAGTAAGGAATCGTTTAGAAGAATGGCCTCCAGTTCTTATTTTCTGAAAAGGGAATCATCCAGTTGAAGCCTACTCGGATTTCATGCCATCTGCTCTAAGTAACTGGCAGTTTTGTGGTCTCATTGTGGTAATAAAGTAAATGAAGTAAATCTCTGTACTCATGTGAGTTGCGGAATGTAACACAACTTCTTTATTGCAACTAAATTCAGATTAACACAGAAACTGAAAGCAAGAAAGAACAGTCCAGGGCATGGAGTTTTCCTCCAACCCATAATCAAGTTCCAGTTAACTCTTTACTATCCATTTTACTACACACAAAGCTGTGGTTACACAGTGGTGGGGGAAAGGCGCTGCATAAGCACACCATCTTTTTTCTTTCATGTTAACTTGTATACTCCAGGATTTTGCCCAATGGGCTGAGAACTTTGCTTAGGACCATACTGCAAGTCCTTTGTATTTTTAAAATTGTTGATCTAGATGCTCTCTTTGTTCAGTAAGAAATGATGATCACTATAACATTTAAGAAAGGTGAGGATGGTTCAGAGAGGGAATCCATAGACTTATAAAATCTTACAGCTGGAAGAAGCCACACAGGTCATCTAGTCCTACCCCCTGCTCCATGCAAGATGAGACTAGAGAATCCCTGACAATTGTTTGTCCAGCCACTGCTTAAAGACTGCCAGTGATGGGGAGCTCACCCCCACCCTGGGTTTATTACCAGTATCTCTACCCCCATGCTGTCCCCTCCCTGCAAATCCCAAGGATAAGAGAACCCAGACACTGCAGACTGAGAGGATGAAAGCTAGCTATAAAGTTTCCCAGCAAATTGAAACACAGCCTAGCCTTTATTTGTGCAGTGCAGACAGCCAAATAAAACACATGATTTGTGCCTTCAGGCAGGCATTTTATTGGGGAAAGGAGATCTTGGGGGTGAAGCACTGGGACTGTGTTTAGAAATTATTTGAAGCAGCATGGAAAATTTAAAGTTCCTCCTGGCTCGGGTTTATGTGTTATATTCTAACCATTTGGCTGGTTCTGAGCGTTAAAATGTACTTTTGATAATCTAATAGAATTCTAGCTGCTCTTTCATTGTGGGGGTATTTAGAATCTTCTAGCAAGAATATCTGATTAATGCTGTTAGTGGCATCTGATGCTATCCGTTGTATTGCATTATATTATATTTAATCAGCATAATTATTTTTAAGATCTGCCCATGTGGTGCTGGATGCTGCAGTTATACTTTAGACAGGTCAGTTATCTATTTGTTCTGCTGGATTATCCCTTAATACAGGAAGCCATCTTCAGAGTCACATAGTATAATGAACTTCCTTTACTTAAGATAATTATGGCTCTTTAGAATGGCATTATATGGACAACTTCTGTTCTTCAATGCTCTTAATGTCTGAGATGCTAACTTTCTATATGTAAACTATGTATATTTTCTGTGTAGTACATTCTCAGCTTGATTTCTGGTAACTTCAATCAAGAAGATCTTGGGTACAAAACAGTGGGAAGATTCTTCTCAACCTAAGACTCTGCAGAGGACAAGATTATGGTTGTACCAGAACTCCTTCAAGTTGCCCAATGTCTGCACACAAAGAAGAGCATGTGCAGAGGCAGTGGCGTAGCGCCAACAGGGTGCGATGCCCTGGGCAGAGCCGCAGTGGAAGCGTGGCTGGGCGGCGGATGGGGTGGGCACTACTGCAGTAGGGGCGTGCATGTGCCGCAGACGCGGTGTCCCCTTGCTCTGCGTCTGTGCAGAGGTCTTCCAATGCAGATGTAAATTACTGTACCTGTTGAGCAATTCACATTTATGGGCATAAGGGCTTACATAATATGTATAGACCTCTGTGCAAATAGTCTTCTATGAATAGAAACTGGCTATGCTGAGCAGCTAAGTGGGGAAGTAGGGTTGCAAGCTCTGGTTTGAGAAATAGCTGGAGATAGTTTGGGTGGAGCTTGGGGAGGGTGGAGTTTTGGGGGAGAGAGACTTCAGTAAGGTCATAGAGTACACCTTCCAAAGCAGCCATTTTCTCCAGGTGAACTAATCTCCTCACCTGGAAGTCAGTTGTAATCCCAGAAGATCCCCAGCTGCCACCTAGAGGTTGGCAACTCTAGGTGAAAGGCATGATCGCACTCCTTCCTTCCTATACCAAACATCTGGATGGCTTTCAGTCTCCCTTGGGAACAGTGAACTCCACCTACCTGTGGTAACAATCCCATTGTATATTTGGTCATGCCTCTTGACTTTTTGAAAGAACAAAAATGGAAATTCTCATCATCCTATTGTTCAGCTCTTATCCTAAATATTATTTTAAAAATATTTTCATACCCACAACTAAACCATTTTCTGTATTTCTCACAATTTAACAGTTATGCTATAAACATACAACATTGTCATCTGATTTCAAAATGTCTCATTTCCATTTTTTATCCAACAGATTAACGTCATAGTCTACAAATAGCATTCTTGTAATACAGATCTTTACTGTTCTTTAACTAGCCATGAAACTCCTGAAAAAAAAACAAAAACAAATTCTTCATTTCCAATGTATATTCTGTACAGAACATAAAATAACCCTGTGAATCTATCCTCAGATGTATCTGTTTATCATTTTGTTTCAAGATTTGTGTGTAAATCTTTCTGTTTTGGCTTCAAGACAAAACTCTTTTATCCTCCGTGTTGTGCTGGGCTTAATGTACAGTTAAATGCCAAACAAGTAACAAACTGGGTTTGTCTAGTCCCTTCTGTGCCACATTCATGATTTTAGGCATAAATACCCACCTCTGGACACTATAACCTTTTTGTAGTTGTGGGGAGGGGGTGGGGGAGTGTGTTTGTGTCTACCTTGCATTCACTTAAAAACTAATACATGAAGGCATGTGGAAACGGGACTTTTTAAAAATTGCCCGTTTCCCCGTTCCTGCGTAGGGTCATTCTGCACATGCTCACATCAGTTTGAAAGTAAAAAAAATCCCCCCTCCCCTGCACAATGCAGCAGCCAATCAGGATAGCCCCTGAGCAGATCGCACATTTGATCCGCTGACAGTGGGGACGCCTGCGTGGCTGCTGCGTTTCTGGGAACAAGGGGGCAGAAGCTGCAGTGGGGACCATGCTCAAAAGATCCCGAATCTTACCAAACTGGTTTGTATCTACTTTCATTTTTGAAGTGGGGAATCGACCTCAGAAGAGTATATCTCTGCTAGGAATAGGTATAGGAATAGGTGGCAGTCTCCACTTTAGCTGGGATAATTAGCTGGAGACAGACAGTGAGAGGGGATAAGTGAGATTGATAACCTATGTATAGCAGGATAGTCCTGAGTGAAAACTCTCAAATGAGGAGGAAGTCAATAAAAGCTACTTTAATTGTACATTGAAGAATAAAAAAACAAGAACTATATTTTAAGCAATGAACACACACACACAAAGCATACAAGAACTGACTGAGAGAAACAGGAGGAAGTTGGATAGGGTTTCAGGGATGCATGATAGTTACCAGTTTGAAGGGATGTCTAGGGAAAGGAGTGCTGAGGAAGAAACAGCCAGCATTTCTAGGAGCAAAAGAAAAAGCCCACACACAAGTGAGGATGGGTCCATGGATCCAGAACACACGCATGCACTACGAATGGCCAAAGGACCAATCTTCATACGCTAAAATGGATCCTGAGGCAGTATGAGATAAGCAGGCAAGAAAACCAGAGACAAAGAATTTATTGCTTTTTCAGGGTTCTAACAAACAGGTGGGAGAGACTTGACAGATCATTATGACCCAAGAGGCCTGGACTATTGCTGGAACGGGTGCAGATAGACAAACTAATGGTCTGCTTGGGCCACTGATTACCATAAATCACCTTAGGGAGACACAATGGAGATTAGCTAGCCCCACTGTCCAGCCAGACTCACCTTAGGGCAAGGGGAAAAGTTCAGCGGCTAACTGCCTTCCCAGCCAGGTTTTACACGCAAGATGGATATCAAAATTCTTCGAGAGGTATCCATTTTGTGGGGAGCATGTCTTGCTCTTATGCCAGTCTTTGGCCCCTTTGCCTTTACAGCACCCCTTAGTGGGAGGATGGGTCCGACTGTTCACATAGTCACTATTACAGTCTTGATTTACTGAGATCTGGGTTTTGCTAATATTGAAATAGTCAGGATTATTATGGCTACTCTGTGGTTCGAAGAACGTTCTAACATAATAATTTTTCTTTTGTTATATAACTGAAAGTGACTTTGTGCATTTATTAGTATCTCTTTATATTATGAAATCTGTTTTAAGTCTTGGCAAGAGAGGTGGGGTATAGATAAAGTAAATTAATAATAAAAATCTTGTTACCCTTATTTTTCTCAGTATTGTACTTCCCAGCTGTTTTTTGCTTTAATACTATAGAGATTCATATATAGTATAGTATAGTATAGTATAGTATAGTATAGTATAGTATAGTATAGTATAGTATAGTATAGTATAGTATAGTATAGTATAGTATAGTACACACAAATCTATGATTTGTATGTTTGCATGTTTGTATGGTAAGACAGCCCTATGCAGTGTAGAATTTTTTAAAAATATTAAGAATGTTTTGATATAATTTTGATGTTTTTAAATAATTCTTTTTTGCAAACCATTGAGAACTTTACATAAAAATTCATTTGGGTAATCACAGGAAAATAGTAGCTACAGCCACTGTAGTATAGGAACATAAAAATATACCCCAAGTCCTGGGCTATATAACCATATTCTTTTCCTTTGCTGATGGTGTTCTCCATCTGACATGGCCAGAGGAAAAATATAACTTTTAAAAATATATTTTATCTTATCTTTTAATCAGTTGTATTTTGTCTACCTTATGCTGGTTTATGACTGCAATAAAGAGTGACTGGCTGACTATAGCTTGTGATCTGCATCACCTTCACCCCCCTTCAGATACTATGGGGAGAAATGGCAGTTAAAAAAGGTAGAGGAAATAATATAAACACCTGTGAAGAAAGTGAGAGTGACACACATACAGGTGGCAGGTACAGATTGGGACAGCAAACTGCTATAAAGACTGAACATGTGCTTTAGCTATGGGGCCTCGATGCTGCGATCTCCCCTCCCCATGCAAATCGGAATACTACCAAATATTGAAGAGCTTAAAATACTGGCTCGGACACCTCTGTCATTTTTATACTAATCTCCGCTCTGGCTCTCGATCCTGCCTGTATTAGTGACTCATGAAACTGCATAGCTCCATGCCCTGGAGGGAGCTTGGAGCATCCTGGCACTGGCTGGCAGAGGAGATGGGATCAAAGCTTTACGGAGAAGGTGCGGCCAGACAACCTCTGCGAACTCTCAGCTGTTTATTTCAGTAAGAATTCTCCCTCTCAGCAATAAAGGATCTATTGCTCAACCCTCCCCTCTTGGATATGCCAGCAGAACTATCAGCAGTTCATAGAGTTCTGAAAGTATTTGACATAAAAGTGTAAATTAAGTGTTAGAGTAGACTGGTCTCACCAGTAAGGAATGGGCTTAGGGAGGCTAGAGGCTTTATTTATTCTAAACCCTTCTACAAATGGATACAAAGGACTTTTCAGACAATATTTTCATCAGACTGGGAATATAGAGTTGTTCATGATAAATAGTGATGTGCTTCAAAATGAGTGAATCTTTTTCACAAAAAAGGAGGAAGAAAGAAAGAAAACACACTTCCTTTAAAAAAAGGAAAACACTCTCCGTTCACTTAGTTGCAGCATCTATTTCCCTTTACTTGGACTCTGCAAGAGGATTTTACTTACCGTATATACTTGTCTATAAGTCAACCCGCATATAAGTCGAGGCACCTAATTTTACCACAAAAAACTGGGAAAACTTATTGACTCGCATATAAGTCGAGGGCGGGAAATGCAGTAGCTACCGGTAAATTTCAAAAATAAAAATAGGTGTAGTTACATTCGCCTTCAGAAAGGGAAATTTCTCAAAGATGAGGGGGATAGTGCGCAGGAAGCTGAAAGGGAAAATCAAGAGAGTCAAAAATGTCCAAGGTGCTTGGAGGTTATTTAAAAACACAGTCTTAAAAGCTCAGCTGGAATGTGTTCCTTTGGAGTTAGGAAAGGCAGGCGCCCAGTCCAAAAGAAAGCCACCATGGTTAACAAGGGAGGTTGAGGAAATTATTAGGAAAAAAAAAAGATGTCTTTTAGAAAATGGAAGTCCAACAACTGATAGAAGAATACCAGAGAGGAGAACACAGAATGGTTGGCAAAGAGGAAGCAAGTTAAGCTTTGTAAGGGAGGCAAAAAAAGGATTATGAGGAGCATGGCTGCAAGCATGCAAGACTAACAACAAAGCAGTTCTTCAAGGTACATCCAAAAACCTTAGGAAGCCAGCTAGGAAGCGGTTAGGCCCGTTAGATGATGAAGGAACAAAAGGTGTGCTAAAGAGATGACTTAGGGAGTTACTTGCAGAGAAGCTGAATGCCAAATTTGCTTTTGCATCTGTCTTCACCCAAGAGGAGGTGAGGAAAATTCCTGCACCTAGAACCAAAGCTTCTTAGGAGGTGAATCCTGAAGGAACTGGCCGAGCAGTTAGTGGTAGACAAAGGAAAAGAAGTTCATGGCAGCCATTGATAAACTAGAAATGTTACCAAATCCCTTGGCCCAAGATTGCATTTCACCCAAGAGTTCTTAAAGAGCTCAAGCATGAAATTGCTGATGTATTTCTCACATTAATATGCAAGCGTTATCCCTGAAATCCAAGGCTCCATCCCTGAAGAACTGGAAGATGGCCAATGTCACACCAATCTTTAAGAAAGGGTCTAGGGGGGGACCGGGGGAAATTACAGGCCAGTCAGTTTTGACATCTGTTTCTACCTGAGTAAATTAGTAGAATCTATCATTTAAAGATAAAAAATTATTAAACTTATATGTAGAAAAGCAAGACCTGCTGAGGAAGAGTCAGCATGGCTTTTGTAGAAACAAGTCCCTGTCTTACAAACTTACTAGAGTTCTTTGAGGGTGTAAAACAGACATGTGGATAAGGGGGGGAACCAGTGGACATTTGTCTACTTGGATTTCCAAAAGGCTTTTTGACAAAGTTCCTCACCAGAGACTGTTGAGAAAACTCAGCAATGAAGGGAATAAGAGGGGAAGTCCTCCTATGGATTAAAAACTTTGGTTGAGGGAACAGGAACACAAAGGGTGGAGTATAAATGGGAAGTTCCTCACAATGGAGATATGTAGCAGGGAGTGGGTGTCCCCACAGGATCCGTTTTGGGACCAGTGCTCTTTAACTTATTCACTAAATGTGAAAGCCTGGAAGTAAGGGGTGGGTAGTGTGGTGGCCAAGTTTGCAGATGATACCAAATTATGTAGGGATTGGTAAGAACCACAAAGGATTGCTTGAGAGAGCTCCAAGCGGACCTATGATAGAGGAGAATTAGGTGGAGTAAGGAGCTAAGAAATGGCAAATGCAGTTCAATGTAGCTTAAAATGTAAAAGTGATGCACATAGGGGCCAAAAGAAATCCAAACTTCACATACACGCATACAGGGGTGGGATTTGCTATCAGTCACAGACCAGGAAAGAGGAGTTTGAAGCGTCTTAGTTGATAAGTTCCATGGGAGATGTCAACTCAATGCATGGCAGCTGGTAGAAAAGGAGACAAACTCTATGCTGGGGATCATTGAGGAAAGGAGTTGATAATAAAACTGCAAAGGATTGTCATGTGCCCTTATATAAAGCAGAGTGTCAGTGCGTGACGCACTTGGAGTACTGTGTTCCAGTTCTGGTTTGCCCACATCCTCCAAAAGGATACTCCCGAAAGAGATAGAAAAAAAAGTGCAGAGAAGGGCAACGAGGATGATGATTGAAGGATTGGAGGCACTGTACTTCCTATGAGGGAGAGAGGCTGCAAGCGTTTGGGACTCTTTAGTTTGGAGAGGAGACGTCTGAGGGGGGATATAGATTGGGAAGTCTATAAAATTATGCCATGGGGTAGAAAATGTTGACAGAGAGAAATTTTTCTCTCTTTCTCCTATCTGAGAACCAGGGGCATTCATTGAAAATGCTGGGGGGGGAAGAATTAGGACTAATAAAAGGAAACACTTCTTCACGCAACGTGTGATTGGTGTTTGGAATATGCTGCCACAGGAGGTGGTGATGGCCACTAACCTGGATAGCTTTAAAAAGGGCTTGGACAGATTTATGGAGGAGAAGTCAATCTATGGCTACCAATCTTGATCCTCCTTGATCTCAGATTGCAAATGCTTTAGCAGACCAGGTGCTCAGGAGCAGCAGCAACAGCAGAAGGCCATTGCTTTCACATCCTGCATGTGAGCTCCCAAAGGCACCTGGTGGGCCACTGCGAGTAGCAGAATGCTGGACTAGATGGACTCTAGCAGGCTAGTTCTTATGTTCTTATGTTCTTATGTAGATATCAATAAAATTACATTAATTGAGGCATCAGTAGGTTAAATGTTTTTGAATATTTATTTCAAAGAAAAACAGTAAACTAGCTCTATAAGCCCTGATTCCCCCTTCAAATCTGCTCAGAAGGGGGGGGGTGTGATTTAAAGGGAGAATCTGGGGAAAATTTGAGGGTGCCTGTCAGGGGAGGAATGCTTATGTTATCAGTACCAACATTTCAGAGTATCTTTAGGAGACCCTCCTAATGGTACCACCCAGGTTTGGTGAAGTTTGGTTCAGTGGATGTAAAGTTATGGACCCTCAAAAGGGTAGCCCCATCTACTATTAGCTTCCATTGGAAACAATGGGGGATGGGAGTGCCCACTTTGGGGATCCATAACTTTAGATCCCCGGAACCAAACATCCACCTAACCTGGCTGAGTATCCAGCAAAGAGATTATCTGATGATACCACCCCAGGTTTAGGTTGTGAGAGATTTGGTCCAAGGGGTCCAAAGTTATGGACCCTCAAAATGTAGCCCCATCTACTATTAGCTTCCATTGGAAACAATGGGGGATGGGGCACCCCCTTTTGTGGTACATAATTTTTGACCCCCTGAACCAAACTTCACCAAACTTGGCTGGTATCATCAGGAGGGTCACCCGATGATACCCTGAAATTTTGGTGCCACTAGCCTAACAACTGTGCCCCCTGGTGGCCGACAAAGTATAAACCCTAAAATATTTTTTAAAATACACCTCACTCACGTATAAATGTGCTGAAAAATTCAACTTATATGCGAGTATGTACAGTAGATTTTACAAGTGTTTGTAACTATTTATGCACGCTCTACTTACACCACACTTTCGTTTTGCAGTGGGATTTACCCAGGGTTTTTTGTTTACACGGGAATTTCCCCCCTGCAAAGTGTCCTTAACCAAGCTGATCCACCATTTTGCTTCCCCTGCTTTGTCATTGTTTCCATGCAACCTCCATTTGACAAGGTTGCCTGCTGCCTTTTTTTTCCTGCCATCATTGGCTCCATCTGGGTGGGGGAAGCTGTTCTGATCCTTTTGAAATGGTGGCCTGAAGGGTAAGAGGAACTTCTGGGGTATGGGCAGGGTAAGGGGAGAAGTGAAAAGACCCAAAGAAAGCTAAACACATGCTGAGTTCCCCTTCACTTTTCCTGTGAAGTGAGATGAAAAATTGCACTTTCAGAGCTTTCCTTTTGGAAACCACTGGAATTATCTAATCTGAAGGCGGGGTGACTGCCAAAGAAGGAAAAATGTGCATAACTGTGAATCAAACCAGAAGGAAATGTATGCAAGGAGACCACAAGTGTCTAAGTGCCAAACTACACATTATGGTATCCATGTGGCTGTCATGAGGACATTACTGTCATTTTAAAGCCATTTAAAAATGCTGCAGTGGGGTGGGCTTAGGAACACTTGTTTCTCTCCCTCCTTATCAAGTGCTGAAACACATCCTCCTTCACAGCTTTATAAAACAGCGCCTGGGGCGCACCTTGGGTGCCACAAACCTCAACCGCTGCCCCCCCTGTCTCCACGTGGAGTTTGAGAGTGGGACCAGCTTGCTCACTCTACCCCTGATCTCCACATGGAGCTTGGGAGCACAGTGTGGGCCCATTTGAATTTAGTCTCAGCTCACCCAGGTCCAGCTTTAAACTGCAGACTGGATGCCTCAACCCACCATGATGTAGGGTTTTAGATGATTTTAAAATGGTAGCTGCATGCACATGGCAGGAATGAGGATGTCGAGTTTGAACGTGAGTTTGTTAGTGAAAGTGACAAAGGTTTCAAGACTAAGAACACTTTCCTGGGAGTAAACCCCATTAAAAATGGATCTGACTTCTGAGCAAACCTGCTCAGGATTGCTTCCATAGTCTTCTTTACCATACCAATTAATGACTTTGTTTCAAATAGCTTTTTGAAATTGTGTGCATGTGTTGTATGAAAGAAGTTTAATACAGATATTAAACAATCTTACAATCTCACCCCTCAACCAAACTTCATTCTGAGGAGACTGAAGAGATCTGAAAAGGGACATGACACTCCGCCTCCTTTTGTTTAATTTCAAGGAATATTATTCAAAGTAACTGAGAGGCAGTTTTGTGAAGCTGACATAACATCAAGTTGATGAAAGATCTCACAGAAATCACACCCTATCTAAAGGGGGTTCTTCAGTGGTGGGATCCAAAATTTTTAGTAACAGGTTCCCATGGTGGTGGGATTCAAACAGTGGCGTAGCACCAATGGGGCTGGGTGGGGCACGACGGGGGCGTGGCCGAGCATTCCGGGGGCGGGGCATTAATAATTTCTCTGTTAATGTAAAAAACTCTTACTGTAAAAAAACAGTTCCTAATTTCCAGCTGGAAACTTTCTGTCCATAATTTAAACTCATTACAGCAAGTCCTATCGTCTACTGCCAACAGAAACAACTACTTCTCCTCTAATTGACTGCCTGTCAAATACTTAATACTTTCAAAGACTTAATTTTGTTTCTGGAAATCAAAAGAAGGATACTTTCCTTAAACAAGGAACTTTACCATATTTCTAAAACATGTTTTTAAAACAGCCCAACAGGGAGAATGATCCCGTTTTCTACCTTCGCTAACCAGCCACATGGGAAACAACAGGACTGTATGATTTTTGGACCTAATGGAATTTCTAACGGAAAAGCGGACCCAATTAGTAACCCCCTCTCGGCACACACAAATAATTAGTAACCCACTCTCGGGAACTGGTGAGAACCTGCTGGATCCCACCTCTGGGGTTCTTCACAACACATTATACTTGAAATGCCTTTGAGACTTTCCTGTAGTATTTGGGGGAACGTGTGTATTTTTATTGAGGGACAAAAAGTGGAAGAGTGTCATTTAAAATTTGACTATCCATTCTTGCTAATATGGAGTTTTGCATTCAAATTACAGATGCAGATTTTGTTTTAGAATTGCTTATGTATGGCGAATGCTCTGAGTGAGGCAAACAATACATGCTGCCACCTTTGACTTGCCCCAGTTCAGTGGATCAGCTACCTATTTGCAGATGGGGAGTCCTGGACAACCAATCAACATGAGAGTCAGAACACACTGGGTTTTCTTTACACCTCTGCTTGAAGCAGACAAAAGGGAAGGAAGAATATTGCTTTCCTTCTCTTCCTTTGCCTTCTGAAAGAACAGGCATGGCAGATGTTAACCGAAGCACTGTCTCCAAGGGTAACCTGGAGTGAACACACACACGCTTCCAGCCAGCAGGGTTAGATTGGTGTCTTTTCATTTTCTGCAGTTCCCATGCAGCGTGGCTTGTGTTCCTGAGAGGACAAATCCCAAGCAGAGTTGAGATCCAGAGTGACTGCCCCATTTTCTCTGGTGTTGGAGTGAAAAATGGCGAGGTTTTAAAAGCATAAATGAGCTCTGCCTGCCAGGATTCTGACCTTGTCAAGCGTAATCACAGGGGAAAGCCAAAAAGGGCACAGAATTATCTGCAGGCAATGCCAGTGCTGGGTCTTTGTCCTTTACAGGCCTCTTTTGGAGCCACAGCACAGATCGCCAACATGTCCTTTTGAAAGCAAAACAAAGCACGTCTTGATATTTATGGCACACGCGCTGCTAGAGCATAATAGTGCGTGGTGTACAGTACAGTGAGACAGATGGCCAGTTAAACAAAGGGGAAAGGTTTGAATGAAAACTACAGAGGCTGGGAATTTCTTACCCACAAAGCCTAAAAACTAGAAACAGTTCTAGATTTATTTTTTTGGAAAGCACAAGAAATGTATCCATAGATGGAATATAGCTGATTAGTAGACTTCAGAATATCTCTAAAATAAACTGGATCTAGCAATTAAGGATGGGAAGAATTAGATGTAGTCTCAGTACCAGGGGTTTAAGAAATTTGGTGGAGGGGGCAAGTCAAGATCTTCTACACTCCAGTTTGCAGGAGTTAGGAAAGAGAAAGGCGCAAGTCAGGCTTCCTGCACAATCTTACTTTTTGGGTCTGTTCCACATGGCAACAGTTCTCTGTGGCTTCACTGGCTTTGTTTCAGCTGACAATGGAGCACCATGGCACTGGGGCTTCCACATGGAGGGTTATCTCCACATTTTCAGTTCCTCAGTCCTCCAGGCAGTAATGGTCTCCTGCACAACCTTGGAGAGGCCTTTTCTCTATGTGTGTGTTTTTTAATCTGATGATTGATTTACGCATACCATTATACCATGATATTGCTACGTTAATTGCCAATTTTTTTGTAAAAAAAAACAGCTTTAAAAGCCCTCTGGGGTTGTGTGCGTGTGTCAACTGGCCAATTTAGGGACTGGGGAAGGGAAAATCCAGACTTTCCCACCCACCTGGCATCCATTCAAGCTTTGCTGTGATCTTCCCCAAACATTTCAGCAAAGCAAGCTTGGGAAAGATCTCAGAAAAACAAAACAAAAACAGGGCAACTCCAGGAGATGCATCAAATCACCACAGTGCTGCCGGGAAGTGGGAAATCCCCTGCTTTCCAACAGCATCCATCCTGGAGCAAATAAGCTGTGTGTAAGTGGACTTGGATATTGGACATGTTTTTAATTGGGAGGCTAGTTCTTATAGGGTTGTTTTTTTTTTTGCTGGGGAGATCAGATCTAGTAGTTACAATACAGAGAAATATAAAGACTTCTAGATCTGTGTCTCAGATTACTGTGTATCTCAAATTAATGTTGTACCTAATGACACTTCCAGTTGCAAGACTGCTTCTCCAAGCAACTCAAGTGATTTTGCAAATAACAAAAACATTCCATCAACATGCTCAGCACCCAAAAGCGAGACAAGGACTATGTCAATTCAAATTGTGGCTGTCACTAGCTAGTTCAAGTTGACTAACAAAATCAACCTGCATGGCATAGCGATAAAAGCACCAGTCCCAGAAAGTAAATCCTGTACAATAATGTTAGTATGTTCTGCAAGGTCAGTTTACTAAAGATCTTTGTTTTCCTTGAATTAAAAGTTGTATGGGAATCCTAAACTTTTTGTTTTGTTTTGTGAATGTGAATGTGAATTATGTTATGGCAAATGCATTCTATGTCATCTCTTACCCAATGCTAAGCAATATTTAAAAAGCCAATTAGTTAAGGTCCTCTCCCCTATGAAGCAGGATTTTATTTTAAATCTCATGTTTTAAGAATGTCTGTTTGATGCTCAGGGCCACTTTTCTTGTTAACTTTTAATGACACTCTTGTGAGTACACTATATACCAGGCTGGTTGAGACTTGTACAGAATGAATTACCCTTTGGAGACTGAAAACAGAGGCACCATTTTAAAATGTCTGTGGTGATGGAATGCGTGCGTGCGTCTGCGTGTATGCAGTAAGGTCAAAGACGTATAGTATTAGATTGAAAAAAGCACAGTATTTAAAGAATATTTGTTATGATTATTTTCTTTTTTGCTTTTCATAAAGCTATATCAAAACAGGGCAAGCAGTCATGTGTTTTAGTTGTTGATGCAAAAGAATTGAGGATTTTATTTGCCTAGCCACACTAGTATATAGGGTCATTATAACAATATAATCATTCAGTGTGTAGAATTAGTGAGCTGACTAAAATTATAGTTGCTCCTGTTATATAATCACACCGCAAGTATCCATACTATTCCTGAACAGTGCCCCCACCCCAAAAGCCTGTGGCACTTTAAATCCTGGAAAGCAGAATAGAAACAAAAGTGCCCAAAATATGCCTGTTTCTTCAGATATTATGATTTTAAGAAAATCTAAATATTAATAGCAAGATTGGAATATGATTTGAAAAACAGTGTGGCTAGAATCTTAGATCTGAGGTCATATGGTAGCCTTCAGCAAGTCATCAGCCCTTAGCCACAATTTTTTTTCCTGCAAAAGTATGAATTGGGCATCAAATGTAATTTGCCTGGAGGAACAATGATTTGTTGAAGGACTCCATGGCCAAAATGGTGTTGAAGCCCATGTCTTATAGTGCCAGCTCCATTCACTTCTCATTGGATCTCACTATCTATGTAAAACTACATGGTCTATTACAATTCAACAAACAGGTTTGAGAGGAAACAAGAGCCTTCCAGGTTAGAGTCAGGCAAGTTTCCAAAGCCATTGTTTTGGTTCCTTGTTGTTGTAGACTCTGGTCAAATGAGTTTTAACTCCTGAAAAGCCAGGCATGAATAGAGGACAGGGGCATGAATGTGCACACCACAGCATGAGCGAGGCCTCTAGCAGCCCCTGGAAAACAATCAAAACCCAATTATTGCCTGTGGCCAAACCACCAGCCGGGCACTGATCCTTCCCTTGCACAAAACCATTTGACCTTGCTGCAGGTCAGGACAAGCAGTCTGAGTTCTGAGAAACTTGGTACTGGTCTTATGCAGTTACAAGCTTCAGAGGACAGCTAAATGCAGGGTTTGCACCCCTTGCAGCAGATGATATAGTTTTTAGCGGGGGTTTCCTGTGTCTGTCTGAGAATCGCTGATAACTGAGTTTATTTTTGCCCAAGAAGCCAAAGCAAATGCACTCCGTCCCTTCAGGGTGGGAACGGAACGGCTGAGCTGACAAGCTGTTGATGGATGGAAGTTTGCCCGCTCCCTGCCCTGAAGGGCCGCCTGTTGTATCAAGCAGGCACCTCCTCTCCTCATAGCCTGCCTTTTTCTCCCGGCAACAGAATTTTTATTTAGGGAGGAAAAAAAGCTTCTCCCCGCACCCTCGCATGCACCTTAGTTCAACCGTACGGACGGCACCTTGACAACAGTTATCTGATTGGTTAGTTGGGCAAAGGCTGGTGGGCCAATAGAAGCCTCCCCAGCCTAGTGAGAGATAAAAGGAAAAGGCGAGGCTCTTTCAGGGCTATTAAGGGGCTGTGTTCGTTGCGGAGCGAGGGCGGAGGCGGGGGAGGGAGGGGGGGTGGCGGTGGCGGTGCGGTTTGGCAGCTGCCAGTTGTTGTTTGTGCGCTGACCTGCTTTTCCTAAGGCCTGGTCCCATTTTATTCAGCCATGTACGAAAGACAGCCCATTGCCCCCCTCCTCCCCTGCACTCTTCTCAGCGTTCCTGACGCTGCTGAATTAGGCATAAGCTTAGTCCACCTCCTCCCGTTTTGTATTGTTTTGTTCTGATCGCGCTTTTGTTTTCCAGACGACACACGCAAGTTGCTCGGAACTTTTATGCAGCTAAATATGTGTCTGAGCTTCACAAATGGGAAAAATCATTTGACGGGAGGTTCGATTCCGGGCACTTGGGTTCTTTTGAAGACTTAAAAGAGTTGGATTGAATAGTAACATGGACCTGCTTGCCAAACGAGTAAATTGAGATTGCTGCACTTGGCTGTTTTTTGAGAAGGTCCTGAATCAGGAGGGGTTGTTGTTGTTGTTTTGGAGGAGTGTAGTTGGGGCCTTGACTTTTTCAGCCAATACGTTTACTGCTTTTCTTTGTAACTGGGAACCTAAAGCAGTTTATAGCATTGGATCTGGTGGGTTTTCTGGTCTGTGTGGCCGTGGTCTGGTGGATTTTGTTCCTAACGTTTCGCCTGCATCTGTGGCTGGCATCATCAGAGGTGTATTTTCTCTGTGATACACTTCTGAAGATGCCAGCCACAGATGCAGGAGAAACGTTAGGAACAAAATCCACCAGGCCACGGCCACACAGCCTGGAAAACCCACGACAACCAGTTGAATCTGGCCATGAAAACCTTCGACAGTTTATAGCATTGTTTGCACTCGCTTTCACACCAGTACTGAGGTTCATCGGAGATAGTGACTGGTCTGTGATGACCCAGTGATCTGCCATGGCAGAGGCAAACTTGGGTCTCCCAGATACTGAACACACTCAGTGCAGCTGTGGGTTTTGCTCAGTCTGGGACTGGATTGTGGGGTTTAGATTGCAGTCAGCTGCAAGTAGATAATTTCAGGCTGAGCATGCACTTTCCAACAGTAATCAGATTTATACACAAGAACTGCAGTAGGTCAGGGACAAATCACGTGGTCATAAACTGTTCCTCATATAGAGCCTTCAAAATTATTGTATTTGGTCAGCTCATGTAAGTTGTTCTTTCTGCCCTGGAGAGAGAGGATCAGATTGTATAAATTACATGATTTATTCCTCCAGTAGAGCACTCAGAGTCAGCATGAGGGCCAGTAGTAAGAGCATTGGACTAAAATCTGGGAGCCCCAAATTAAAAAAAAACAACCCACTCTGCTGTGGAAAATTGCTGGCTGAGCTTGGGTCAGTCAACCTCAGTTTAACCTATCCCACAGGGTCGTTGTTACAAGGATGAATTGGAGGCGGGAAACCTAACGTTGAAAACCATGTTGGGTGCCAATTGGCGAGACAAGTGGGATATAAATCTGTAAGAAAATAAATTCAGAGGTGTAGATATTACCTTAGCTTGAGAGAAGTGCACATAGCCAGGGGAATTCTACCAGCACAGTGGGACTATATGGACACTACAGGGCCATTAAGCAGTATTCTGCTGAATAGGATGCGCAAAAAGGCAAGCAGTGCTTCATGGAGCTTACATTCTTTACTTAATGATGGTTGTGGAAGTGCACAGCTTGTTGAATAACCATTGTATAAAATACAATTATTACAGAAAAGTTCATCATCAGTATAGCTATACATGTGATTTAAATATATATATATATACACACACACACGTATACACATATATATATATATATACACCTATATATTTAGATGTGTACCCTGCCCTTCCCCAAGGGGCTCAGGGCAGCAACAACAGTTTAAAACAATCACAGTACCATGTTTTCCTGAAAATAAGACAGTGTCTTATATTTATTTTTGCTCCCAAAGATGCGCTATGTCTTATTTTCAGGAGATGTCTTATTTTTCTGTTGTGTTTCTATTCCCTATTTCAAAGGACATGCTTCCAAACAAGAAACTTTGCTACCGGCCTCCCACTTTCTCGGGATGCCTTATATTTCGCGACCTTTAGCAAGAGCCAAACCTCTACTATGTCTGTATTTTCAGGGGATGTCTTATTTTTCTGTGTTCTGTCTGCGTCTCTCAGGCATGCTTCCAAACAAAAAACTTCAAGCTCACCGTCTTACTTTCGGGGGGATGCCCTTATATTTCCTCGCGATGCTTTAGCAAAACCTCTACTATGTCTTATTTTCAGGGGATGTCTTATTTTTCTGTGTTCTGTTCGTCAGGCATGCTTCCAAACAAAAACTTTGCTACGTCTTACTTTCGGGGGATGCCTTATATTTCGCACTTTAGCAAAACCTCTACTATGTCTTATTTTCAGGGGATGTCTTATATTCGGGGAAACAAGGTAAGATTACATAAATATGTTAAAACAGTTAAATAATCATGGTTAAAGTAACCTAACTCAGATGGTGACTGACAACATCTAAAAGTCCCATTCCCCGCCCCCTCGCCCCTCCCCGGAGACCAAAAGTAGATGTTAGTCCTGCTGGCCATCAGGAAAAGGCCAGCAGAACAGCTCTGTCTTACATGCCCTGTGGAAACTACTCAAATCCCACAGCAGAGGCGTAGCTCCAGGGGGGACGCACCAGGGGCGTGCACCCCTGTGGGGGCGTGGCGAGGGTGTTCTGGGGGCATGGCGGGGGCGTTCCGCGGTGGGATGTGTGGAGGACGCATCAGTGCACTGGGCGCTTCCTCCCCTTGCTACGTCTCTGCCCCGCAGGGCCCTGATCTCAATCGGGAGCATATTCCACCAGGTAGGGGCCAGGACCAAAAAGATTGAGAAATGCCAAAGAGAAAGTGGGAGTTAGTCAAGCTTCCTATTTCTGTACTTGGAGATGATACGCAGAAGACATTTGTTTATTCAGGTGTCCTTAAAAATAGTGAGTGTGCAAGTTGCTGTTACATTTTCAGATCACTGGACTTCACGTGTAAATTACTGGATTGTGAAACTACTCAGAGAAACGTCTTGAGCATGCAGAGAGATGCTCTGCAACCATGAACCTGATTTTATGAACAGTTCACCCCCCCCTGACTCTGATCCACAGCAACTGATATATTTCCATTGGTTTCACTCATAGGAGGCCAAGTGCTGTTAAAGAAGCCTTGATATAGGTGAAACAGCTCAGGGGCTGATATGCCCTGGTTCTGTGCAGCCACCAAAGCTTTCATTAGTAAACAGTTTTGTAAGAGTTATAATGCAGACTTGCAGTAAATTTCTCAAGGAAGCATGAAATTGTTTCTAAATGAGCCTGGCAAAAGTACTGCAGCACTTCTGTCACCTTCATGTACCTGTAGTTCAGCCATAATGATTATGGGGAGAGGACATGGCTCATGGGTAGAGCATCTGCTTTGGAAGGTCCTCCTAGGTTCAGTTCCCAGGTCAGATGTTTAGGCTGCAAGTAATGTGACTACCTGAGACCCTGGAGTTCTACTGCTAGAATATACAATGGGGACTTTGATAGTCTGACTCAGTCTAAGGCACCTTCGTATGATCAACATCTGAGCCAGACTGCTTCCCACAGCATCCCCTGTCTTTTCCTCTGAGCCCACTCCTTTGAAATGCATGTCTGTGCCAAAATAACCTCTGCTTCATGTATATCACCCATCTGTTTGCTTCTATTTTTCAGTCTAGGCCAAACCTGAGGGTATTGGGGATGTAGGGCGGGTTGGTAGATGAGGGGCCCTGCAGTAGAAACACATGAGGGTGTTGAACATTCCTCTCCTTTAGGAACTATGTTAGTTTTGTAAAGGATCTTGGCACACCAAGGCAAGGTTCTGTCCAGGGAACAAAGAGTGGTGTGTTTTGGGCTTCTGAGCACAGGAAAAGGGAGGGTGGTGCAGAGCAGCTGAATGAACAGGAATTTACAATCTTTCTTGAAACACAAATAGTTTATGGCACAAATTCCTTCTCCACCACAACAGCAGAAGAGCTCACTGGATCCCAGTCCTAGTCCACTTGGCTGGCTTTGAACTGGGAATGCTGCTTCTGTTAGTAATGAAAAACAGCAGGCACCATCGTGGTATGTTTCTTGTAGGGGCTTTGGAAACAGAAGGAGCTTCGGGCAGTTTCTCACATGCCTGGGCATGCCAGAAAGCTCTACCTCAATTCAAGAGAATAACCATTGCTTACAATGTTTGTTCAGCCTGGAGATTAATATGGGGCAATTAATCACTTCATCTTCATGAATTTACTTGCGCAAGGACCTAGCCCATTAGATAGCCAAATCCAGTGTTTTTCAAACCTCTCAAGCCTGGAACCTGCCTTTTATGGTGACCAGGAAAAAAAATGCCACATGGAAAAATGCCCACATGATTTTGAGAAGACTTGTGTGGCTGCAGTAGGATTGCCTTTCCACACAATGACATGAAAGGGTGTTATTTTCATCTGTGTCAGAGTTTCATCTGGAAAATGAACAATGTTGGCTTGAAGACAATATGAATCGAATATCAACATATTGCTCTGAAATTTCTTGCTGCATTAGCTTCTGTTCCATTCAAACATGTGAGAAGTGTTTTTGATAAGCTTGCCACCACATTTCTAGACGAAGACAGCTATAATGAGGTACGCATGTACTTGTTTTCTACATATATTGGTAGAGATTCTCAGTCTCCTATAAGAATATGGAATCATGGTTTAGGAGTAGAGCCTGGGGGAACTCAGAAGGGATGCGATTCATTGGAGTGCATCCTCTAAAGCAGTCATTTCCTTCAGGGGAACTGATCTCTGTAGTCTGAAGATCAGTTGTAATTCTGGGAGATCTTGAGGCCACACCTGCAGGTTGGTAACCTTCATGCAGGGGAACAGGGGGCTCAAATGACCCCAGGCGCAACAGCGGGGGTGCAAAATTGCCCCCTCCTCCCCCATGCTGACCTGGCTCGGGGGAGGCACCGAAAGACAGACTCCTTCCCTCCCCTCCCCAGGCCCTCAGGGGCAGGGGCAGCTTGGACTGGCACTGCTGTGGCAGGCCACCTCCTGGGCCGCCCACCGCAGTGTGCTGCCCCGCTGCCTCCCTGCAGGCCTGGGAAGGGCAGGGGGCAGCCTGCAGGGAGGCAGAGGGTGGCTCGAACAGGTGCCACCCAGGAGGTGACCTGCTGCAGTGCCCTTTCGAGCAGCCCCCGAGCATCGCCCCAAGCATGGGGGGCATGGTGAGGGGTGGTGGGGGTCCCTGGAACAGGTGTTGTCCCCGGGCACCATTTCCCCCCAATACACCTCTGCCCTCATGGGAACTATAGCATTTTCAGCCACTTGTAAGTAAGAAGGTTTTCTATACAAAGTTTAAATATTTGCTCAGGGCCCCCTTACAGGACTGCATGGGGCTGGTTTTGGCTACTTTTAAGAATGCAAACCTGCCAAAGCACCCCTATTTCCCACTGTGTCAAATGTGCTGCAGGAGAAAGTGTGGGAGGGGCATTGTAAAACCTGGAAGTGAGGCCACCAGTGCTGTCGGATTTTTGCTGGTCTCTGTAGTTTTGAAATCCTACAGTGTTGGTGATGTCACTTGCAGGTTTTAGCTGGAACTGACATTGATTCATAGATGAGATGCTTCTTCTCATGCCCTGTCCTGTGGCATACGAGTGGCAACATCATATGTGTTCCAGACAAGGATCTGGGAGACGTAGATTCAAAGCACCAGATTGTCATGAAATTACTGGATCATCTTGGACCAGTCTTTTTCAGCCAAACCTACCTCGCAGGGTTGTTGTGAAGATAAAATGGGCAAGGAAGGATTATGTACATCTGTCTGAGCTTCTTGGTGAGCAAGATAAAATTGTACAGGACATCTATATCAGCCAATGTAGGTCTTATTTTTAGATAAAGAATTAAGCCAAAGTTTATTCAAACCTCATGTGTGGGGGAAAAAGCATCAACCTGGCTATAACTTTACAGATGGATGGAGGGGTACTGATCGTGCAGTTAACATTAACAGGGGAGCCAAAATGAGGAAGGAAAAAGAAACGGTTTAGAAAGGGCTATATTACCCTTGTTCCTTGAACAATTTACTTATGTGGGTGTTACCAAAACAGGCTCTGGCCAGGCCTTCTTATTCTTTCAAGGTAACTTTGCCCACCACAGAATGACAACTTCTATTCAGAGAATGTTTAAAATACATGTATAAAGAAAATGTATATGGAGCAAATACAGACAACTACAAAGAACAAAGCCCAGATCACTGCTGACATTCTCCACAGAACATAATTAAATGTGATCTTCCTATGGCAAAACAAAAACAAAATGTATTTTGGTTCTCAAAATATGGACAAACTGTATGGAGCAGAATTGCAGTTGCCTTTTCCGTGTTGAAAAACTGTCATCTTTTATTTTATGTTATGAAGTCGTTTCTGATTTTCTGTTTACTGAGAGTCTGACCTGGGTTTTGTGCAGTTTACTGTTGTGATGTATTTTGCCATACTTCTATTTCTGCCAGCATTTGAAATAGCTTTTGAGAGGGAAACCAATTTGATTCCGTGAAATGTGTTTTGAGCATGGTTTTACAGGTTCCAGAGCCTGCATAGAATAAACTCAGAACTAAATTCCCCATTTGTAATAAGGATAAAATAATGAATTTCTACCAGGGTCATTTTTACCTGACTTATGTAGGGCATCACTCTGTTTGTATTAATGACTAAGGTGTTTGTCTGGGACAATGTGCAGTCTCTGCTCATCTCTTACACAAGCCGACCTGATGACACCATGTTGCCAGGATCCAGAAAGAGCTGAGTTGTAGAAACAATAGCCTGTGTTATACAATGATAGGGAGCTTAATGCACATTTCTCTGAGATTGTATTCCAGTCTCTTTGCAGGGGCCAGACAAGGGCTTATTCACATGATTACTTTCATGCCCCAGCGGTCTATTTTTTTAAAAAAAATTGCGCCACACTGCTTGTTGTTGAGACCATTCATTGCGTGATTGCCAACAGGCATGTACTGAATTCTTTGTATGACAGAACTGCACTCAATTAGCTTTTGGTATTAATAGAATGCTAAATGTGGATCTAAGAAGGAGAGAAAGAAAAAGCAGTGATTTATGTAGAGAACAGAATTTGATCAAATTCGAAGAGGCCTAGGCAGAGACCGCTGAAATATGGAGTGTACATACTGATTTAGGAATGTTCAAAATTATTTGCTTCTTCCATCTATAATTTAGTTCCTGTCATGTGTGCGTGCGCTTCCTCAACATGCTTCTCTGCTTGATGTCGATGTGGATGCTGCTGGCCTGAATTAAAGGCTGTCTCACAATGTAGGTTAGGCTGAAAAGTTATCCCTGCAGGTGCTATCAGCAAATATGAAGAAACACGACTGCAGAGTGAAGGGGACAAACCGCACAGCCCCTCTCTCCCGTGTTCTTTTGTGAGGAACTTGGCCCACAACATGGCAAATGGGTCAGGTTGTTTGTACTTCTTATCAAACTGCTGCTTTCTTTGTTTCACTGTCCCAGTTTCTTTGCCAGACAGGACTCGCTGACCTGTTTATACCAGCTGTGATTACTGTAAACCTCAATTTCTGGAAGGGTCCACAAAGAATTCTCCATCCCACACACAGTATAGATACCTGATTTGCTGCCCTTGTTTGACCATGTGGATGAAATGCTGACCTCGCTCATTCAAAGGACAGCAAGAATCACTGCCTGTGGGCATGAGAATGAAATAGAATAGCATCCTTGAAACAGAACAGCATCTTGCAAGGCTTACAAAAATTAGATACAGTAACCTGGCAGTATCTTTAAAACAGGGTGTGTGGAAACCTTCCTATGGGACAAATGAGAGTAGAGAGGGAGTGGGCTTAACCCTTTTCTTACCTACTACTTCTCTTCTTCAAATCACTGTCCATAGTTGCTTTCCTCCCTCCTCCCTGGTGCTCCTCTGCTTCTGCTTCTATTTCACGAGGCTGTTTGCTACCATATCATGCATTTGAGTGAAAAGTGTAGTTCATGTCTAACACTGCTATTCTAAACACAGAACCACTCTTCTACAGTCATTGACTTTACTGGACTTATAAAGATGTAACTCTGCTTAAGATGGCACTGATAGTATGGCATACATGCAGTGGAGGGATTCAAATAATTTAACTGGTTCTGGTAGTGGGATTCAAATAATTTAACAACTGGTTGTTTACAAGCACCATTTTAACAACTGGTTTTGCCGAAGTGGTGCAAACCTGCTGAATACCACCACTGCATACATGTGCATGCATTTGCGCACGCACACACACACTGCTGTGGCTTAAATTGCCTTTGAGCCTTGTACTCAGTTTTTGTAAGTCAAATAAACATTCTGACCAGTGTGAATTTACAATTGATGTTATGAACTAATTGAAGTAAAACAACAACAAAAAAGCTTTATGCTTTATATATGTGTTAAGCATGATGACAGCTGTAAATCCAGCCAGGGTGGTTATGTGTATTCCATCCATGCCTTGGCCTCTCACGGGTGCGGCGGGAGGGGGGTGGGTTTGTTGTTATCTGTTTTTATCTGATTTGCTTAATTTATTGTTTATTGAGTTATTTTGAATGGGTTGGATTATGATTATGTTTGTTGGTGCTGATTGTTGCACGCTGCTCTGAGCCCTTCGATGGAGGGCGGGTTACAAATATAAATAAATAAATAATCACAGAGCTGACTTATTCTGTATGCAGGATCAATGAGCGGTTCACCTTCAACAGTGCCTATCCTCTAGAGTACTTTAATTCAGTTGAGGTAATGATGGTATGACTATGAAGAAAAACACATTGGAGGCCATATTGCATGGAGGTTAGTTGCAGGCAGAAGGGTTCTTCCATTCTCATTTGCAATCCCTTTTGTATTACTTCAATCACTCCGCCATATTTTCATGTGATTGGGGCCAATCTGTGGTTAAATACATGTCTCTGCTGCCATCTCATCTAGTGAGACCCTGTGAAAACCGTCACTTAACATGTTTCATTTGCTAGCTACCAATTTCTCCTACCTTGTCATCTTCAGTATTTACATGGGGTAATGTGGATGTAGAGAGACTGTACAGCAATACTAATGGCACTAGCCCAGCAAACACTCCTGCTTTGAGAGGGGCACAGAAATCACAAACTTAGCTTCAAATGTATTTTACTGTGGAGGTACCTGCTGTATTGTAAGCACCTATTGGATTGTGCCTATGGCATCGAGTCATTCCCCTGCCGCCTTGATTCTATTTTGAATGATCAATTATTATATGTATTTTCCTGTTTTCCCCATGTATTCTACACTCCCCTTCTGCAATATTTGATTGCCTGTTTCCTATTATTACTTCATAAACCCAGGAGGTCAGGAAGGCTTCAATACTTCTATAATTCCACAGACTGCAAAACAAAAATGTCCAGAAAGGCATTTTTAGAAAGAGATTGGAATTGTGGTATAATAAAACAGTTTAGAAGGTGCTTTTATAATAGGATTGTCATCTACTGAAATGTTTATGATAGGTAACATCTTGTTTTTACTGCATTGTCTTCTACCCTTGTGATGTCCTTTCTGCACTGTTTATGTCATATCCTGCCTTAGTTTGTAGTTCATGTTATTTTCTAAATTTGTAATCACAGTTCTATTTTATTGTCCATTGGATAGCTGTTGTCTGATTGCATAGTTTTCTAAAAATATATATTTTAAAGTAGCATTCTCAGGGAGAAAGTGAAAAACAAATAAATATCTAAAAATAAATACCTGTCCCAAAAGCAATGCTAACTCAGCCCCCTTTGATTATGTGTTGCTAGAAATATCACTTGGTATCGCTGACACTAGGCTCATTCCACACATGCAGAATAATGCACTTTCAAACTGCTTTCAATGCTCTTTGAAGCTGTGCGGAATGGCAAAATCCACTTGCAAACAGTTGTGAAAGTGGTTTGAAAATGCATTATTTTGCGTGTGCGTAAGGGGCCTAGGAAAGCTCCAAAAAGAAAGCAACTGTAGCTTCACAAAGGGCCAAATTTTGCTTAATTTTAACTGGTGTATGTTCTAGTATGTTTCTGCTTTAGTAGTAGTACATTCTTGCCTGCAAAGCTTGTCTCGCAATACATTTGGAGGTCTTTAACATGCCAGTCTCTTTGTTATTGTCAGCATAACATGGACTAACACAGAATGTAAGGAGTGGAATGAATGAGAAATGCAATATTGACATCTAATGGCAGAAAGAAAGAAGTGCAAAGTAATTTCACACTGTACAGAGTTCCCTTTGGCTAAGGTTGTATTTTGAACCATGAGTTCTCAGATGAAATATGTCTCTGCCATAGGTGCATGCTTCTCTGAATGTTTGAAAAAAGCTTGTGCTCTTTGAGCAGACAAGAGCATTTGAAATGAGAGCTTCACTCATTAAACATGGCTGTATGGTTCAAACCTCTCCTTGACCCCTCTTCTGAGTGCTGATCACAGAAACGGACAAGTCTGAGGGGAGTTGACCTGTTTGTTTAATTTAACTAACAGGCAACACTACCCAAACCTTGGGGGTTGGTTCTGGGGTGAGACCATGGACAAAGTTGAGTTGCACACTATTGTTTAATAAAACATATAAGTTTATTAATTAGAGAGAACAATGAATAGATTGTCAAGCAAACAACAGGCATATAAATTAACCAACTTCTGGCTGCTAATTAACTATCCTGACTAACTAGACTGCCAGCCAACTTCCTCAGCAGAACCAACGTACATTCACAGTTGACTCTCAAGAGTGAATGAGGAAAACTAAGAAAAGGCTCTACATCTAAGTGAAACCTACCCCTTTTAACCTGATGGGGCGATCCAAAAGGACGTAAATAATCCGTCCAGTTCAGCTGCTAATTAAAGTGTTTCATCTGTGAAACTCTAGGAAGTGCAACATAGGTCACCATGTATGCATTTCCCAAGGTCAAATTGCCCTTCTGAGTCAGCACAAGTGTCCCAATTAACTTCAGTGAGGACATTTTTTGGTCCTGGTAACTTATTCTGTAAGAATTTATACACACTCTCTATCAGTTGGTCCTTTATCTCCAAGGGTCTGGTTCTAATGTGCCTACTTTCTTACAGTGGCACGTAGTTGTGGTAGTTTGGAAAGAAAATACCAGTTATGGGTGAGGACACAATAACGATGAAGTGATCAGTATAGTTCATGTGGATATTATTGTGTATGTTGACCATATGCTATGATTGTCTATGAAAGGAGGATCACATGTGTATATGTAAAGGCACTGTTCATGATAAGAGCCAATGGTGTGTGTAAACCTAGGATCTGGATAACCAGGTTTGAATCCCCATTCTGTTATGGAAGTTTTCTAACTGATCTTGGGGCAGTCAGAGACTCTCAGCTTAAGCTACCCCAAAGGGTTGCTATGAGAATAGAATGTTGGAGAGGAAAAAAATGCATGCTATTTTGCGTTCCCATTGGGGAGAATGTGGGGGTATAAATTAAGTTGCTGAATAAAAAAATGACCAGAGTTGGTAGTTGTTACTGCCATGCAAAGCATGGCTGTGAGGAAGCCTCTGAACTGTTGAGGTACAATTCTTTTTTACTTCAATTCCATTTATTTCAGGACAGCAGAAGTGTCAAACTCTCAGTTCATAGAACAACTCACTTGATGTGTTCAAGGATTTCATTCATGACAGCAGTAACAGCAGAAGACAGTTCTGGCGAGATGGCACCAAAACTGTTGATAATATAATGTAGCAATCCCCCCCACCCCCCAATGTGAACCAAAGGAACAGTAAGAGTCCAGCCTGAGAGTCAGATTCAACCACAAAACTTCAAGGGCAGGATGCAGATAAGCACCTGCAAAGCAGAGGCAAAGCAAAAGCAAAGCTCATCCCCACAGCTCCCCTCTCCCCCCGCAGGACTGACATCCTGTCAAGAAGCCAACAATTTCAATGCAGTCAGAACACTACGGTTCCAGTGCAATCCTAAACAGACTTGCACTATTCTAAGCCCAATGAATTAAGCTATAGCCAATGCTTCTGTACTGAACTCCCATCTTTCTGGGATAGGCTTCCTGAGGTGAGGGGGAGGCACCAACTCCAAAAGTCTTCTGAAGGTGTTGCAAGGCCATTGTATTTTCCAGGGCTTTGAATTTCCAGGTTTCCAGCTCTGGGTTGGGAAATTCCTGGAAATTAAAGGGAGGAGCCTGGGGAGGGCAAGATTTGGGAGGGGAGGGATCTAATTTGTGTATAATGCCATAGACTCTCCAAAGCAGTTATTGTCTCCAGAGGAACTGGTTTTTCTAGTCTGGAGTTAGTTGAATTCCAAGAGGGCTCTGACTCTGAATGGGGTGCATGCACTTTCTTGGAGAGGGAGCATTAACTGGGGAACTATTGTGTTTGTAGGTTTTGAAATTAGAAATTGTAAGCCACTTAAAGCCAAAAGGGAAAGATAAGGTATAAACATTTTAATAAACAAATAAATGTCCGGCTGTTTCTATAGAATGAATTGCTGCAGCAAGAGCTGTGTTTTGTTGAAGTGCCTGAATTGTAACTGAATATATTAATAGTGCAAAGTAACTGTATTAATTTTTACCTGCAGGGTGCTATTCGAGTTTGGACTCATTATTTCAGTACAAATCCAACTCATTCAACTCTGGATATAATAACAGACAAGAATGCACACATTCACACATTCCTATCACCTAATGTTTGTTTTCAGTACTGTATGTTATCAGTCCTGTATGAACTGCAGTCCAAATTGAATCATGTAGGTGTGCTAGCCTGTTTATTTGTAGGATTTTGAGAATTATCGGATTGTATGGTTTTCTAGAGACAACCTGTTTGGAAGTGCCCAATTTTGGCCACTGGAAGGCAAAACTAGATTATGATTTCTGTTGTTGAGCAATGGCATATTCTCTGTAGTTTATGGGTATACATAGAGGAACATTCCTGTATACTTACCACACTGCTGTTGTCACCCAGAAAATCATTGGTGGGCAGGGCTGAATTTGTACCCAGTGTTGGCTGTGGCTAAGTCCTAGTATCTGTTTTCAGTGCCAGATCTTTGTAAACTATATGGATAAAAGTGCTCCTAAGCATGTGCAGAATGCATGCCTTTCCTCACTACTGAATAAGTTCAGAAATTCCTGATAATCCAGCATTATTTATTTAAATTACCTACGGCATAGGTGTCAAACTCACGGCTCTCCAAATGTCATGGACTACAGTTCCCACCATCCCCTGCCAGCATTATGCTGGCAGGGGATGATGGGAACTGTAGTCCATAACATCTGGAGGGCAGCGAGTTTGACACCTGTGACCTACAGAGAGGAGGCTTCCAGCTCAAAGATTTGCCAGCTGTAACATCTTGCTGATTGTTTTGTCCCTCTTCTCATTGCAAGCATAAGTTTGGGTGGCACCAAAAGCAAGAATAAAAAAGCAAGGACCAAAGATACGTCAGCCACTGCAGCCAGGACCAACCCAAGATATGATTTGTTACTTTATTTGGTTGCTTAATTAATACTGGTATTTTTTAATTGTTGCAAACCGGTTTGTGACCTTTTGAGGAGAAAAACAGGATACAGTATTTAAATAAATAAAAACTACATCCAGACTGTGTTGATCTCTGGCAGCCTTTTTCCCCCAGAAATCAGTTATAGCAGAGTGATGTAGTGGTTAAGAGTGGCAGACTCTGTTCAGGAGAATCAGGTTTGATTCCTGCCAAGTGACCTTGGGCTATTCATGAAGCCTGCCAGGTGACCTTGGGCTATTCATGGTTCTCTCTAAACTGTCTCAGCCCTGTGGACTTCGGAGGCAGAGCCCAAAGTTTAAAGATGGACTTGTCGAGGTGGAGCGGAATTCTTGGTGAGGAGGGGGCAGGCCAAGGGTGCCCCCCTTAATGTGTCATGTAGGCAGTTGCGTAGTGGGAAAATGGCGCCCAGGGAAAAATGGTGCCAGGGCCCCGTCTCCCTACAGCACCCCCCAACAGTGCTCCCCCATTCCCCGCCCCCCCTACTTACCTAAGTTCAGCTGGCTGCTTTTCTCACCAGGCTGCCAAAAGCAGCCGGCTGAACTCAGGTAACTACACTTTCCAGGAGACCTTGCGAGCCCCAACAGGTAAATAGATGGGTGTCGCGGGGGGAGCGAAGCCCAGCCATTTCTGGAAAGGAGGGTGTGACTGGGCCTCGGCGTGATGTGCACACGCTGCCTGGGCAGGCCTTGACCCAAATGGCACATGCATGTCGCTCTGAGGCCCCAGCCACGCCCCTCTTTCCCAGAAGCGTGGGGGGGGGCAATTTTTCCACCCCATGTGACTCCCACAGGGGTGCCCAGGGCATTTGTTCCGAGATGTCCCTGTGGCAGCTACGCCTATGCATGCAGGGCACCTAGATATGCTCCACCTAGATATGCCTCTGGGTATGGACGTAGGTAAGGGGGGGTTCTCGGGTTTGAACCCCCTCATTCATGTCCGAAGCTCCGCCCACCCGTTTGTGGGTTTTTAAAACATTTTAGTGCTTTTTTGGTTTTTGGCCTGCAGGGGGCGCATTGTTTGGGCTCACAGCACCAAACTTTCAGAGATTGTTTGGGGGACTCTCCTGATGATACTATCCAGGTTTGGTGAGGTTTGGTTCAGGGGGTCCAAAGTTATGGACTCCCAAAGAGGGTGCCCCCATCCTCCATTGTTTCCAATGGGAGCTAATAGAAGATGGGGGCTACACCTTTGAGGGTCCATAACTTTGGACCCCCTAAATCAAATTTCACCAAACCTGGGTGGTATCATTAGGAGAGACTCCTAAAGATACCCTGAAAGTTTGGTGCTTCTAGCTTAACAATTGCACCCCTGACAGCAGGCACACCCCCCCCCCAATTTCCCCAGATTCTCCTTTTAAATCCGCCCCCCTCGGCATGGATTTAAAGGGAGAATCTGAGGTCCTCAGTTTAGAAGAAGAAGAAGAGTTTGGATTTATATCCTCCCTTTCTCTCCTGTAGGAGACTCAAAGGAGGTTACAATCTCCTTGCCCTTGCTCCCTCACAACAAACACCCTGTGAGGTAGGTGGGGCTGAGAGAGCTCCGAAAAGCTGTGACTAGCCCAAGGTCACCCAGCTGGCATGTGTGGGAGTGCACAGGCTAATCTGAATTCCCCAGATAAGCCTCCACAGCTCAAGTGGCAGAGCAGGGAATCAAACCCGGTTCCTCCAGATTAGAATGCACCTACTCTTAACCACTATGCCACATTGAAAGTGATGCTGTTTCAGGGTGGGGGATAATCCACCCCAAAACAGCATCACTTTCAATGTTGTTTAACTAGGGACCCCAGATTTTCCCTTTAAGGTGGATTTAAAAGGAGAATTTGGGCTCTCTAGTTTGAACACCATTGAAAGTGATGCTGTTTAAGGATGGATTCCAGCATCACAGCGGCTGCCCGGCCCCCCCGCCCCGCAAAACTCAGATTTTGCACCAGGCTCCATTTTCCCTTTATGCCTCTGCCAAGAAGGGGGGGGGCAGGGCAGGGGAGTCTGCCATCCCCGACCTCGGAGAGCTGCTTTTATAAGCACTAGCCAGGGGCGGGGCTTGGGGAGGCGTGGCCATGCCCTAGGGGCGGGTGGGGGTGTGGCCCCACCTTGAACCTCCCCCCCATAAAAAATCTATACCTACGTCCCTGCCTCTGGGGGAAACCCAAGTTTGAATCCCCAGTCTGCCATGGAAATGGCTTGGGCCAGCCATATACTTTCAGTTTCAACCCTGGCAAGTATTTGGATGGGAGATATCCAAGGAATACCACGGGGTCACGTGGAGGCAGGCAGTGGCAAAATACCTCTGAATTTGCTTTGAAAACCCTATAATCTGGTGCCTTTATCTTCAAAAATATGCAGCCTGCGCAGAAATTCCCTATTGGGTACAATGGAGCCAAGGCACTGCAGAGCAGAAAATCTTGGGCAATTTATTGGGGTGCCTGTCAGGGGCACATTTGTAAAGCTAGCAGCACCAAAATTTCAGGGTATCATCCAGAGACTGTCCAGATGATACCACCTGAGTTTGGTGAAATTTGGTTTTTTTGGGGGGCAAAGTTATTGACCCCCAAAGTAAGTGTCCCCATTGTTTCCAAAGGGGGCTAACAGGAGATGGGGGCTACCCCTTTGAGGGCCCTCCATCTCCTGTTAGCTTCTATTGGAAACAATGGGAGTGAGGGCACCCCCTTTGGGGGTCCATAACATTGCCCCCCCCCCCGAGTCAAACTTCACCAAACTCAGTTGGTATCATCAGGAGAGTCTCCAGATGAGACCCTGAAATGTTGGTACCATTAGCTTTAAAAATGCGCCCTCTGCAGGCCATTGCAAAAACACCAAAAATACAAAAACACCAAAAATACAAAAAAAACCCCATTTTTTGGTATCCAAATATGTTATTTGTCTTATTCTGGCATACAGATAATTCTATGCCTGAATAAATCTGAATTTTACTGAATTTCTAGTGTACTGACCAAGCTTAATGACTACCCCTGTGACCAGGTCCACGACTTAAATCCTGGGAACCAGGTTGAGAGCATCTGGGCAAAAATTATGGGGGAGAAAAACAACAGTGATCTCATTGTGGGAGTCTAGTAGAAACCCTGAAGCCAGACTGAAGAGTTGGATGATGCCTTCCTGGAGCAGATGACCAAACGTTCACAAAGAAGAGAGATAGTAATGTGAGATTTCAATTATCCAGATAACTCTGCCAGGACGACCAGGTCCAACAGTTTCCTCACTTGCCTTGCAGACAACGTCATCGTCCAGAAGGTGGATGAGGCAACAAGGGAATCAGCTATTTTAGATCTCCTCCTAACCAACAGTGATAACCTGATTAATGGGGTGAAAGTGGTAGGGTCAATGTTGGTTCCAGAACAGCTGCCCTGGTTGCCTCATATCTAATACTGCCCTTGCTGAAGACAGTTCTTACAGCTGTTAATATGACTCTGCCCACTGTCTATATTCCATTGTGACGGCTGATTAAGGAGAGTCTAATTTGAAGAATGAGAGGATTTTCAAAGAAGTCAAATTTTTATAGTCATAATAATCCATGTGCCTACCTGGATACTTTTTGTATTTGCAGCTGGATACTTGAGCTGATGCAATACCAACCCTTTCTTCAGAAAATACAATGTAGTGTGGAGCTTCCCAGGCAAATCCTTTTCTTCTGTGAACCACACTGATCAAGCTCATACTGGGCCTACTGAGCATTGGTTTCCACATGTCTAAGATACAGTGAACAGATGAAGTAGCTAAATGCATATGCCAGATTGCTCAAATGCCTTATGCGAAAGCACTTTTGGGAGTGCAGCCTCAAATCCTTTCAAAGATCCAGGGTGCTCTTCATTCATTTCCCTCCCATGTTTAATTATTACTGGATCTTCCAAACTTGTACATTGTAATTGGTATTTCTCAAGGCATTCCATGCAATCACAAAACGGGCTTTATTGATCAGTAATTACACCTACAGTTAATGCTTCTACACATTTCTTTTATATTGTCAGCATGCACTTTGAATACAAAAAGTTTTGGCGGCAGCATTTCTTAGGATCCGCCTAAAGCTTACTTTCTCCTCATTCTCCATCTGCTCCTCTCCCTTCAGGGTCTCATCCGGAGACTCTCCTGATGATACCGAGTTGGTATCATATGGGAAAAAAGATTTAATAAGAGGGAGAGATGAGGGCTTCAAGTTTAAAAGCATCATACATTCTTACAGCAGCATTTTGAGCTGTGACTTGTATGAAATTCAGTCAAAACAAATTCCACAGTCAAGCAAACAAGTTACAAAATAAGCAGTTAAAACACGGGAAGTTAGAATGGAACTCTGCTGTAAAAATGAATTGGGGATGTAACTCTTATTGAATTACTGTGCCCTGAATATGCACATACCAAGCAGCACTGCATGAAATCCCAAGTTTCTCATGATATGCCAGTACGGCAAGTTATCTCCCAGACTGGGTGATGGTGAGCTCTGCCAGGCATTTTAAAGCCAGCTTGGCTTGCATTGCACTGTATGGTTGTTTCCATAAAAGCAGAATTCTTTATGTATGGCAAGCAGTGCATGAAAGGAACTGTGAAATACGTAGTCTGCAAGCACTGGCTAATATTCTGAATGTCTGTAGTTGGAGGTACAAGAATCTCTTTCCTGCTATCAGAGAGAGCTTCTATCTTGGTTGGAAGAGTTTATAGATGCTGTGTATCAGAAATCCCAAGTGCAGCCCAATACCATCAGAGACATATGCCTCTATAAAAATTCCCTTTCATCCGTAAAAAGGAAAGGGAGTCTTTTTTGGACAGATGTGATAGAGAAGATTTCCTATGGATGTGGTGGATTTGCCTGAATGTCATAATTTCTACATGAGATTCTGTTGCTAATTGGTCGTATTGCATATTTTAGCTCTCTCTATGCAACAGCCTGAAACAAAGGCTCTTTATGTGCTTTTTAATCTTTCTCATGCTCAAATTAGAAGAAAAAAGGCCAACAATGAAAATGTAGCTGTGCATAGTTTGGAGCAGACTAAAATGGAGAGAGAGGCATGGAAGTATTTGAAGCCATGAAAGTATTTAGAAATGGAAATGTCTTTCTGGGGAATAAGTTCTGAGCCTGTTATATGAGATATGAATTTACTATGATACGATAACTTGATAGATTTGATATGAAGGATCTGTATTACATTAATATGGTATTGCATATGTTTGTAAGGGATTAGGGCTTTGATGTTCTCTCATGTACCTTGTGACAAACTAAAGACAGAGAGAGAAAGAGAGAAAGAGAAATAAAATGTTATGGGGATGCTCCTTAGTCTGCAAATTGATACCAGGGGAGCTATATTCATCTTCTGAAAACCACTTGAAGAGCTGGCTTCTATCAGTAATTTTCTCTCTCTTTTCCCATTCCCCCATTCTCTATCTGTAATTGCTCCTTGCTGTGTGGCCAACTGTTTAATCTGTTTTCATTATGTTTGGATTCAATCTCATCCACCCCCTCCACACGCACTCTCCCTTTTTCATAGCTACCCTCCTACATAGAAAACAAATCTCAAAGGCGTCCCAGCTGGCACTAAACCTTCTAAAGCGATGCGCACGAAGCGAAACAAAAGCTTGTCCGCCACCCACCCAACTGGAGAGAGATGGAGTGTTATGAAGTCAAAATAACTGATTGGCTGCTGAAAGCTCAGAAGGAGGGAGACCGAGAGAAGGTGGGAAAGTGGTGGGCATGTTTGTTGTCATCTGATTGGGAACAATGAACAGCATCTCTTGGGTCAAGTTAGCAGCTCCTTCCAAATTATATAATCACAGAAGCCAAATCAAATGAAGCTGTGCTTAAAACAGAGAATGCCAGTCTCTGCTCCTGTGTAATCACAGAAAAGGATTGGGCCTTGTTCTGAAGGTATAGTTTAAGAATAGGAGCAAAAGCAGTGGTTAGATCTCTATGACACTAGCCCATCTTAGGCAGAGCGGGGCATCTGAGGGCATGGCACTCCGGCGGATCTCATTCCCTTCCAGCCTCAGGACTTGTAGCCTGGAAAAGTTCATGATGTCTACCATGGTGCAGAAACTGCTGATGGTGAATTCTGGAAAGAGAAAAAAAATCCCTGTGTCATTACTGTTTTCTTTATCCATAGTTCATGATTTTTCAAGCAGTACTAAGTATTTTATGCCTCGTTGGTATCTAATCCCCACTGCCACTAGGAATAAACCAACTATAAAGCTGCAGACTCTGTAAGAAAAGCTTAGCAGCATTTTCTCGCTATCCAAAGTGTCAACCCCCCCCCCCCAACAGTTGGTATGAAATCCACAGGGTAATTTTGTGCCCGCTAGCATTGGCATCGGGGGGGGGGGGGTTTGAGGTCATGCCGATGCACTACAATGCAAACGGAAGTTTCTGTAGTGGTCTAATATTTACCAGTGACACAGAAATCTGTTTATTTTAAATCTCACGTCTCTTTACAATACATCAGAAACATGGAAAGTTAGGATCATTTTACATTTTAGAAATTTCCCATTTTGAATCTATATGTTGCCGTCATTTAGACTGGGAGAGGAATTAGGTACAAAGACTTCATTTTCAGTCACAGCCCCAGTTCAAGACCATGCCCATTCTTTGGCCAATTTGCAGACAGGCCAGCTTACACAGTAGAATACGCTCTGTTAGCCTCTCCAACCACTTGGCCAAATATCTGAAAAGTTTGAAAGAATGGAATGTTTTTCTGTCCAGAATGAGAAGTTAGTTCAAGTGTGTACATTTTAACATCTATGTATTTAGTAATTTGTGTTTTAGATCCTTGTTTTTGATTACTTTTAGTGACAGTAAAAATGAAATAAATATTTTTAAGTCTTAAAAAAACCCATACCCATTCTTAAGCTACAGAAACAGCACGCTAAACATTGTATGTGACTGTAAATCCATCTTTCAGCGGCCCCGCCATCAAACTTTACACTCTTGCATGTGATAGGCTGCATTATAGTCATTCATAAGTGCTTACACCAAAAGCTGCAAGAGAGGTCAAAAGGTGATCTTAATGTTGCTTGGAATGTTATGTAAATATGAGTGCCCTTCCTTCCTTCCTTCCTTCCTTCCTTCCTTCCTTCCTTCCTTCCTTCCTTCCTTCCTTCCTTCCTTCCTTCCTTCCTTCCTTCCTTCCTTCCTTCCTTCCTTCCTTCCTTCCTTCCTTCCTTCCTTCCTTGTCATTACTCTCTAAAGTGTCATCCCCAATGACAGCCCCAGTCACTGGTCTTGTTTTCTCCATCCATGGAGTTAAGTGCAATCATTCCTATTTTTCCAGAAAACGCTGAAAGGCTCAGAGCCAGAACTGATGGAGGTACTGTACTGCAGTGTTTTTCTTAAGCCACCAGAAGGCACCCAAGGTCTAGAGCTTGCCAGAAAATATAGAGAGCAACACAGGGAGATTTTTTAAAGACAGCTTTTCATGGTTTGAAGCTGGAGGGGATCGTATGTGTTACAGTGAGACTGGTGATTTCAAATTGCAAGAGTCCTTTCATTTACCAGCAGCAGGAGGGAGGTCAGACAGTGGAACAGGATAGGGTTGAATGCTTCATGTAATTGCTGGTGTTGACAGAATCCCTTTTATATGGAAAGTAAAGTGCAGGGAGTCAAGATTAGTACTTGGACATGGGATGGAGAAGTATGCAAGCATATTAAATCTGCTGGGCTGGATCAGACTGATGAGCCCTTCCTGAAAGCATTCTGGCTGCTAGCAACAGCCAGTCAGATGTCACAGACAAGTTCACAGCCAAGACAAGGCGTCCTGTATTGGTTTGGGACTGGCATGCTCTCTCTCAACATTGTTACTATACTTCTTTTTTTAAAAAAATTATTTTATTTTCATATTTATACCCCGCCTTCCCTGTAAGGGCTCAGGGTGGCAACCAACCAACCAATTACACAAATAAACACCACAAAACAGTTAAGTTAATTAAATAAGATAAAACAGTAACGGTAAAAATGAATTCAGATGGTAACTTAATCCACTTCCCCCCCACCCCACCCCCCACCCCCATAGCGCCCACTGGAGGCCAGTCATGATCGAGGTCAGGTCGGCTAGCCAGATGGAAATACCTGGTGGAAAAGTTCCATCTTACAGGCCCTGCGGAATTCATTCAAGTCCCAACCTGATCTGCTTGGGGAGCTTATTCCACCAGGTAAGCCCTGGTGAAAAAGCCCTGGCCCACATAGAGGCCAGCTGAACCTCCTTTGGGCCAGGGATCTCTAGTAGGTTCCCTTCTGATGAGCAGAGGGACCTAGTAGGGCAATATGGGGAGAGGCAGTCCCACAGGTATGTAGATCCAAGACCGCTCACAGCCTTAAATGTTAACACTAACACTTTGAATATGATCCGGAACTCGATCGACAGCCAGTGCAGATGGTACAAAACTGCACTGCGTAATCCAGGCTCCACTGGGTGTGCCAGAGAGGAGCTTGGCTGCTGAATGCTGAACAAGTTTTAGTTTCCGGGTCACAGACAAAGGAAGGCCATAGTAGAGCAAGTTACAATAATCTCGTCTAGAGGTGACCGTTGTGTGGATCACTGTGGCCAGGTTGGAATGGGAGAGGTACGGAGCCAGTTGCCATGCCTGATACAGATGACAGAATGCCCCCTGGGTAGTTTTGGCGACCTGGCCCTCAAGGGACAAAGCTGAGTCCAGAGTCACCCCCAGGCTTGTGACCGACGAGGCCAATTGGAAGGCCTCGCCATCAAGTGTAGGCAGGCAAAAGTCAACTGGCCTCTTCCCCTGACCCACCCACAGAAGCTCGTCTTCACTGAATTCAGCTTCAGTCAATTTGGACTCAACCATCCAGCCACGGCCTCTAAAGAGCGCTGTAGAGCTCCAGGGCACTTGCCTCAGCGGAGGGGTGAAACTGCCGGTGTGCAGCTGTCATGGCCTTCTCCAGTTCTGAGTTGTGGCACCAGCATCCCAGTGCTGCTGCTGCTGGTGTAGCAGGGACAGGCTAGCGGTGTGGCTGCTGACCATTCTCCAGGTTATGCCGGCAGCTGGCATTTGAGACTTACGACACCCTTTTGGGTGGTGCAAGTCTATTGAGCCCAATAGGGGCTTCTTGGTGGTGGGGAGGCTTTTGTGCTTTTGAAGCCTCCCCACGCCACTGGGAAGCCTCTTTGGAAGCTGAGGGGTGATGTGGCCGCTGTGCTGCACTGCAGCCAGCTGCCAGGCCTCTTGGATGGGGCTGGAAAGCCATTACAAGTGTGGCTTCCCTTCCTATTACAAGCTTAATGTGTGGAAAAGGGCAGCTGAAGCTTTTCCTGGCATGGAGGTAAAGAATATCACTTGGTAAATAACATCCCATTAAATATCTATAAAAGGAACAGGGCCGTTCCAGGACAGTTAGCAACTGTTGTAATGAACACACACACACACACACACACACACACACACACACACACACACACCAACCCACCCACCCACCCACACACACACACACACACACACACACACACCCCTTCTGTCCAACAGATTGCCTTTGGTCTGACAGGGTTCACAGATTTTTGGAGCAACACACGTGCCTGAAAAACTTGTTTACCCAAAACAAAACTGGAATGACTCTACACAGCCCAAGCACTGACCATTCTGTCAAACTGTTTTCATTAATTTGAAAAAGCTATTGTCCAGCCAGTGCCTCCTAAATTCCTTTCTAGTATCCTAACCACAGCCCCACTCTGCCAATAGAGAAGTGATTGGGGTTTCTAATGTGCTTTCACATGTTCAGATGAAAAGGAGCTGGAGGAAGACAAATGGTTATTCTTCATCTGAGATGTGTCTTTGAAGAATAGCATCCTGACTGCCTATGAGTTAAAGACAATATTATCTTGAAAGCCCAGCAGCTACCAGGTCTATATATAAAGCAAATTCAACTGCTGAATCTGTTGCTCTGCAGTGTTCCTCATTTACCATAGGAAAAAAAGCAAAAGTCTTCTGAGAAACTCCTTAAAAACTTTAAAGGTCAGTTGCGGAGCTGCTTGAAAAATGAGTGAATAAATAAAGAGCATTCCAGAGAGAGAGGGAGATGGTTTAATGGCCTCACTGCCATACAGAGCCAGCTACTGGTTTGAAGCAAAACTTTAAGACAGTTTGAAATATTTTTCAAACCTTTCCAGCTTTGCACCTCTAAGAAGGGATTTTTTTTCAAAGCATCTCTAGATAGATAAAGAGAGGGAGGCTGATTCATCACGGGTGGAATACAGCGTCCTAGGGATGCTAAAAACAGCGTCCCTGGGGAGGGGTTCGCACGGCCACTGCTGCTGCATTGCAGCAGCGCCGGCCTCACAACCCCCAAGCGGCACAAAGCCGCTGCTTTCGAACCTCGCTCCCTAAGCAAGGTTTTTCAAAAGCAGCGGCTTCAAACCGCTGCTGTGTGAACGGCAGCGGCTGGAAGGCGCCATTACCCCCCCTTTACTGAATGCCTTACTGTCCCTTCCTGGCTTCTGGTGCATTGCACAGGCCAGGGGACATGCCTCCCCTGCCCTGCGACGCACTGGAAGCCAGGAGGGGATGGTAAGGCGTTCGGGGGATGGCGCAGCCTCTGCACAGGCTGCACTGTCTTCCCCACCCCTACCGGGACCGTTCATGTGAACGGTTCCGGGGGGGTGTATTGGCGTCATATATGCCGACGCACCCCCCAAGCATGGCCGTGAGGAAACGGCCAGAGAGAGAGGCTGGATAGCCAACTATCAGGAGTGGTTGGGTTGTGTATTCTTTCATGGCAGGGGGTTGGACTAGATGGTTCTTGAGGTCTCTTCCTACTCTATGATTCTATGATTCAATGAGGCAGGAATACAAACTAGCATGGTCAACTGGATCTGCTTTGTCAATTTCATATAGAGCTTGCAATCTTAATGTTGAAGCAGAGATACAAACTAGCATGGTCAATCAGATTGCTTTGTCAATTTTGCATTGTACTACCAATTTAAAGTTAAGGCAGAGAGTGATTTGGAAACTGGGGACAATTGAAAAGTTTATGAGGAGTAATTGCTGCATGTAATCAGAGCCTGCTGCCATAATGATTGTGTGTTACTGTGATCAAATTTGGCTTAAAAATGTGGTTCTTTATGTGTGTGTGTGTGGGGGGGGGGCTACATGTTTCTGTTCCTTCAGGAGTTGCTTTGGGTTGGTCAGTCTCAATAGTAGAAAGGGAGGGTGAGACACTTTTTAATTGCCACTTCAAAATGTAACTGTGCAGTAACACTAGAGTGCCTGTGCGAAAGAAAAAAAGGAGGGATGTTGTTGTTCTCTGTCACAAATGACATCCTACTACAACCTGGAAGAATATGTTTTCAGCAGTAGTGTGTGGAATAAGAACAACTAGAGACAAGGTAGGAGAAACCCCCAGACGACAGGGGGAATGAAGGTGTGTGGAATGATTTCACAAAAACCGTTTCTAAAAAATAAGTTTGGCCACTGGGAAAACCTGTGGTAGACTGTGAATGTGGGAAAAGACCTAAGTTAGAGAAAATTAGGAAAGGTATTGAATAAAATGGCTGATATTGTAATGCCCCTGTATAGATCTTTGGTGTGGCCTCATTTGGAATATGGTGTGCAGTTCTGGTCACAGAATGGGGGAAAAGCACAAAAGAAAACAACCAATAGGATTAGGAGTTTGGAGCACCTTCCCAATGAGGAAAAACTGAAGATTTTGATTAGACTTTTGAGATTAGAAAAGGGATTAAGGGAAGACTTGACAAAGGTTTATGAAAAATTATGTCTGGGGTGGAGAGAGTGGGCAAACAGGATTTTTTCTCCATCTCCTGAAATACTACAGTTCTAGGATATCCAATGAAGCTTATGGCCAGTAGATTCAGGATGGACAAAAGGAAATACTTCTTTATGCAATGGGAGATAGTGGAAATTGCTGCCAGATAATGTAATAATGGCCACAATCATAGACAGATTTGAAAGGGGATTAGACAGATTCATGGCGGATATGTCTATCATTGGCTGCTAGCCATTATGTCTAAAGGGAACCTCTACATTCAGAGACAGTCAACTTCTGAATCCCAGTGCAAGAAGACAACTTCAGAGAAAGGCCTCACTCTCTTTGCCTTGTTGGAATTTCAGAAGAACTGGTTGTCTACTGTATGAGACAGATTGCTGGACTAGATGGAGCACTGGTCTGACCCAGGTGGGTTTTTCTTGTGTTCTTAAAATTATAACTTCGTGTCAAATGCAAATAGAATCCATTGCTGGAGGTGAAAATACCAAGCTGTAAACATAAGGTTTGGCTGACTATCATTTTAGCAGAGCTAGACAGACCTGTAAAACCTTATATCTTTTTCTAAAAATGCCAACAATTCCAGCTGAGTTTGTGAGTATTGCAAAGGATGTCTGCTGTCTCCAAATTAACAGTAGAAATTAATGAGAATAATTAATTTTATGGTTAGAGCATGGAATTAAAACTTAGAAATGCTGGGTGAAGGTCTCTGTCATGCCTTGATTAAATAAATAAATGAAGTGATCCTTTGATTTGTACTAGTTCCAATTTCCACAGCCGTTGAGAGAAATCATGACTTTCAAAAGCAAAGAGCAGGAAACAAGAATGCAGCCATATTTAGGTTAGCCACTCCTTTATCTGTTCTTTTATAAGAAAAAACAGCAAATGATATTGTATTGTTTTCTACTGGAGATGCTTGAAGACAATTAATAAAACAACATCAGTGGGTGCTGCAGAGATAGTGGTATACACCCCCAATTCTTTGCCTCCTTGCTACTAGGCAGGCACAAGATTAGACTGGCTGGCTGCCCTTTCACTTCCTGGCTTGGCTATGGCCAACAGCATGCCTCCTGTCTCTGCACAACATGTTGAATTAAGGGATCACAACAACATATTTGAAAGGTGTGTCTAAAAAGACCCAAAGTCTAAGGACTTGTAAAAATGTAGTCCATGCTGGGAACATCTTTAAGCAAGTATTTTCAAATTGAGGTAACATGAGATGAAAGGAGGACTACTGTGCAAATTAAAGACTTAATAGGTCTCTGGGTACAGACAGTATGGATCTGAGGGTTCATAAAGAACTCAGACGTGAAAATGTTCATCTTCTGACTAGTGTATGTAACTTGTTGCTAAAATTGGCCTCTGTACCAAATGACTTGAAAGTTGCAAATATTACCTGGATTTTTTTTAAAGAGTCTAGAGGCGATCTAAGAAATTACAGGCCAGTTTGCCTAATATTTATTCCAGATAAATTAGTAGAAACTCTGAATAAAAATAGACATGTGGAGAAACAAAGGCTGCTGACAGAAAATCAGCAGAAAACTAGTCTAGCTAGGAGAAAGGTTCTGCTCCACATCCTGTATGTGAGCTCCCGAAGGCATCTGAGTAGCAGAATGCTGGACTAGATGGACTCTGGTCTGCTCCAGCAGGCTCTTTCTTATGTTCTTAAAATCACCAGTCTTGCTTCACCAGCCTTTTAGAATTTGGGAAGGTTAATAACATGGGAATAAAGGTGATCCAGTAGACATTACATATTTCCAAAAGGTGTTTGACAAGAAAACTCATTAAAGACTACTAAGTAACCTTAGCAGTCTTGGAATTAAATGGATACCGGTAAGTCATTTTATGAAGTAAATCTTGGTTAAATGGTAGGAAAGAATGAGTGGGGAGGAAGGAATATATGGACAGTTCTTGCAAGGGAGGTAAGTGGTCCCACAAGGCTTAGTATTGGGACTGGTGCTATTTAATTTGTTTATAAATGTTTTGGAATTGGGTGTGAGCGGTATAATGGCCAAATTTGTGGATGATACCAACTTATTCAAGGTGGTGGAACTCAATGGAGTGCGAAGAGCTCTGGGAAGGTGAGTGGGCAACAACATGCCAAATGAAGTTCATTCCAGACACACACACTGGAGCAAAAAAAAAAATCTAACTAAATATATGCTAAAAGGTCTGGCTGAGACTGAGAGGATCTCAAATATTATGGGGCCAGTGCTTTTACAAGAATCCTAAAGAATTTAATATGTTTCTATTCAAATAAGCATTCCAATGTACCTAAATGATCTAAGGCAATTATAAATGTGCCAGAGGACTGATCTGCTCAAACAAGGATGGAATCTGCCCCACCTATTGTGCTTCACTGGCTAACCTTCCCTGCAAAAGTTGCTGGTTCATACATGCGAAGGCATGTGATGGTAATGTGGAGGCAGAGCCCTGAGCTGCTAGGATGAACTGGACCACTTCAGGCTTCTGGGGCAGATGTGAATGTTCTTTCACAATGTTCTTTCACAAAAAATGATTAGTTCAAACAGAAAACAGAAAACAAGCCTAGTTGGGAGAAAGGTTCTACTCCACCTATTTTTGCTTGCTGTACATGTTTGATGTGTTGCATGTGAGAACCAGGCCAAGTCCACTTTTGCCACATCATTCTCTTGCTTGTGTGAACCAGGTCAAGTTCCTTCCTTCTTTTTGAATCATCACTGATTTAATATGTGGGAGAAGAGACTGCAGTCCTTTGTATTTAATACCTCAAGATATTTGTGAGGACCTGTAAAAAAAGGGAATCCTATTCCCAGCCTGTGCTTCCATTTCCTTTTCTTTTGTTATGACTCTTTCCTCTTTTTGCTCATCCACCCTCATATGTCCTTCTGTGACAGAACTGTGACAGTTAGGCTGTCTGTCTATCTCATGACGCGAAAATAATGCTTTTCAAACCACTTTCAACTGTTTGCAGAGCATATTCCACATTTTCACAGCTTCAAAGAGCACTGAAAGCAGTTTGAAAGTGCATTATTTTGCAAGTGCGGAATGAGCCTTAGCCTCCTAGGCCTGAAAAGATTTCCAGATTGACCTCTGACAGATTCAGCTCAGTCTTCAGGTTGATTCAGCCTGGTAAACTATGCCTACATTTTTGAGGAATAGATATCTGTGTAACATCTAGGATCAGGATGATCTTTTGTGAGAACCAACTTTGCAGTTCAAGGCTGTTTTGCCAGTTTGGGAGCCCAAACAACTCTTGTTCCTGCTTAGGAAAATATTCTGGGGTTTTTTTTGGTGGGAGCTTGAAATGATGTCAAAGAGTCTGCTCTGGCTTAACTTTGCTTGCTCATACTTGTTTTTTATCCTGCCATTTTTATTTTTGTTTAATTTTTCAATAAAATGTTTAAAAAGATGTATTGCTTTGACCTTAGTTTTCTTTTAGGAGAATAATCTGATGAAAGGGTTCTTCTCCTTCTTGGATGGACAAAAGACAGGCTTACTCTGATTTCTGGGCACCTATCAATGCATAATTGGCATAAGTTGAGAGTTGTCAGAGCTCCCCAGAAGTGAGTCTTGTGACTCTTATTTTCCCTCTCCCACCTGGACATATGCCCATTATCCACCACCCACCCTTAAGTCTGCTGTGATGGTATGTTGATTGCCTCACAACTTGAGTTGGCAGCTGCATTTTTTGGGGTGATGTTTGCAAACCCTGCTAACTACTTAACTCTTATTCCCCCCCCCCCCCCCCCGATTGTATATATCTGTGCAAACCTGGACAGAGAAATATCTCAGCTCTGGATTCCCCCCTATAGTTTTTTTTTAATTTGCATGATAGGGCTACACATGGCAGTTAGATATATGACACCGAGTGATTCCTCCGATAATTTATTTTCCTTGATCATGACTGTGTTACTGGTGTCCATGATGGTTAGCATCATGTCAGACAATATTATTGCTAAAGCTTCTTAGTACCAAGCTCTGCTCCAAAGTGCGTCTGCTTGGCAACAGCACAACCAAACATTGTTGCTGTCATTGATCCAAACATCTTATTTATTTAAACACTTTTACCCCACCTTTCTTTTTGTTTCAAATAATAAGCCCCAAAATATCCAAAAGATGCCTGCTATTTATAACCCATCAAAAGCCTTGGCAAACAAACAGGCCATGAAGGAAGCCCATATAGGGTGGTCAATTTGAATTAAGAAATTAATGGAGATTTGAGGAGGGTGGGGTTTGGTGAGAGAAGGGACTTCAGAAGGGTGTAATGCCAGAGAACTCTGCCTCCAGAGCAACTATTTTCTCCAGGTGAATTGATCTCTGTGGTCTGGAGATCAGTTGTAATTTTGGGGACTTCCAGGCCCTATACCAAACCCATTCTACAGCGTGAATGCTGTGATAAAAAGGCCCCTTTCTGACAGATGCCTGATGCACCACTCAAAGCAAATGGCAACCTGAAGACCATAGTTGATGCATGAGGAATAGATGGAAGGAGGGCCCCAAGCTGTGAAGGGATTTAAAGGTCATAACCAGTATCTCCAACTGATCTTAGAAACGAACTGGTGCAGTTGTTTCACAGTGGGCAACATATGCTCCCATTGGCTGACCCCTGACAATTGGACTGCTGTATTTTGGACCATTGCAGTTTGTCAGTTGTGTTCAAGGGCAGTCCAATATAGAGCACATTACCCTAATCAAACTATGACATTGTATAAGCATGGATTAGCATGACAGGTCAGCTGAGGCTAAGAAGGGAGAGGCTGGGCAACCATGTGCTGCTGCAGGTGCTGTTGGCCACCGCACCATCCTGCTTTTCAAACAGTGAGGCTGGGTCCCTGAGCATTCCCAGCCTCTTAACTTGCTCTGAAAAGCCAACTTCATTTTATCCAGGACAAGTGGATGGAAGCCTTATGAATAAGAAACACAGAAATAGACCCAGGGTGGTCTTGGTGGCAAGGCAACTGAAGCTGCTACCTCAGACCCTGACTGCCCATGGCTCCACCCCCACAAAAGGGGAAAGAATAGGGGACAGGGACAGGTCATCAGTTGCTCCCACAGTTGCATTCTGGGGCTTGGGAAACTGACTTGGGGGTGGCAGGTGGCAGTGCATGCCTGTCCCCCTAGCAACTGACTCAAGGGCAGTCACATGAACCAGACTCTCCCCCTCACAGCTGACTTGAGGACTGCACTAGCAGAAGGGATGGTAGGGAATGCTTTGATTCTGGAGTCCCATTATGGACTTTTCCCCAGATCTCCATAATCACTAATCTCCCCCTCCCTCCAGACGCAGACATGGGAACTTGGGGATAGAAACAAAACTCTCAGTTCCTGGTTTCAATGTCTCATTCTGTGCTTTAACCATTAGTTTGGTTTTGTCACAGCTAAGAGAGCAGAGTCTAGAGCTCACTGATTCCTTTATTCTTCCCTTTGCAAGAACGTCCCACCCACGCATGCCTAATTCTGTTGTAAGAACATTCATTAAGAGCTCACCATCCACAGTACTCACCATTTATTCTGTTCCCCTGGAGATAGAAATTTTCAAGGCTCGTGCTGACCTTTGGTATCTTCTGAAGCCTGTTGTAAGAGAGATCCAATTCTAGGAGGCTGCTGGTATTGAAAGCATTAGAGGCAAGCCCATCATTTGTCAGACTATTGTGGGACATCCGTACGTAGTGCAGCCTGGGGGAGGCCTTGAAGAAATCCTCAGAGACACTGTATATTTGATTATGGTCCAAATAAAGTTGCTCCAAAGAGCTGGGAAGGCCATCAGGAACTCTCCTCAATTGGTTGTAGCTCAGGTCCACTACAATTAGAGACTTTAATCCTCTGAGGTTTGATCCAATTTCAAGGATCTGATTGTGGCCAAGATATAAGGCAGTGAGATTTTCTAAGCCCTCAAGAGCATTGGAGGGAACCCTGGAGATCTGATTGTAACCCAGGTGAAGCTCTCTCAGGGACCGTGGCAAGGGGGTAGGCATCTTGGTCAGGTTGTTATGGTCAAGATATAACCTCTCTAGATTTTTGAGCTTTGCAAAGACTCTTTTGCCCATCTTTTCACTGGTGATTTGGTTGCCATGCAGTGCAATCCACTCCAGGCTTGTCGCATTGTCAAAAGCTCCCTCTTGGATAGTTGTAATTTGGTTGTTCTGGAAATATGCATATTTCATCCGGGAAGGCACAAAAGGAATATACTTGAGATTGCGAGTGTCACAGTACAAAGCAGATGAAAAGTTGGGAGGGCATTCACACTCATGAGGGCATTCCCTAGAAACAGGGGGTTCAGGGACAGGCTCCCCATCAGGAGATTCAGCTGGAATATAGGAATATGCAGGAACCTCATCTCCATAATATGGTGAATAGTTGTAGGAGGAGGACTGGCTGCGTAGGTAAGCTTGTAGCCAGAACATGTCCTCATAGTCTTCATACTGGCTCATGGACACTCTGCAGAGGCTGGCCACAAGGAGAACAGAAGCCCAGTGCATCTTGCCACAAATCTTGAACCAACCTATCAAGAATGATGGAAAAATTTTTTAATGGAAAATGTTCGCTCAGGCATACATGAATAAGAAGTAGGTTCACATTTCTGTTTCAGGTGGACTGGAGCCCCGGCATAATAAATACAATGAACAAAATGAACCTCATGGATATCTGAATATGTGGTATCTAGCCATAGACTGTGCTCACAGTAGTAGGCTCCAAAAAAGCATGGTATTGGAAATTAACACAACTGTGATCTGGCACCTGCATTTACAGGACTGAGAGCTGTTTAAATAATGCAAACATTATCCGCTGGAAGTTTTCCCCTTATTCCTCCATTAGCATCCAAAGAATAGACACACATACAATACCAGTCTGATAAGTGAAAGGAGGAAAATTTTGCTTGATTTCAAATAGTTATTATATAAGTGTGGCAATTCTTCACCAATGATGATACATTAATCACTTCAAAGTAGATACATTGACTGCTTCAATGCAGGGTCAAACGTGTACTACATGTGAATGGGAAACATTGTGGCAGACAAGACCTAAAGACACATGCTCTTAGCAAACAGCATTTTCTGAGGATTCCACCCTGAAAGACAAAATTCTGGTACCTGAGCAAAGCTCAGAGTGATACGTGATGTATCATAGGACAGCCCACAGCAGGAATTAAGAGGCGGTACCCACTATTAAAGGAGCAGTCTGGTGTGCCAAGGTGAAACTCATATTTAGAAAGGGCAGGATTGGGTTCACTTGGAAGCAGAACTGGTGGTAAAGGAGTGGAGCCTAGTTACAAAATGGAATAAATAAATAAATTGGGATTGAGGATGAAGCCAGATGGAGGTTATAAAACTAGTTTTTCCTTCTTTGTCCCCCTGGGCGGTATGCCCCTGGGAACGAGCAAGGGGAAGCCCAACCTCCCGCCTCGCCTCAAATGGCCCCTCGGAAGGAGCTGTCCTTTCCCCCATTGGGGGAAACACTCAACTTCTCATCAGACTTTTGGTTGCTCCACACCAATACTTGCTGCACCCCCACCCCCGAATGAGCATGTCGGGGAAGAGGGGCAGTTTGTCACACTCCTGCTCACCTTCTGCAGGAAGTCCCTCTGCCCCCACCCCACTGCCATCTTTCACCAAAGAGTTCCTTCAATAAACTTAATGGGGCAGATCCAATCCAGCACCAAGACCCAGTTGAAGGAACAGCAAATCCAGCTGCTGCAGCCCAGCTGGCATCCCTCCTCCACCTAGCCAGCCCACTGTTCTCTCACCCTGGGTCGGTATCTCTGGCTGGCTAGCAAGCCCAGCTCCCACTGGCACCACTCAAAAGCCAGGTTGGCACAGGTTGCCCAGGGAGAGCCAGGCCCCAGGTGGGGGGCAATTTTCCACCTCCACGTGACTAAATGGATGCCGCCCAGGGACATTTGACCCCATGTGCCCTTCTGGGTGGTACACCCCTATGGCACAATGATTGCAATATTGGGCTAGGACTTGGGATGCATGGGTTCAAATTCCCAGTGAACTACAAAGCTTCCTGGGTGCCCAATCGCGTAGGGTTTTTGCAAAGTTTTTTTTCCATCCATAGCAACATTTACCATTTTGTTGTCTTTTAGAAGTCCTGGCCTGGATAGCCCAGGCTAGCTTAAACTCTTTAGGGACAGCCTGGGAGTTTGTATGGGAGACCACAAAGTAAGTCTGCAGTTGCTATGCAGAGGCAAGCAATGACAAGCCACCTCTGTAAGTCTCTTGCCTTTAAAACCCTATGAGGTCACCATGAGTTTGCTGCAGTTTGTTAAGAAAACTGTGTTATTCTTGCTACTACAAGTCTGGCAGCCAGCAATGATAAAAGTGGGCTATAAATTGGTTCTTTCACAGGTTCCTTAGCCAAAACTGACTTTTGATGTAAGGAAATATGCATCATTTTTAATGTTAGGCGCAGTTGTAGCTGTGCATTTTATTAAACACACAATACATTTACTCAAGGATTTATAGCAAGAAGAGTTTCAAGATGCCCTGGAACTCTCCATGAGCATCATCCAACCCAGCAGCAGAATTAATTCTGTGTGACTGATTATGCAGTCTGATTAGCAAAGACTTGAAGTGCCAGTTGGGATCATGGCAGTCAGGGAGCAGCTCAGAGGCTGTCATGCAACAGCATAAAAGGCTTTTCCAAATAGCAAAGGTATTTGCAGAGATCAAAGCTGCTTCATGGACGCTGTGCAAACAGGAAAAATAGGAATGAGGGAGCAAAATAAGACACAATCTTGTTGCCTGATTCAAATCACAGATACAAACGATGTGAAGCAGGGACATAGGCGAAACTGGTCAATGACAGGGAAATGGCTTTTATCAGTAGAAATCTGAGCTTCAGTTTCTATCTTTGCTACAGAATGAATAGCTGTTTCAGAGATTTATTCTGGCCAGATTGGAACCTGACTTGGGTAATTTTTGCTAGCAAACTGATTTTTTTTTCTGATCAGACATGATTAATGTGTTACTGAGTTGGATGTTGTCACTTTTTCTCATTCTACATAGTGTAGAAAACCCACAACAGCCCATTGATTGAGTCTGTGAAAGCCTTCGACAATACACTTGTTACTCAGCTGTTTCAGTGGGGCTGCTTCCCATAATACACTGGAAATGTTCTAGGTGCAGGAGCCTTGGATGAATGTGAAATTGTTCCTTCCTGTGCTGGCGTCGCCCACCTGGAGGATTTCAGAATCAGGCACCACCCTTGGTCAATTGCCACAATTCTGCCTGCTGAAGTTTCATAAGACTTTGGTTGAGGGAGTTCCTAGATTAAGGCTTCCTGCACACAAATTAGAAGCTTATGTCCTGGGTCTCAGTAGTGGTAACTGGCTCATATGGCCAAGCAGATTCTGACCCCAAAGAGCATACATATATGATGATGCTATCTCACCTTCCACATACAATGCTTAAATCCATTTTGAACCTCTCCCCTGCTGTTCATGGTAATGTCTGTTCTTTGTAAATGCAGAAGGGAAAGGAACATTTGTGGTATGCATGAGCAGTTTGGCAGTGTTTTACATTTCCACTACAAACTGACTGAAGGAAGAATCTCTTGGGAGTTTCATATATGAAAACACCCTTAGTTGAGTTGCTAATTTCACCCAAACTAGCAACTGTCCACAGAAGCTTAGATAAAGGACTGCAGATGGGCCATACTTTGATACATAATCTTGTGGCCTGGTAGGGAAGTATATTTATTATGTTTTTGCTATGAAATCCTGGCATGCAGACAAAGAGGATATAGTCCTCAGAACTGTTCCTAGATGAGGGGGGGGGGGAGTGCTGGCTCCCTGGCACAACTTCTGGAAGAAAGAGAGATGGAAATACTGGGGCTGGGCTCTAAAGATCTTTTCAAGAAGGAAGGAGGAAATCTCTCTCTCAAAAATTCAGAGCACCATTCACAACATGTATTAAGTCCTAACGATTTCAGTGAATGTGAACTCAGTGCATGGTTCACATTCTCCCACCAAAAGCTGTCACTTTAAGAAATGTTTAATTTTGAACACATTGTGTCCCTTTTTGTTCTATGCAAGTGTTAGCCTTTTTAATACTACCTGGCATGGTAATTCATTCCATGGAATGTGAGAGGAGGCTTAACTGAATCTATTGGCTGCTTGTTAAAAATAACAGGATGTGGCTCAGTTGTAAAGCACACATTTTGCGCACATGAAGTCCCTGGTTCAACCCCTACCATCTTCAGATAAAGGATCTCAGATAACAGGTCTCTCGGCAGGAGTGCTGCTGCCAATCAGCATGCTGTAGTCGGCACTGAGTGGGATAGATCATTGATCTGACTCTGTATAAGGCAGCTTCATGTGCTCAAATAGGAATGACAAAAAATAAGCATTCTTCGTGCAAAATTCTCTGCACCCATGCAGAAAATATTCATATCCTATCCAGTATTTCTAAAAAAAATTGGGAAAAGGTTAAAAAGGAATAACAATAGGAAAAAAACAACTTTTTACAAAATTGCAGTAGGATTATCTTGTGCTGCTTGTCATCATGATGACACAGGCACTATCCAATATGTTTCCAACACTCAAGAATCCACATTCAGCATATTATTCACAATTGCCATAGATTCCTTCTGTTGCTAGGAGGGAAAACAAACAAACAAACAAACAAACAAACAAACAAACAACCCCCCCACATTTTCCCAACCAGAAAATATTGCTGTCTGAGAGCTGGAGGATTAGAACTATGCATATAGATCTGCTACTAATCACGGAATAATTAATACTGTGCATTATATGTATATTATTTCCATTTTCATTATGTGTATTACATTGTGTTTAATTAATGTGCATATAGAAGCCTGGCACACAAACTTCTCAAAAATTGTTACTCATTCTAGTGTCACCTGACTTGTCAAAAATAACACCTTCTTTCCCCTGCTTGTAAAGTGGGCATCTGCCACTTCTTCCTACACCAAAAATCAATGGAGCTTATTTTCCTTGTTTTCAGAAGAGATCTCCAGTCCCTTGTTTTCAGAAGAGGTCTACAGTCAGAAGAGGTCTACAGTCCCTACAGAGGTCTACCAATAGAGCTTGTTTTCTTGTTTTCAGAAGAAGTCTACAGTCCCGTGTTTCTCCATATATATAATAGCAGTTTCAGAAAGGACTATTTCCCTTCACACAGTCCCTGAAATTATCATTCTCCTTGGTGTGTCTCTTTACCCTGAGAGATGGAAGCTTCATTCCCATCTGCTGTACACTTTCTAGATATTACACTCCAGTCACACTGGCTATGAGGGTATAAAAATGTAACATTGCATGCTCTCTAAAGGAATACATTTTAGTTAACTGGCTGTTGTTAACACTTCAGTTACTGATGTGGGATTGTGACTCTTTCCCCTTTTACACACACCAAGACCTGGGACTATACAGTACTGGAGTCCTAAGGATAGCCTTGCTGTCCTAGTCATAATCCAGCAATTATCAATTGTTCATTTCTTTCATAATTTCATTTGTACTGTTCTTTGTCAATAATGAAAGCTCATGAGCCAATGACAGTGCAACCAGGTACACTATGTCCCAAGCATTAAATGGATAGATGTTTGGAATGGGGGCTGCCAAGATTTGGTGTATGTTTCATCTCACCTCTTGCTGCCAAGAATTTCAGAAATCATGAACTCATTATTGATGAGGTCAAAGCTTTCTCATCCCCAACAACTGCAGCAGTCCCACCTGCTTGCTACCCCATGCATTTGCCATCTCATTAACCCCAAATTAGAATTATGTCAACCATAATAAGGAGCTTCAGGTACTTCTTTGGCATGCAGATGCTGAGAACTGCCAGCATATTCTTTTGACAAAAAATGTAATTCAGAAATCAACTCACCCAGGCTTTAAAGACCTTTCCCCCCTGAGCTTCAGTGTTCGCCTGTGTGATCCTCCTGTGTGTTAAAAAGCATGTGTATGTGCAAGTTTCAATTTGCCAAGGCTGGTGCCTGCCCAGCCTCCTGATCAAATATTGAGCTGGAAGACCATGAGCTCCGCTGGGACTTTTTCTTTTTTGGAGTGACCTCCAAGCAGTAGGCAGTTTGCAAACCAAAGTGAGGAGACCTTAATGCTGCTTGGTGTTATAAATAACTGGAGGATTTTCTCTCTCCTTTTCCCTTACAGAGGGCTTGGCAGTTTCAGCTTCTTTCTGTTTAACAAGTTAGTGGAACCCTGGATGTTGTTTTTAACAGACTATTGCAAACGCTGCTGTGTTTTTCATCAGGAAGAATGGAATGACGGACATCAAAAATATGGGGAGGAGGCCGATTTGGGGAGATTTAGGAATGTGTTGCTTAGAATTGAAAGATCTTTTCAGCATTACACGTGAGGAAGGAAAGTATGGAGACCTGATGTTTTTGCAGTTGGAAAGACCAAAATTTGCAGAAAATGCCAGTTGCTACAGGTTGTTTGGCCCAACATTTATCAGTCTCGTATGGTGTTTCTCCACTCACTATTCCTGATCCCTCCTGGCACCACCCTGCATAATGCTTCCACCATACTAGCCACCAGTTCTGCAATCTCTATCCAGATGTTCTTTAGTAAGGTACAGCAAGTTCTTTAGTTATCCTGGAAACTAATTATTCTCTGAGAAAGGAGGAAGAACTCTCTTAGGCAGTCCCATAAATTGAAACAGCTCCTCAACAATAAAAGTGGTCAGTCTAACAATTCAAAACTTTGTGCTCACTATTTTGTGACATTTAAGTTGATTTTAATAAAAAGGTATTACAGTACTGTTGTTTTCAGCATTTTTGAGTGCAGCCGCCTAGTCTGTTTTGCAATTCAGCAGTTTTTCAAATCTTACTTTGATAACTTGGTTTCCCATAGATACCAATCTTTTAAAAAATCAATTGGATTTATACTTAAATTATAAATTGCTTGCTCTCAGAAAAGGTAACTTTTGGAATCTCCTGGTAAAACCCATTCAACTAATGTTCATACAGACCAGAAAGCAAAGTTATCTCTTTTTTCCCCATCACAAAATTTAGCACAAAGAAGGTGAAGCTGGAACATCTTATGTGTTGACAACATCAAGATCTAGAGATTTTTGCTTGTTGTCAGCTCCATTGATTATAAGACAGGTGGTTTAAAACCTGCAATTAATGTTCACTTGGTGAACTGAACATATGACAACATTGTTTTGTTCTCCCCAAAGTAAAGAGGAAATTTAAGGAACAGCCTTATACAGGGTAGCTTCTTTGTGAAGTGTGCTGGTGACTAATGGTATTTTTGTAATATCTGTGGTTTTTATGCAAGATGAACAAGGCTATATAGGCAGAAGTCCAGAAAAAGTATAAAAAGACCTGGAGGAATGTGAACCAGATTGTACAATTTCATGCACATTGTACAAATAATTATGGGAGGGAAGGTTGCATGGTTCAGCCTGACCTTGCCACATCTCAGAAGCTAAGCAAGGTCAGTATTTGGAAGGGAGACTGCCAAAAAAGTCACTGCAGAGGAAGGCAATGGCTAACCTCTTCTGCTTCTCACTTGTGTTGAAAGTACCTTGCTGGGCTTTCACTTATGACTTCACTGCATTTACATACATAAAACAAATCATGGGGTCACATCATGTATCCTCTTAGAGCTAAACTAGATGTTGCATGTGGCATGAGTTGGGGCACAGATGCCTGACCCAACTAATTGTCACACAGAAGAACTGCAGAACTTACCTTAAAAGTTATCTGTGCTCTATTGGGCACCAGAGGGCTCTTATGGGGAGGGGGGGGGGAGAAACAAACAATCCCCTTCACAGCCATTTCTACTGTTGAAAACAGAACAGTGAGGAAGCTGGAAGCCCCTCATGCTATCCCATCCCATCCCCTGTACTGCTCCAAAGCTGAATGGAGCAATACAATGCTTTTAAGCCAAGCTCCCCAGTTCTTCCATGTTACGGCAAGTTGGGTTTGGCATCCATGTACCAACTTATGTGACATTTAACATCTCGTTTGGCTCTGAGTTCTTTAGCATGCCCGCAGAGTTGCAGATCCCCACTTCAGACTGGTGAAATGAGAAATGCTTACTCATAATAAACTAGTAGGTGTCTGTGTTGACAAAAGTTTTTATTGTTTTCAGCTGTTAAGTGGCAGAGTTCACCAGGGCTGCATATAGCTGTCAATGTGATTTGTAGTGGTATGCAAAACTGCCATTTGTGCTCATGAAGAACTAGCAAGGTAGCTCTAGGGCACTAATAGCCAATTCAGCAAAAGCTACTAGACCAGTCGCACTACCTCAGATGTAAACCACACTTCTATAGATAGGCAAGAATAGCACCTGGCAGCATCCTCAGCACCTTTTCATAGGTGATAGCAGTCACATGCATCATTCACTGCTCCTCCTATAGATGGCACCCACAGCCCACTGAATTCCAGCTGTTGCACAGCAGGAAGAAAGTGTGCTGTTCAACAACTGCACACAGTGCCCCATGCTAATCATTCTTTCAACATTTCTTGCATAATTCTGTCCCCTGAATGTCCTGCACCTTTTAGCCATTTCCATTGTCTTTACTTCTCATCCCTTTAAAACTATTGCCACATTTTTGCAGCTGCCACAAAAAAAGAAGGGGATTGGCCCTAACCACCATAAAAAAAGCCTACGCAGATAGAAAGATGGAACTATGCAGATGAGGCAAACAGGAAGTAGCGGAAAGCAGACAGGAAACAGATATATTCTCCAAAAGAGCTCTGTCAACTATTAGATGGCAAAGCCCAACATGATTATATTTAACTGTAGTGGTATGCAAAACCAGCAATTAGTGATCATGGAAATTTAAATGACCACTACACCATGGCCCCTTCCGCACATGCAAAATAATGCGTTTTCAAACCACTTTCACAACTGGTTGCAAGTGGATTTTGCCATTCCGCACAGCTTCAAAGAGCACTGAAAGCAGTTTCAAAGTGCATTATTCTGCATGTGCGGAATGAGCCTATGAGAAAGGAACTAAGCTGAAGAGAGCTCCATTGTTCTATGATTCAGTTACTAAACTTTTCCAAGTCTGTTCTGCCTTATTATTTAGGCAATCTCACAATATCAAGGTAGAGAATTCCTGCTCCAGACTAATCTAGCGATGTTAGTGTTTATCTATACAAAGGGCTGTGTTGGTCAAAGCCTCTCCTGAATTCCATTCCATAACCCAACAGCTTGCCTCAGGATAACCTGTGAATTTCACAGTTCAAAACCATTATCTTCCACCAACATAAGCTGTATGTGATATTTTTAAAGCTTCTAGACAAAACTGTTGGGTATAAAAAATTCTGTCCACTTCTGAAAATAGAAAGGTCCAGATGCCAACAAGCCCCAGTGATAATAGCTCTGTTTGCTCTGGGGTTTTCTTCAAAGAGCCTAACCACCCAAATCCCTTAGAAATTCTGTGTGAATTAGGAACTTTTGAACTTTCCAGCCAGAAAAAAGTAATACTGCTTCTTCTGGCCTTTTCAAAAGCCATGAAAACATGCACTAGTTTACTGGGTCTCCATCTCCTCGGTCACATTATGTTCTGAGGAACGTTTGATTCTTTTGGAGTTTATGCAGAGTTCCCTGTTGAAAAGGTCAGGAATAGTAGATAACCTCTGAAAGACAGCTTATGTGATTACCAATCATCCTCTGCAATCTGTCACTACATGACAGCATAAAGTGTGTTCTGGCTCTCATTCTTAGCTTATGCTGTGTGGTGTGAGGCACCACAGGCCCAGCCAGTACCATCTATGAATCGAGCATGTGCCCTTGAACATACCCCCATATTTTATGCACTTTGTACCAGATCATTGGCAAGTGAGTCAAGGTAAACTTTCTGAATGTAGAAAAGTTAAGGATTTATATTGTGGCTAATTGCAGAGAACTATGTTTATTGTAATATACTGGATAGGTAGGGAATGGGATGTTAAGAAACTACGTCATTAAGAGTGAGAAATTTTGGTCCTTTCTGCACACCATAAATAAGATGTCTTGAGGACATAAGATGTCTTGAGGACACAAATAAGATGTCCTTAGGACATTTCATATCAACCCAGGTTTCATATCAACCCAGGTTTCATATCAACCCAGGTTACAAAATACAAAATACTAGAGATCTTTCCCCTCCCTAGGTGGGATCAAGACATTTCCCCTTGTCTGTGCAGAACAAGGAAGGGTTTTTTCCTCTCCCACCCGATTTAAAAGCTCTTACTTTCATTTTTGCTGCAGCTCACCAATTTTTTGTGCTTGTGATTCTTGCCACCCACCATTTTGTGAAAGTTTTCTTCAGAGATTTCCTCTGTTTGCTGTTCATTTGCCTGCCATTTCTGTGTAAAAAGTACATGAATAAAGCAGTGGTGGGATTCAGCAGGTTCGCACCACTTCGGCAGAACCAGTAGTTAAAATGCTGCTTGTAAACAACCAGTTGCTGAATTATTTGAATCCCTTTACCAGAACCGGTTGTTAAATTATTTGAATCCCACCACTGGAATAAAGTTAGTTTTGGCTACTGATTCAAGGCACATTTCATTTTTCCTTTTTTGTTTTGTTTTGAGGAAGGTGCCTTTGAAGCTATGACGACACAATATGAGAATTTTGCAATATGCACACATTTTGAGTTGTCGGAGCTTCAAAAACACCTGCTTCAAAAGAAAAAAGAAAGAAAAAAAATGAGACATGCACCAAATTAGCAGTCAAAACTAACTTTATGTACTTTTTACACTGAAATGGTGGGCGGATGAGCTACAAGCAGAGGAAGCCTTCGCCAAATGGCAGGTAACATAAATCACAAGCAGGAGAAAATGGATCCATGGATGGCGAGGGCAACCTGTGACAAAAATGAAAGAAAGAGCTAGCGGGGGGGGGGGGGGCAGGAAAAAGGACCACTTTACCTGGCAAAGCTTTTTTTGCCTGCACTATCTGGACAAGAAAAGCCAAAATGGATCTTTTAAAAACATCTGCAAGATGTTTTATTTGTGCTGTGCACAAATGGTCTTTGTGCAGCCAGTCACAGAAAGTGGCTTGGGAACGGGAGATTCATATATAATCTGGCCAACCAAGCCAAATCAAGAGATTTTAAAATACGATGTGACTAACTGGTAAGAAATTCTTTGATTTTTCATTTTTGGTCCTTGCCCCCAATTGGGCATTGGAGTGCAGGAAGTGACTTGGAAGACAGGCAAAATATTTTTGTCCTGTAACATGCCAATGGTGAGAGAACTCAGCTGTGCATCAGAGTTGGCCAACAGACAGGCTGTAATGCTCCTTGATTCTGAAATGCAGGGGTTAGGAAAGTGCCGAAGCTCTGCACTCAATCCCTAACATTAAAAGCAACTGCATATGCCATATCTCTATATATTATACTTGAATCCCACACTTAAAACATTTTCCATTTTCACAAAAGATGATGACTTTCCAGATCAGTGTTGCCTAACATTCCCTGGGGCTGAAGACTTTAAAGGAAATCATGAATTATGATGATCATGAATGACTCAAGCCCATACAATGGTGGCAGACACATCTCTTCATTTGTGAACTATCTTATGACTTTGTCCTGCAGTCCATCCCTCAAGTCCTTTCTTCTAGCTGATCTGTGATACCTGAAATTGGAGTTCAGCTGGGTGAAAAATAACTTGAGGAGAGCAGAGGGAAAGTTGGGAAGGGAGGGAAGGATGTGTCACACACTTATACAACCATCTGCTCCCCTACAGTGCCATCCCTTGACTGTTTAGGATGGCATTGTAAGTGTTTTAAATTGCAGCACACCCACTGCTTAAGAGCAGACATGCTGAGATCATTGTTACACAATATCTTAAGTTTTTTTTATTTAAATGTGAGATTAACTTCTGATAAGATCACCTCAATGTTCCCTGGCAAAGTTTACCTCAAGCATAGCATGGTGAGCAGCTTTACACTTGAATTGTAATCACTTGTATTCCACTCACAGTTGTTTTTGCCAGAACAAAATTATTTCATTTACTTGAGAAGAGGTACATTATATTCCAGGATCATGGCGTGGTCATTTAATGGGTCAAGTTGTAAGATTGCAGCCCGATGGATCCTTTAAATGGCCAACATTGGATAGATTGCATTATTTGTTTTTGTGCTTGTGTAGACAATGCATCATGTGGTCTGAATTAGCAGAGACTGAGAAGAAAAGAGATCTTGGTGTTCTCATGGGCAGCTCAATGAAAATACTGACTCAGTGTGCAGCATCAGTGAAAAAGTCAAACACCTGGCTGGGAATTATTAAGAAAAGGATGAAAAATAAAATAGACAATATTATAATGCCCCCATATGGATCTATAGTGCATACTTATGTCCAATTCTGGTTGAAGTTTTTTTTTAATTGCAGAGCTGGAAAACATGATGAAAAGGGCAGCCAAGATGATTAAGGGGGTTGAGCACCTTTCCTATGAAGAAAGACTAAAGAGTCTGGGACTTTTTAGATTAGAATAAAGATGGCTAATGGAGCACTTGATAGATTATGGGCAGAAGGTATTCCTCCGATCCTCTGTGCTAGAGAATGGGCAGTTTTAGGGAACGTTTAGGGAGCATTTATTTTATTTATAGTCAATCTTTCTTGCTGGAACTCAAGGCAAATTACACAGAACAGGTCAATACAATCAACAGGATGGGACATCCAGTAGACAGTGCAATAGGATTTGACTATCTTGAAATCTTGAACTAGCTAGAGATCAGAAACAGTGGTATAGCAAAACATAAATATTTACGCAACACATCAAACAATGCAAAAATAAGATAGTAGGAAGCTACTTATGGCAACAGATAGATTTGTGAACATTAGCCGGTGTTGTATTAAAACTGACAAACTTGGAGGGTATCATCAGAAAATCAAATGATTGCAGTAGTGATGAAGAGCATATTTTTTTTCTTTTGCACTGGGTGTGAAAATTGGATTTCCCTCTTGGATTCTGCTGATCTGGCTGTACTGGTCCATATTTCTGAACTATCGAAGCTGGATTGTGTGTGTAAAGTACTTTCAAGTTGCAACCCCAGCAAGGAGGCTTTCAAGGCAAGTGAGAAGAAGAGGTGGTTTGCAAGTGCCTTTGGCTGTAGTCTTTCGTTTTACTTGAAGGAGCTGGCAACATGGGTGGGGGTGAGGGGGAAGGTTAGCTGTGGGCAGTGGGAAGATGTCTGGGGCAAAGCTGTGCTCACTGACAAATGGTTTCCCTTCCAATTACTGAGTCTGCTTCGTTTCTGAGATGTGACAATATCAGGCTATACCATACTACCTTCCCTCCCCAAAGCTGGATTACTACAATGAGGATGATCTGGAGCTGCTTGGTCGATTGGATCAGCTTTGTCAGTTTCATATTGAACAATCAATGTAAAGTTAGGGAGAGTGATTTTGAAGCTGGTGGTGATTGAAAAGAGTACTAGGAGTAATCACTGCATGTAATTGGGGACTGCTGCAGTAACGATCATGCATTACTGCAACCAAATTTGGCTGAAAAATGTGATTCTTTGGGGCCGGGGGGGGGGGGGGGGGCAGGCTACATGTTTGTGTTCCTTCAGTTAATAGTGCCTGATCCAGGAGCTGCTTTGGCTTCCATTTTGGGTTGGTAGTTCTCAGTGAAGCTGAGACATTTTTTAATTGCTGCTTCAAAACATAACTGTGCAGGAATGCTAGAGCAGCTGTTCAAAAAAATAAAAAAGGGGGAAGGGTTGTTCTGCATTACAGATAACATCCCACCACCATCAGGAAAAATATGTTTTCAGCAGTTATGTGTGAAATAAATACAAGTGAAGAGACAGGGGGAAAAAACCCAAAATGATGGGAAAAGTCGTGTGGAATGATATCATAGGTCAATTATGCACGATGTGTTTTCTGCGAGGCAGGGATGAATGTCTGTAACGGCAAGATTTCTTGTATGGACGTATTTCTTCAAGGCCCACTTTTAATTCTCTCCACGGCAAGCAAGACCACTTCTAGCATGATTTTAATTTTGCTTTACCAATAGTGCTGACAGATTTGTCAGTGAGCACAGCTTTGCCCCAGACATCTTCCCACTGCCCACAGCTACCCTTCCCCCTCACCCCCACCCATGTTGCCAGCTCCTTCAAGTAAAACAAAAGAAGCTCACTCACACAAGTTTAGCCAAAACACACCAACCTCTGCATTCTATTGATATATCAAGATACAAAACACACCAACCTCTGCATTCTATTGATATATCAAGATACAAAACACACAAACCTCTGCATTCTATTGATATATCAAGACACTGACATAATAAACAAGGCCTTCTGCAGCAGCAGCAGGGAGTGGGGTAGGGAAAAGAGAGAATTTCAGCTGTAAAGCATGGTCTCCTTCTTTAGCTGAGTGTGATCTAGGGAATTGCTTTGCTCTTTTATTTGTGGGGGGATTATTTTTTGAACAGTAACATTTATAAAAGTGCAGTATAAGGATTAAGCCAGCAATCTTGACTACCAAATGTAATGAGATCTGTGCCTTTAAGAATAAGTTGATGGACAGAGTTAAGAGAACCAGGCCAGGAGAGTTCTCTGCAGAAAAACTGCACACTCAGGAGGGAATGCCTCCTCATGTGCAAACAGAAATGCGAGGAGAGCCCACTGCAAGCCCACTGTGCACAGAAGAGTCCTGAGGTAAGCATCCCACGCATAATGGACCATAGAAAACATTTCCAAGGCACCAGGTTTGATCACTGGGAAAATCTGTGGTAAGCTGTGCATGTGGGAAAATCTGTGGTAAACTGTGCATGTTGTTAACAATGGATTCTTCCAGTGCACGTTTGCAGTGCACCATTTAAATTACCATAAACAGGCATCTCATGCCGACATTATGATAAATGATTGGGAACACACACACCCCTCACCCATCTTACTCAGATCCACCGAAGATGGGATACTATAATCTCCTAGGGATTTGGGCAAAAGAAATTCTTAATCCATTTTCTCCATCATCATCCCTCAGCCTGACACTCAACTGCCCTCAGCATTCCAGGTCTCTAAGGGAACCCCCCTATCTGCTAATAGGCACCAAACCTTGGCATTAGCTATTACAGAAAACACTGTAAATCCACTGTTAACAACAGTAAAAAAAGGTGAAATGTTTTAAATAAATAAAGGGATTGCAGAAAATTGCTTAGAGTTGTCATCCTCCAGGTGCGGCCTTGAAAGCTAGTATTACAACTGATCTCCACATGACAGAGAACAGCCACCTTTGATAAAATGGCTGCTTTCGAGAGTGGACTCTATGGCATTTTACCCTGTCAAGGTCCCTTCCCTCCCAAATCCTGTGCTTCCTAGGCTTCACCCCCAAATCTCTAGGAGTTTCCCAAACTTGAGCTGGCAACCCCAAGTCCCTTTAAATTAGTCCCCAAGGTGTCTATCCATTGCAAGCTGCTTCCATTCAATGGTTAATTGTACAGATTACAGAACTGGAAAGGGAGGGGGGAGTTTTCAATGCTACGAAGAAACCACCTTTAGGATAAACTTGCCAGATGGTGGTAGCCATCAATGAGCAGCAATTTGAAGCAATCTCAATAAGCAGCAATGTAAAGCAAAAGAGACTTGGCACAGCTGTTTTCCTGTGTGCTGACCCTAATTTCAACTGCCTTTAAAGATGTATAAGTGCAAAGGTCTGTTTATCCAAACTACTTGTAATTGTTTCTGTAACAGAACTGTTTGACCACAGTATCCAACCTCAATTTGACTCTTCCCCCTTGAGTTCGGTACCAATCTGGTCAGACTCTGACCCCACCGCCTGGCTTCCAACTTGGAGCTCAGCTACTAGAGCTCCTACAGTGCAATCCGGGGAGTGGTGGTGGTGAGAATAGCTGCGCTGTTGTCAGGGATGGCATTGCCATGGCACAGCCTTGCCATTGTCTATGAGGCTTGCTGCACCACAGCCAGCAAAACAACAGCAACGCTCCTCCTCCCCTATGCAGTGCAATGGGTTGTGCCACTGTTTTTGCAAATGTGGACTTGAGCTGGCAAACAAGGATGTACGAGGGCCAAAGGGGATCAGAAAACCAACTAATGTTGGCCCGCCTCTGGAAATGCCCCTTCTGCACTGGCACGAGCTCCTGTGTTGGAAAGGTGCTGCACCACTGAGTTGTAAACATGATTATTGCCCTTGGAATGCTGAGAAAGGTTACAAGTCAGTCAGAAGATAATGAAGAAACAGGCCTTCTCAAGCCTGAGAACTTCTAGTATCCTGGAGAGGGAAATTTCAGGGGGACTTCCCAAATGCCCCCCCCTCCAATTTCTTCATAGTGCTAGCTTGTTTTCTGTAATAGCAAAGAGACCTGGAATGCTGAGGGTAGTTGAGTGTCAGGCTGAGGAATGATAATGGAGAAAATGGATTAAGAATTTCTTTTGCCCAAATCCCTAGGAGATTATAGTATCCCATCTTCGGTGGATCTGAGTAAGATGGGTGAGGGGTGTGTGTGTTCCCAATCATTTATCATAATGTCGGCATGAGATGCCTGTTTGTGGTAATTTAAATGGAGCACTGCAAACGTGCACTGGAAGAATCTAACAGACTGAAATAATCCAACAGAATAAACAGAAGTTCAGATTTCAGCAGGAAGAAAAGCAGCAAGGCTGACTTCAGATTGAGAAGATGGTTTTCTGTATGATTGTGGCTAACAGGCCTCATGGTTCCTGGCTGGCTTGTCTGAATTTTTTCATCTGTGGAGGCACCTTCGTGCCAGTTCTGCTACTCTCCAACATCTTTGAAAAATAGAAAATATTCTTGTATTGACATTGGCAGAGAGGGCCCCTTTTCCAAATATATTGCATTGCCTCTCTCTTTCTCTGGCTCACTAAAAAGCATTAACATGCAGGTTATATGCTTGTGTTGGGGGAAGCAAATGTTCTTCTATACAGACTGCTAAGGGGGTGCCTGGGTGAATGTACAGACACACAAAGAATACAACCAATATAAATTTATATAAAGATATAACATTAATCTGATGCACATTTACCAGGTACTATCTGTATGGCATACTTATTAAACATGAGCACTTACACAATATATGCAATACCCAGGTCTGACATATGGCATGACAGGATAGAGACACTGCAAGGCTATGGATCCATGAATGGAAGAGCAGGGCAGAAATACTATATGGTACTTTATGCAAGTAGTACTTACCCTGAGGCGGTTTACTCTGCAGTGGGGTCTCCCCATGTTTTTTAGTTTACATTTGAGGAAATGCTCTGCTGATTCCTCTGAGCCCAGCTGCCATTTTGTCTGCTCCCTGCTTCTGGGTTGGGGAGATTGTTGCCTTCCCCTCCTTTTTGGGGGAGACATTTTAGCAATCTATCGCGCCTGCAACAGACTAAAAGTGTTAAAATCTAAAAAAAAGAAAAAGAATTCCCATCAATCTTCCAGAAATGCTGACTGAGGAGTGGAAGTAACTGCTCCTGCATAGGTAGGGGAAGATGGAGAGGAGTGAAAAATGTGAGGGAAAATCAATGCAGACTAAGACAGGGAAAAAGTTGCACTTCACTCTCTTTCACAAAGTGCGGGGATTATGATCTTCAGTGTGGTGAATGTGGGGTGGGGGGAGGAAATGTGTACGCAACTGAAAATCCACCCCGAAGGAAATGTCGGCTTACAGCAGGGCAGACCACAAGTACATAAATGGACTATGAGAGACCCAAGACTGAACTTGAATGGTAGTGGTGAGAGAAGAAGGAGCAATGAAGTAAAGCAAGAAACTGAAAAATCAAGTACCAGGAGATGCAGATGCTGGAGTGGTATGTTACCTCGCCCTGATTACAAGAAGAGGAACATTTGGAAGAGACACTGACTTGATTTCAGTTTACTATTTTCGGCCAGAAGTTATTTTGACCTTCTCAGTAGATGTAAAGGTCAGGACAGCTGGTTTCCTTTTGGATTCTATTCATCCATGACCTCACCTTCCCTGACAACAGATTTTTTTGTCAGCTCAAATAATTTTCTTGAATATAAATTTTACTTTAAAGTGGTGGCAGAGACTCTGAGACAATGAGGGAACAAAAAATTTTCTATCATCATGCCTGGAAATTTTGAATCAGTGTAGCTGTTACTTTCTTTTGATTAATTCATCTTGTGCATTTGGAAGATTTTACCATATTTGTTGTTGAGATCTTCAGAGTTTAGATTTGTTGTTGAGATCTCTGGGTTCTGCAGAAAACGTTCTGAACAAAATTTGCTAAGAGTCATGCATGTTGGGCCTGGAGTTTTCCAGAGCAAGAATGGAATGATAAGAGAGGAAAACTAGTTATACAAACTTGTACGTACGTACACACACACACACACACTTTAAATGCTTTGAGGCAGAACTTCCGCAAAAACCCCTTTGGTTCTGAAAACATTTTATTTCCAGCCTCAAAATGTTTTCAGTAAATGCCCTTTAAAAATTATCCTTTTGACTAAAACATTTCAAAACAGCTTGACTGGTTTGCTGTTGGTTTAAAACGTTTCCCATGCCTCTCTGCCTTCCTTGCACTTCTTCATTGGTACCATTTTCCCAGTTCAATTTCCATCTCCCCTCCCTACTTTTTTTGACCATTTCTATGAGCTTCGGGGGCTAATCTTCAAGCAACTGATTACACAAGGTGCAGAGAATCGCAATACGAGGCTGTGAAGCTCATGAAACATAAGTTCAACAACAAACTAAAAAAATGGAGAAAATCACCAAATAACAACCAGGAATTGTTTGGAGGGGATGAGTGTGAGCATTTTTCATTTGATTTGTTTGCCCTTAACCTTAGGACCATAATATGCGCTGGAGAGTCTTTGGATGGTTATTTATTTTTTGATTGAAGTAAAAAGTAGAGCTGATATAGCATTGTGGGTAAAGTGAATTATAGCCTTTAAATCTTTGATAAAATCTCAACTTCCAAATTAGCCACCTCAACTCGACCTAGCAAGCCCTCATACTTAGCCTCCCATCCACCTATATAAGCCACTCTGTGATACAGTGGTAAGAGTGATTGACTAGAACCAGTGCGATCTGAGTTCAGTTCTCTACTTGCCTTGCAACATGTTGGGTGACCACTTCAGAGGTCTTTTGTGAAGGGAACATGGAGGGAAAGTTGTGTATGTCACTTGTGTATGCTCCTTGGAGGAAGGGTGGGATATAAATGCACTTTATAAATAATAAAGGAATAAACATCTTGACTGGGAGAGGGCAGGTGGCATGAGATAGGCCAATCTTGTGAGATTTAAGAAGCTAAGTAAGGTTGGTGCTTGGATGGGAGATCACCAAGGAAGTCTCTGCAGAGAAAGGCATGGCAAACCACCTCTGCTTCTCACTTGGCTTGAAAACCCTTTTCTGGGGTTGCCATAAGTCAGCTGTGCCTTCATAGCAGTTCTGTATATAATTTTGGCTAGCCTACATTATGCAGTTGCTGTAAAGTTTGCTGAGATAATGTGTGTGAAATTTTTTAATCTGAACTTTCCCTGACTGTATTTCTCATATGGTCTCCCTTCTTTGCTCTTTAGAATGTTGTCATTCCAATCTGGTTCTGTAGAAGATCTGTTTAAATTTAACCTGAGTAATGTCGCCAAAATCACACAACTCTTCTAATATATAACAGCTCCCATCTCTCATGACTTGAGCACTCAGCACCTTGTGGGACTGAATTGTTTTTACTGGGAGAAAAAGCTGGAGCTCATATTGCAAAGTGGAAATCTTTGGAAAGATGAAAGATAAACATTGTAAATATAGAAACAAAGGAAGGGCAAAAGGAAGTGATCCCCAAATGAGTGCATTATAAAAGTAAGTCGCTAGAATTTTCAATCACTGCAAAGCTTCTGACTGAACTGAGAACTTTCTTTGAGGAACAATATCCAAACCTTCAATTAAATGTGTATACAACTATTAACTCTCCCAGTGCTGAGAAACTAGTTCACTGGTGCTAACTCTGAGCTGTCCCATTTTAATTATAGCTCAACAAATGAGTGATGGAGCCTAGGGTAATTAACCTTGTCTCCTCACAGGTTGATTAGATGCTGGAAAAACCAGGCCTCCATAATGACAGTGCTAAGACCACTTAGGATGAAGTTGCTTTGAGCTACCAAGACCATTGACACTTGATTAATTTTAAATGGATAACTAAAGAACCTCCACTCTCTTCTGTCCCCTCCCCCCTTATTTTCTGCTATTCCATGAGGTACATCAAGTCTCCTGATTTGTTAGAGATGCGGGTGATGGTAGTAGGGAGCTAGAGGAGGTATACCAGCATAACTTAGTGTAGCGTAGTGATTTATGTCAGGCTAGAATCTGGGAGACTCGGGTTCAAAGCCTCATTCTGCCGTGGATGCTCATGGGGTAGCCTTGGACCTTTTGCTCTCTCTGAACCTAATCAACATCACAGAGCTGTTGTGAGAAAAAGCATAGCATGAGAGAATAATGTTATAAACTGCTTTGGGTCCCCACATTGAGGAGAAGAAAAGGGCATGAATATCTAAATAAAGGTACCAGACAGGACAGCCTACATTTGATGGTTCACAGTATGCTTGATTCCAAAAACAAAGGTTGTGTAATATTCTTGTACCAACCTAAATCTGAAAAAATAGTGTACATATTCTCCAGTTCCCTACAACCTTTCATAAGGCTGGATGTTCAATACCCAGAAAAAGCTAGTAGTAGAAACAAGCATTTTCAACTCATGGTCGCCAATCCCAGACTCTGCAGTTGTAGTCATAATAACGTGGAAAATGACAGCCACAGTTGAATTAGCTTAGATGGTGCTGAGTACAAAATAAGTTTTGAAGCTGCACTGAGTGGCTGGGTCCAAGAAGAGGGAACCTTTTACATTTTCACTTTGTGAATATGAAATGGGTGGGAAAAGGGAACAGTTAATCAAATGTCTCTCCAGCATTGTCTGCTGTCTTTCATATTCTAATCTAATCTACTTCAGTCTGAAGCACATCCTGTTTTTCAGTTTAAGACTACAATTGCAGACTTCAGGCTTTGCCACTAGGCCTGATCTTCCCCCACTCCTTTTGCACAGAACATTCAGTCTTCTTATACATTGTTTTCCAATATTTTTGTTGGCCCTCACAAAAGCTGTTGTGGCTACCTGCAACTTTGGTACTGCCAAGGTTTGCAGAGTCCTTTTGCATTGGGGCTGGCAGATTATCTACTGGATCTTCTCTCTGAATGAGCTGGTAGGCCCCTGCAATGCCTTCTCCAAGTTACTCAGGCCAGGCATTGCCATGGCTAAACCAAAAAACTTTTTCTGTTGGAACTGATCTCTACAGTCTGTAGATCAACTGTAATTCTATGACTACTCCACTCCCCACCTGGAGGCTGGCAATCCCACCAGAGCAATGTTGGGGTAGAAGGGGCTCTTGCCTTCCCCAGTGCCATTTTCCAGAGCCAAAACCACCTCATCGAGGAGTAATTTGCCTAACTTTGGAGCTGCATGTGCAGTGCTACATGCATGGAGAACCCAAACCCAACTCATGAAAAAAATTGCGTAGATCAGCCCCAAAAGAATCCTGTAGAAGGAGTGCCATACTTTTCTTTTTTACTATTTGCTCACTCACAACAGGAATGTCTTCCCAATGTTCTGTGAGGCCCTGTGAGATATTGGCGGACTTGGACTCCATTCACCAGCTACTACCGGAAACAGTGATCTTTTGGTCACACTTGCTGGAGCGGCGCATCTGGAAGGGAGCAGAGGACACATGTTGGGTGAATGGAGCCAGGTCAAGGACCTGCCGGGCGGTGACGCACTTTGTTCAGGACTTAGAGGGGCAGAGGGTTCTACATCATGATATCTCATTTAGGAGGGAGGCTCTGTACAGGGAGGATGGGGTTCACTTGTCACAGCAAGGTACAGACTTATGGCTGCATAGCCTTAAAGTGGAATTGTGTTATTGGCTGAAAACATAAGAAGCAGTTGGCGGGAGCCAGGGGAGGTCTCACCCTCTGTCTGGCTCTGTGACGGGGTGCGCATGGGGGGTGTGATCTGCTGAAAGGGAGAGCTGGGGGAGCCCCCCACTTGGTTACACCTTGTTAAGAGGTAGGGGTGGAGCAAGCACATGGTAGGATGCCCCGCGGGGGGCTAAGAAGCTTGCGTCGTTAGCCACTTCACTGGACTGGAAGGACTCACTCCAATCTTTCATTAAGATTTATTCCTCCAGGAATAATTTCTCTGGGGACAGCACTTGGGCTGCCCAGAGGCTGGATCACCTCCCCATGCTGCGCCATTTTGCGTTTCTATGCTTTCTGTCAATAAACTCTTCGGCTGTGGCCAATTTTCTTACCCACACAATATTAAGAACATAAGAACATAAGAACTAGCCTGCTGGATCAGACCAGAGTCCATCTAGTCCAGCATTCTGCTACTCGCAGTGGCCCACCAGGTGCCTTTGGGAGCTCACATGCAGGATGTGAAAGCAATGGCCTTCTGCTGCATAGTGATGTCTGGCGTTTTATTTAATGGTTGGGAATTTTAGGTTGCCTGAGTGGGAAGGGACGCACCTCTGCCCGCAAAGAGCGGCCGCACCTAGGACATGGCCATCATTGCGGCAGAGGGGCCCCCAGAGAAGGCTGTCTTCCCGACTGAGGGTAGGCCGGCAGCTTTGGGGGCTGGCATGCGCGTGCGTGTGTGTGAGAGGGGAGGCATCGTGCCTGATCTGCACTTGCACAGGAGCTGGGTCCCAATTGGATGGTGTGCTCTTGCGTTTGCGAGAGCATGTCGTCAGGGTGGACCCAGGCAGGGCCTATAAAAGGCTCTGCTTCATGGCACAGGGGCCACTCTGCCTTGGGACGTCGACGTTGCCCACCCACCTGGCCCCGTATTGCAGTCAGTCTAAGGGAGCTTTCTTTGTCATAGCTGATTGCAGGAGGCACATGGGAGAGTGATCTGCTGAAAGGGGGAGCTGGGGGGGCTCCCCACTTGGTTACACCTTGTTAAGAGGTAGGGGTGGAGCAAGCACATGGTAGGATGCCCTGCGGGGGGCTAAGAAGCTTGCGTCCTTAGCCACTTCACTGGACTGGAAGGACTCACTCCAATCTTTCGTTAAGATTTATTCCTCCAGGAATAATTTCTCTGGGGACAGCACTTGGGCTGCCCAGAGGCTGGATCACCTCCCCATGCTGCGCCATTTTGCATTTCTATGCTTTCTGTCAATAAACTCTTCAGCTATGGCCAATTTTCTTACCCACACAATATTGTTGTCTGGCGTTTCATTTAATGGTTGGGAATTTTAGGTTGCCTGAGCGGGAAGGGATGCACCTCTGCCCGTAATGTTATTGACCTTCTTTCCGTGTGTATACTTCATTGAAGAGTGTTGAGAGTGTTGAAAGGAGAGCCCAATAGCAAGACTTTCATCAGAATACAACAGTTCATATGCAGAGGCAACACCCCCCCATCCACCCCCCCACCCAGCTTATAGGGATCATGATGGTCTGCATGATAATGAAACACATTATTTCTGATCTTGTCTAGGTCATAAGAATATTTTAAAAATATAACGTGGGTTTAATTGGACATAGCTCATAGGCCTGGAGGTGTAATTGTGTATGTGTGCAAGAAAGTATTAACCAATATGAACTGTGAAAAGTAAAGGTTTTTTGACTTGAAGATAAATGCTGTATATGCGGAGGCAAAAACAGAACATGCTATGCAGGAGTCATATAAATGCATGACTCTATGTACTTGTTTTATACTCACAACCACTTAGGAGTGGCAAATCTAGGTTGGGAAATTCCTGGAGATTTGGAGATGGAGCCTGGGAGGGTGGGGGGGGGGTGGACTTTGGGAATGGAAAAAACCATGGAGTTCACTCTCCAAAGCAGCAGTTTTCTCCAGGAGAACTATCTGTGTAGTCTGGAAATAAATTGTAATTCTGGGAAATCTCCAGTTCTACCGTCAGGTTGGCAACTCTACAGCCATGGGTAAACTTTACTGGTTTATATTAAAACCATGTCCACACTCAAACATGGATTAAAATACATACACAGGATTATATAGCTGCTATGTGCCTATATGTCCCATTACAGCATTTTTAAATATGTCTATCCATCTTGGCTCCACAGCATTCTCTCTCTCTCTCTTTGTCAGGATACCAAAGGAAAATTTACAATGTTCTAACAAAGCTGCTCAGTCCAATAACTCCAACTATGAAGCTCCTTAATGTTTAATATTTGTTTTTATAAGCCTATAAACCTATGATCTGATTTTCTAAGCAGGTGTTTTCTCACAGTTTGAGTGGAATAAAAAATAGTTTCCTCAAGGGAGGTGCAGTCAGAAATGTACTAAGGAGAGATCCAGCCTGTATAACACTCATCTATACTTGAAATGCTCTGAATCCACATAACATTACGTTAAGCCATCTGTTCTGATACCTCACTGTCTGTTTTCATTTTCTCCAGCAGCAAGAAACATTCTGAAAAACATGCAATGAGTTATGGCAAACGGGTCAGAGTTTATGCACATATACCTACATGCTCAATTTTTGTAAATGCAAAACAAACAACCCCTATATGCCACTTGAGAATCTGGGAGAGTAAATGTTTTTGCCTTAATTTGCCCTTGTCTGTAAATATTGACCATGAAGGAACACACACAGGCTTAACTGTTTGGCTAAAATTAATTAAAACAGTTTGCTATGCACAACATTGATGTTCGGTGATTGAAATAATGAACTAACTAATAATGAACTAACTAATGGCCTAATAAGAAATATATAAACAAAACATAACATATGATTAAAAACTGAGATACCTAGTGAAAAAAACCACCATTCAGCAATTGTTTCATTGGCTTCTATTTTCCATGTTCAATTCAAGTTGCTGGCTACATATAAAGTCTCCTATGGCCTTAAACCCACATATCTACATTGCAGTTTGTTCATCTGAACAAAGTCTTTGAAGATCCACCTGGGTAGACATAGACTGTTAGAGCTCATGCTCTGACCTTTTCAACTTAGGAAGCCCAGTCTCTTCACAGACTGTATAAAACATTCCTTTCTTGGAGGGCATGTTTTGAATATTTTAATTGTGATCCACCTTGAGTCTTTCTGAGAAAGACAAACTATGACTGCCATCAGACAGACAGACAGATAGACAGACAGACAATCCCACATTGCAAATGTATAAAACATTAATTATGAAGCAAACTTTGCCCATCTGTGCTATTCTTCAAATTTATTATACTTATACCATCAGTTATGCAGTACAGCACACTACCTCAATCTTTTCATCAGTCAGTCTACTGAATTATATATTCCAGGTTTTCACCATGTAGCCAAACTCTGTATATCCCATAGTGTGGTTAGGTTGCTCCCATTTAATCACAAGATTCTTCTTGTCTATCATAGTTAACTCAGAGATCTGTTCAACAGAAAGTTAGATTTGTTTGGGGTTCAGGGATCACATTTTGTGACCAGATTAGAAGAGGGGAAAGTTTATTTTCACGCCAGCATGCCAATTTGGCCTCCAGTCCACAAGTGAGAAATCTAGTTGTAAATGTATTGTCAAAGGCTTTCATGGCCAGAATCAACTAGCCTGCTGGATGCCCCCCACATGACCCCCCCGATCGGTACACGCTGGGCAACTGCCTATTTTGCTCAATGGGAACGCCAGTGTTGGGAAGGTTTTCTTCCACCTGCAAAGTAACTAGTGAATAGTGCTTAACATTCCCCCTTATCTGCAACTTCCCAAAGGGGGGAAGCACCTGTCTCACAACAGTGTCTATGTTCTCATCATCTTTCTCATGCTGATGTTTTGGGAATGCGAGGGAGGGGGTACTGCAGGTTGAGCAATGTTGCAACTTACAAGCATACACTGTGGTTCAGAGAGCAAAGCGATAGCTTTGGCTTTCTGAATCTCGAGCTGACAGTTCCAATAAAACTCTTGAAACTTTCCTGAGTCTTGTTTGTTGACTGGAGTAACAGACCCTTACACTCAACAGGAGAATATAGAAAATTTGTGCCAAGCTACTATGGAGTGAACTCTTTCATTCCTATCATCCAATCAAGTGGATTTTATCCCACATCATCTGTCCATGTGCAAAAAAAAATGGTTGTCTGCACTGCAGAGATTTGTAGTTAGCCATATGAAATGTGGAAGCTGCCCCACATTTGTATCAATGAAGGCGCTATTAAAAGTTCTGGGCACACTGAAAAGGCCTCTCCCTCTCCCCTCAAAAGACCCATGCCAAGTAACTTGACTTTTTAATGTGCCATCTATCACAGTCTGATTCCTATGGGATAATTTGGTTAGTTTTTGTTAAAGGCACAGCAGGCAAAAGCCAGATTGCTTGCAATGTATTTTCTGTAGCATCAAGGCATAACTGCCAACAGCCTTCAAGAAGTAAAAAGGGGGAAATGTTGCATTTCCTTACCCACTGTTTTGTATTCATGATCTCAAAGAACTGCTGAATATTTTGTTCTGCTCAGAAGTCTCGCTGTCCTAAATCAACAGAGAAAGGGAAACAGGCTCCTTTCCACCCTACTGACAGCCAGCTGAGAAAATTCTGGAAGCCAGTCCAGCAGAATGTTCTGTATGCTTGTAAAACTCTTCTCTGACATGCTGAGTACCCTTCAATCCTGCTGGTAGGATTTCAGTGGAATCCTTTCAACTTTGCAGAGTATGTACAAGCAGAGCATAGTTTTTGCCTCTAAGAACATTTCTATTTTAAATAAGATAAAGACATTACTGAGCAGGTTCATAGACATTTTCTAAATAAATAAATCACAGCGGCTCATTATGTATCTAACTGTGAACCATGCCATAGAGGATATTATTAATATCTGCAAAATGGAGCTAGGGAAAAGTAGGGGGGATTTTTCTACAAACCCGAAGGAACGCTCAGATTTGCAGAATAATCTGAAATTAAAAACAACTTTTTGGGAGGTTGTTAGGCAACCACAACAATATTGTGGAGCCTTCCAAGCCTATGTTTCCATAACTTGGAGTCCAAAACCATTCAATCATTCTCCTTAAGCAAGAGCTGTCTCTTTTTCCTGTGGGTTCTCACCCTGGTGGGTCCATGACTGTTGACAGGAAGACACAATTACTGATACAAATCAAATGGTTTGTTGAAAAAGTGTTAATGAATAATAACACTACCAAAGCAAATTACACACTGCAAACTCAATCAGATGCATGGTACAGGAACACATAAAAAAGGAATGGATACAAAACCATCAATAAGATGCCAATAGTTACAAGAAATAATATAAACAGATAGGAAGTGCTAACGCATGAGTAAATAAACTATAATTCTAACAGCCCAATGGGGGTCAAAGGGAGTTGTGGAGGCGGTGAGGCCCTACATTGGTGAATTTGCTCTCCCTGGGACACTTACCCAGTAGAGGGCACTGTTGCAGCTCTCCAAAACAGCCAGATTTCTCCAGTGCTCCTGCCGTCTACACCAGGGATATTTCAGAGGCATGCAGAGGGTGGAGCTGATGTTAGTCAGCTTCCACCCTGGCTTTGCCTCCCAGGAAGTGGTGCCCATGGTTGGACGTACACCATCCTTTTGGGTGGCATAAGCCTGTTGAGCCCAATGGAGTACTTTTTGGTGGGGGGGAGGGTTTTTGGGTTTTTGTTTCCCCGCACCACCAAGACGCCCTCTGGAGGCAGCAGGGCGGCACCATCCCTGGCCACCCCAAAGCCCTGGATTGATCTGCCCATCTGCTCTTCTCAAAACTGCAGTAGAGGGCAAGGCACTAGGATCAAGGGGTCTGCAACCTCCGGAGTCAAAGCATGCGACTTCTTTCACCTGGCACTTATACTGCGGTGCCTGATTATTGCGGGCCTGGAGGTCGGAGGGTAGTGTGGGCACATCCCTCCAAGCCTCCAGAGCAGCGCTGGAAGGAAAGGTGAGTCCGAGGGAGGCTGAATCCAGGAGGTGAGCTCAAATTGCGCATGAGGGCCACTCTTCCGCAAGATCTCCTCCACTCACCTCTCCTTCCCAGCTGCTCATGGAGGGCTGCTTGAGGACACTGCTTCTTCACGCCTTTACCCCTCTGACCCTTCAGGTGGGAAGGGCTGGAAAGGGTAGTGTGGGCATGTCCTTCCAGAGCAGCTGCCATCCCCCCTCTGCCCCACTGCTCCGTCAGGCAGAGGGGGTTTCCCTGCCTGGCACCTCCACCTCCCAGCACTGGAAGGAAAGGTGAGTGGAGGGGCCGAACCGGATGTGGCTCTGTAGTTCTTCGGGGCTGTGGAAAACAGGTCCAAATGGCTCTTTGCGTGGTAAAGGTTGCTGACCCCTGCTATAGGGTTTCCAAATCCCCCCAGCAACCAGCAGGGGATTGGGGTTTTGGTGGTAGGGACCCAACAATGTCACTTCTAAAAGTGTCATCATTACATTGCTGGTGTTTGGGAGATGCTCTGCTATTTGGCAAAAACTCTATGGTAGAGGCCATTTTCAGCATAGAGTTTTTATCAAATACCAGAGTGTGTCCCACAATGTTGACAACGTGATCACATCAATAGTAGTAAGTCCCCTGCTGCCTGTTAGGAGGAGGGAGCTTAAAGTGGGGCCTCCCTCACCCCTGGCAGGGGCCTGACAACCCTAGCATGCTAACAGTGGGGGAGGTCTTTTCCTTCTTATGTGAGAAACCCAGTCCTGTGCAAATTGGTTCTCATGGCATCTCAGCAGCTGCTTATCTTATCTTATTTGGCAAAGTTAATCGCTTAGTTGACACACCAGTTTCTGTGCTCTTTGAGCTAAATCTACAGATTTTTTCAGAGCCATTGGAACAGCCCCACAAAATAGGATTAAAAATCCAATAATCCATGTTTTTACTCAAACCAAAATATAATGTAGGGCCATGCATCTTTGAAGGTCCTCTTGTGAGCAAGATCTTCTATTTCAAAAAATCCATTTTGTCAAGTTGCTTTAATTACCCCCCCCCCCGAATAACACATTATTTCAAATTTAATGGGTTCTTTTCCAGTGTTTACAGCTACTTCCTGTTAGATGTCCCCAATGGAATGCACAGCGATCACCCAGGGCTGTATTGTGGCAGTCTCAGCAAAAATCACAATTTCTGATGGCAAACTACACAGACTCAGAGTCTGAAATCCACTTTGTTCAAAGATGGAGGCTGAACTAGGCCAGCTCAGGGCCAAAAAGGTACTAGATAAAAAAAAAAACAGCCCAGGAAACCTTCTGTTCCCGTCCCCTGATAATATTCACTGATGGTAGACAGAGGAATTGCTGGAGATGTCAAGAGACTCAATACTGCCCCCTGCTGTTTGTTCCTGCTGCCACTCAGCTGGGTGGTGGTAGAAAAATGAGTGGGGAAATAGGGGGTGATCATTGGCAACACAAGGAAGTAGCACCAAAATTGATGTAATTGCATATAACAACATCAGTACATTGCCAATGAGCAGAGTCACCCACTGGTTGCCAGCCTAGTTGCAGCCACTGCAGAATTGTGGTCAATAGTGGCCACAATGCAACTGAGGCTGGGCCAGTTTGCTGGCAGCCACTATACAACTGGGCCTGGCCTGACCTGGCAGTGGCCACCAACAACTCGGCTAAATTTTTCCCAGGGACAGGGTGGAAAGAAAGCTGAAGTCAGAGAAGCAGATAAAGGTAGATAGGATTCTGGGTGGGAAGAAGAGAAAGAAGCAGAGAAAGGGGAGATGTTATGGGGGCTGTAAGGGAAGGGAAAGAGGAGATAGTGAGGTAGGGGATATAAGGGAAAAATGAGATGTCCCCCACAAAATCCCAATGTGTAATATGATATTCTGTACTTGGAAAAAGTAAGTGACATTAAATAGCCTTCAGTGTAATCTATGAACAGTCCTTTCTACTTTGACATAAGCATGTTACCATTCTTACAGTTTTTACAAGTTGGGAGTCTGCAAGAAATCGCTGTAGGCTGAGTGGGAAGAATATTCCCCGATAATATGAAACTACAGTGGTTGCTCAGTCCCTGGTACAGAACCTGGTACAGAACCTGGTAATTTTGCACTGAGTAACAGCATTAACAGCAGAACTTTCATACACTAATAAGATTTGTACCAGGTAGCACCTGTGAATGTTTTAGTCATATGCTTTAAATAGCAAGAGCCTTAAAAATTAACTATGCATTAAATATAAAATATACTTGAGCTGTTACTGCCTCTCGTACCCAGTTTACATGTGTAGCAGGGATGCATAGATGCTTTCAAGTGCATGGACTGACTTACAGTCTTAAGATTGCAAACCATGGCCCTAAATGAACCCCAAAATATGAGGAAGATAAAAGTTAGGGGCTTGTCTAACATCATGGAGGGGGAAATCAATTATTAGGAAATCCCCCAGCCTTCCTGTCCCAGCTTCCAGAGGGTATTTCCATCTTGCCTGTTTGCCACCTCTCTGTGTTTTTTTAACTGATGTTCTCCTATCCACACCATTTTGTTCATCCTGGAGAGCAATGAACATGCTCATGAATCCTGAGGCTGTTTTTGTGGGGGCGTGCAGAAACACTAATCATGTCTGTATCTGGCAACATTTCTTTTCCTTCCTGACAGGCACTGGGCCATGAAATTTGCTATTTGTATTTAAGACAGTGATGATACTCTCCTGCAAACACACGTGCAATTGTGAATGAATGCTTTAAGTTCACCAGGGCCCAACGCTACGCCCACATCAAAAGTGCATACCCATGATTTCTAAAAAATATGCACCATAAGAATGATTTCTTTAAGTGGGCTGATTTCAAAGAATATGCACCTCATGACCATAGGACCGAGAACTTCAAACCTCGGGTCAACCCGCGGCTACCTGCTTGAGCACAAAAGCGGCTCAGCCTTGGAGTCAGAACCATGGCTGTCTTTCCTGGGCCTCGCGAAGCTCCAGCTGGCTAGCATGTAGGCTTGTCTCAGAGCTCCTCCCTCCTCTCCTCTTGTGCCGAAGAGACGCTAAAAAAACATTTGGACGCTGAGCACCCCGCCCCAGGACTTTAGTGGTTCCACCGTGCTGCCCCGCGAGGAAAACGCTGGCCAGAAGCACACACGCTACAACGAGCTGCGGCAGGAGCAAAGCTTTCAAAGCTTAGAGGCAGGGCTGGCGGCGTGACTTACGCTGCATGCCGGGCTTCGGCCCTGGCCCCAGTGAGGCAGAGAGAGCAATGCCGCACCGGGCGGAGAGCTGGCGCGATCGTGCTAAAACTGCCAGCCGCCACACGTGGCACCCGCCACAAGACAAAGAGTAGAAAAAGGTAGCCCCCTCAGAGGCCTTTGGGAGGCTAAAATGGCTAGGCGGCGCAAGGGAGTCTGGGGGAGAGGGAAGGAGCCAGGACCTGGGGAGGTTGCTGAAAGAAACTGAGGAACGGGAAGGGAGAAGAAGAGGCTAAAGAGAGAGGGGAAGGAAGCTGTAAGAAAGAGACAGACAGAAAGAAATAGGTTTGAAAGGGGCAGAGGGAAGGGCAGAGGAGAAGATGGCAGGATAAGAGTCAGCACTTGAGGGAAGGGAGCTGAGAAAGTGCTTAAGAGGTGGAAGAACAGAGGGCTGAGCAAAGACAGGAGGAGAGTCAGCGAGGGAAGGGAAGAGGAGAAAGTGGCCGAGAGGGAAAAAGGCAGAGCAGAAGGCAGGAGAGAACTAAGACAGGAGAGAGCCAAGTGAGCTGAGAGTAGGAGGAAGTCACCATGTAACCCGGCATGGGCCAATGCCGCACGCTGCCCACCGTAGCTCCCTCTCCCCACGCCAGACTCCCAGCAAGGGCAGGCGTGCTTGCACCTTGAGGGGAACACTGCCCAGCCGCGGACCCCTGAGCCTCCATCTCCTCTCTCATTGTTGCCGCCTTCGCCTTGCTTTTTAGTACGGCATTTTCATTTCAAAAAAAAAGAATGTATTTGTGAAAAAAAAACCAACTGATTACTTTAGGGGAGCTTATTGTTTGCTTAACGTTCCAGAGCGTCTAATTTAGTCTCTATTATCTGTGGTTTCAGATTTCGAACTTCTTTTCTCCTCCTAACTTGCTTTGTTTACCAGCTTCCATATACCTATCCAACTATTATTTCCACTTTTCTGTGCTTCTTCAAAGTGCTCCTATCAGAGAATCCCTGTGAGCGAAATTAACAGCAAAGTGGTCATTCTAATTTAAAGTTTTAAAATGAGGAGTAAGGAAATTCTTTAAGTTACGTTTATTAAGCCCCTGGCTATATATTTTATCTCCTCTCTAAAAAAAGCAAAGTAAACGCCTTGCTGGGTTTTTCCCCAGTTTTTAACCCTTTTGCAATTTAACCCTGTGTCTTATTCATTTGCTGACAGGTTGGAAGCATCTAAAGGCGATACAGGCAAGTTTGTTTGTACGCTGGGCTTAAATGTGTTTGGTTTGGCCAGCTTCTATGGGAATGGTTGGTTCCCTTCACTTTGCATCTGGCTCCGTTGTTGTCTGGGTGGGGCTCCTTTCTCACTCACTTTTAGAAGCCTTGAAAAAAGTCCGGCTCCACCCAGTTCCTATGTTGTCAGTGAAGTTAGGGTGCTCGCGACGCTTCCTACTCACCGCGTAAAGCCATTCCTGTTTAAGAAAGACTGCAGAGAAAAGATGGTAGGCATTGCAGGAGCATGGAAGGCATTGCTAAGTAGAAGCCATGATAAAATTTCAAAAGAGATCGCAGTCCATATCATACTTTGCCAAGGCACTTAATTTATCTGTTGTAAATACCACCTCCCTGTTTCTGCTTTGCAATCACTACATTGATTAAAATCATTATCCCGGATGTTAGAGCACATTCCACGCACCATCTGCTTAGTAAGAAGCATTTAAATATATTTACGAAAGTAATGCTTCGTTCTGAACGCGTAAAATCTTCGTAGATCACTGAAGCCAGAGCCGCAATCAAGCTAAAGAACATTTGAGTTTCAGTAATGGCCTATATAAGCATTTTTAAACTCTGTGCTAGATTTTTCAAAATCTGATTTTTTTTAAAATTCATTTTAAAAAAGTACCTCGGCAAGGCAGCATTCTTGAAATGCTCTTTCATGTGGAATCAAAGTTCCCCAAGAACTAAGTTACAGGGAGTTACTTCCGCGATGCACTGGTTTAAACCGTAGGTATGGAACGGCTATCAGTCTACAGCAGGGAAAAAGAACTGAGGAAAGGGACGATTGTTGTGCAGTTGAATCCCTCCATTTTCACTTCCAAGTAAGTTCCTGCTGGGTATTGTAGAAGGTTTCATCCCAAAGTGCAGTACGTTAAGAAGTGCAGCCTTCGAATCCATGAGGTCACCAGAACTCTTCTTCATATTTGATGGCTTGAGGAGATGCTTTCCTATACCGGTGATCAGCAGCAGCAGCATCTGAATTAGGTCACCTGATTAGTCTTACATCTCCTGCAGCCGAGTACCCCCCGTGGTAATCACCCACAATATTATGTTTATATTCTCTCAGATGCATTGTTTCATTTCATCTCCTGGGAAAACCTAACGATACAATTCGAATGTAATTTTAGGGCTTATACCGTGCATCTATTTTATGTTTTTGAAATTTACCAGTCGCTGCTGCATTTCCCATCCTCGAATTTCATACGCCAGTCAATAAGACTTTCCCTGCAAGTTTTTTGTAAAGGTAAAATTAGGTGCCTTCGACTTAGGGCCACGTTTATTTGCGCGGAAAGTATATGCTAATGGTATCTATTTCATAGTTATAAAATATATTTATTTTGCAATGAACTCTGAAAAAATTAAAACTATACAGTATGATGGATTTCATAAGCAACACACTTTTACCAGGCAATTACGGTTGCAAAAACCCAATATATACAGTGTTATCTTCATTTTAAATGTCAAGAAGTATTTGCGGCTCCAAGTGTTTTCTTTTCCGTGGAAAACTGGTCCAAATGGCTCTTTGAGTGTAAAAGGTTCCTGACCCCTGACCTAGACAAAGAATAAAAATTTAAATAATTAAAGGTGGTTTGTGTCAGATGGCTATTTTCAAGCATTGGAAGAACAACTTCATTGACATGAGGGCAATTCTCCTTCTTACTGCAGACACCTACATTGTGCTCCCAGAAGTTCCTGAGAATCCCTAGAACCTGGTGACAGTGTTTCAGGCTGCAGGGTGCAGATGACGCATGAGAAATTGCTTCTGGTCCCACCAAAGAGGGCTGCAAGGCTGCATCCAACCTGCAAACATATGGAAAGCCCCACAACAGTAGAAATATGGCACGGGAAAGCAGAGCCATAGCAAGGGAGAACTGCGCCTGGGGCAATGCGTGCATCTTACATCCCTGCCCACCCCAGAATGCAAAGCCGCCAGAACGCTCCACCATCACTTCTGTACTGGCATATTGCCCGCCGTTGTCATGCATTTCCTGCACCTTTGCCAGTGCCTTGCGCCACTGTCGGTAAGGATATTGCCTGGATCTCCTCCAGTGCTTAACTCACTGAAGGCTGCTAACTCCCGCTCAAATCTGGCCAGGGTTGAGGCCCCACTTGCCAAGACACTCATAGGTTGGTCAATACTAAAAAAATTAGGTAAAATTCGGATTTGGGTATTTTGGGGCATAAAATGATTTGTATGCCCGCATCCGAATCATAGCCAATTCGGATATGCCTGAAAATTCGCAGGCAAATCCGGAAAATTCGGTCCTCAGTTTATTATTTTTTGAATTTTGGTGTTTTAATCGCTTGTTCGGTAGGGCGCGAGAATTTCGGAAAGCTAGCTTTATTATCTTCAACTTTCAGGATATCTGAGATCAACCTGATATCTCCTGTTAATGAAGCTTGCTTTGGGGGGGGCAGTTATTGACCCTCGCAAGTGCCTCATCCCCATTGTTTCCGACGGAAGCACAGGAGATGGGGTTAATTTCTTTGAGGGTCCATAACTTTGGACCCCTGAACCAAACTCTACTCAACTTGGGGAGTATCATAAGGACAGTACTTGTACATGATACCCTAAAATTTTGCGGACAGTAGCTCTAAAAATGCACCCTGCAGTCACTCCAGCAGCCTCCCTTCTCCAGATCCTGCGCTTTTCCAGTGGCTGGCCGGGATCCATTGCAGCCACGGAACGGTGAGGCCAGGAGTGCACATTTCATGGTAAACCCACAAAACTTTCAGGGTGTTCAGGGAGAATTTCTGATGACATCATCCGTGTCATAGTACCCGCCAGGTCGGTAGTCTGGCGGAAATCATCGTATCCCCACCGCCCCCATAAGCAAATTCTCAAACTCTGATGGTGTGTGTTTCATTCAGATTTTTTTGTTCATAGCCTGAGCCAAGCCCCTGTCCCGGAGCGGCATCAAATGCGCTCCCTTGGCTGGCACCTCTGTGAAATTCTGGCTCAAGATTGTTCTGCGGTGACTTTAGCTGTATTGCTGTCAATGGGAATTCTGGTAGAGGGCTGTGAGGCATACTAGCTGTATGGTCACAAAACTTTCAGGGTATCTTCAGGAGAGTCTCTGGATGACGCCATCTAGGTTTGGGGAACTTTGCTTCAGGGGGTTTAATTCTATGAGACCCAAAAAGGGTAGGGCCCATCTGCCACTGCCCCCTGAAGCAAAGTTCCCCAAACCTGGATGGTGTCATCCAGAGACTCTCCTGAAGATACCCTGAAAGTTTTGTGGGTTTACCATGAGAAATGTGCACTCCACAGCCCTCTATCAGAAATTCCCCATTGACAGCAATCCATGGGATTCAGATCTGATAGGATTCGGATAGCTCAGATTCGGACCCTGCTCGTCCGAATCCATCTGAATCAGTGCAGATTCGGTAAAAATCCAGATTCGGACTGTCCGAATCTCCAACCCTACAAGACACCAATGGAAAGTGAATGAGAGGAAAATACAACCCATAACCATAACCAATCCATAGCAGTGACCAAATGGGGAATGCTGGGAGGAAAACGTGGGAGCCAGAAGCAAAGTGGGTGGAGAGTAGATGGAGGAAAGGGAGGAATGTATTGCTCTGTGGGAGGAAAAAAAGAACCCGAGGCAGGCATGGCATACTTGTTCAGGTCCCTGGCAAATTAGGGGGAAAGGTCGAAGCTTGCCCACATCAGAAAAATCCATCCTTTCATTCATTAGACATGCAGCAGCGTTGGGCCAATTGCATGAATGAAAATCAAACTCAGATAATCTGTTGGGTAATGAAAAATCTGACCCAAAGGGAAGGTGAGTTTGCCATGAGGCGAAGCCCTGTGCACAAATGGCTTATTTTTGCCTCTGAAGAGAAAGTGGAAGCTGACTCTTTCTTTCCATCCTTTCCAAAGAATCTAAAAGGTAAACCCAACATAATGTTCTGTGGACTTGCAAGCCTCCGCTTTGATATGTCAAACTCTCTTATATTTTGGTGGTGTACTTTAGGACACTGATTTCTACCTAATTTCAGGAAGGTTGTCCTTTTAACTTTTTAAGTAGAATTCCTGAGCTTTATGCTTAATCTCCCATCATTGCTGGCAGCTGGAAATCTGTAGCTCAGGTTGACAGGTACCTCAGCCCACAGAACTTGTGGAATGTCTTGCTGCCCTTCAGTGCTGAATAGTATTTCCAGTTTGCATTAGTTTGGAATGGAGCTACTTGGCAGTCATGGAAAAAACACCATGCGCAGCATAAATGGGACAGAACTTGGCCTGGAAGTAAGGCAAAGGGTGTATGTCTCTCCTCTTAAAAGTGTCTAGTATATGACATGAAGAAAAACATCAGATCTCTGGAAAAGTTATTAGAATTCCACAGTGCCTCACAGGCACCTGTTTAATAGTTAAAACAAAATATCCAAACAGAAACCCTTTGAAGTGTCTTTCTGCCTTGGCGTCATTCACCTAATTTCTCATCCTGCTCCACTTGCTCTCCATAAACAGCCAGCATGCTCCTTGAACTTATTTGTAAAGCCAATTCCATCTCCTTTTTGAAATTCCACTTCTACTGTTTATATGCTGTCTCCACACAGACACAGCAACACCATTGACTGAAGAGAAAATAGTTCAGAAAAAAATTGTGGGGGTGAAGTGACTGATGTTTTAAAGCAACATAATTTATTCTTCATCAATTCATTTTAAGACCTTCTATCCAGATCCTCTTTTCTGGATTTATTATGAGTTTGGGCTGTCTTGATTACTGTGAATGGGTGTGTGTCTGTTAAGAGTTGCCAGGCAGACAGGGTGGGCAAAGAGATGACATTCACTGATAGTGTAATATTATTTCCAGGAAAACTTGGAAGTGCCATCACACATTTATAGTAATCATTAGAAACTTTGTGATAAAACCACAGTGTTTCTGGTGATTCCTGGAGAGGACTGGTGTCACTTCCAGGAAAAACCTTGTATTATCTTCCACCACTGAGCTAGCAGCAAGGGATTCTTTTTTTTATCTTCCACCACTGAGCTAGCAGCAAGGGATTCCCTGCCTCATTCAGCAGCCTGCAAATTCTGATCTCTAGATATGTGGGAATTTGATAAATGAACCTTGATTCTAGTCTTCAGAAAGAAACACCCAAATTAAGGCTGCCATATTGTCCCATTGGTGAAGTTTTACCCAGAATCTGAACACATCACCTACTGCCTATTAACTCTTTAGCTTTAGAGTTTTGGAAATTCCTAGAGTGTCCTGATATCACTTTCTCCACTGAATGAGGGCAGGGGATAGGAGTCATTGCTGGGAAGTCCCCCATTGGAATTAGATAAGTGGCAATGCTACACAGATCTTGCTCCATCTGTCCTTCCTAGACCAGTGTTGGTCCTGAGCAAATCCTGGCATACACAAAGGATCATGTAAAGAACTGTTTTCTATGATGCTTCCTCAACTGTTTGTGATAGTTACCATGAAGAGATGCAAGAAGAATAGAAGAATGCAGCAATTAATTGCTTGATTTGCAGAATTAGCACAACATCGGCACAATATTCAGATTAAATATCCAGTCCAAAGGCTGACACCACATTTGAAGCAGTGGAAGGGCTGCACTGGCATCTGTGTTAACATCATGCAAAGTGGCACAAAATACTGGCGCCAAGAGACTTACTTTGGTGGTTGGTGTGCCCAAACCCAGAAACTGGGCCCTGTGCTAGTTGGCTGCTGCTACAAATGCCCACACCATCATGGAGGGGAGCATTCTGGGGATTCTCAGTCTAGGAATTCCCTCTCCCAATAGCACAGACTTGTACCATAATTGTAATTTTAAAGACTTTCATGGCTGGATTCAACTGGCTGTTGTGGGTTTTCTGGGTTGTGTGGTTGTGGTCTGGTAGTTTTTGCTCCTAGAAGTTTATCTGCATCAATGTCTGGCATCTTCAGAAGCATGTCATGATAAGATATGTTTCTGTCTGTGGCACAGTCAGTACTGTAATTCTTTGGCCAATCTCAGCCAATAAAAATGTATGAGTTTGAGAACTGTTTTTTTTAACAACCTGAACCTGTTCCAATAAATCCAGGTATGACATAATACTCGAGCTAGTGATTCAGTCAAGTGAAGCAGACACATTTCTGCTTTTTGAAAATACCCAAACCCTACCTATCTTCAAAATACCTGAAGTCTCTAATGCTCCCTTCTTAACTAGCAGACTTCCTAACCCTTCTCTCATCAAAATCCAATTACCCTAGACTCTCAGTTGATGAGCAGGTAAACTGCCCTACTCCTTTTTTCCTCTCAACATTCCTGCCCACCATTTTGTTACCCAAAATTCTGGGGTCTGCCCTTTTGAGACTAGGGAATTTAGTGAGGGCAGACTGTGCTTTAATGAGAAGTTTGATGAGTTTGAGATCTTTGTTGCCGTTATTTACAAAGATGGATCTCTGCAAGAAATTTGCAGAATGGAGGAATAGTTCAACTATTTTTATTTGGAAAAGTAAAATAGTAAAAATTACACAGATGGTCAAAGAACACAGAGAATTCACTCAGGTCAAGGATTCAGATAGTGTTGAGGGAATAGGTTTGGAAAAGCAAGGGGTTTGGGGTGATAAAATGAGGAACGATGAAAAATTGCTACAATGATTCTAGGAGTTTCTGAAATGGTCCAGGCAGAACAGGAGTCCAAGAAAAGCGACCCGTGCTGAACTCTGGTAAAAGAAGAACAAGACAATGTGTTGGGGACAGTATTAACCAGGCAAAGAGAGGTCCAGGGAAATACTGAACCCTAAGTGCTGGACTAGCCGCTAGTTATAGGGAAAAACGGACCCTTAGGATATGCTAAGTGACCCTGATTTCCCAGGACAAAGGAGGCTCTCATCTTCCAGAGGGAAGACAAGAGAGGAACACTTAACTTAAGTGTTGGACACTTAAGTTAAGTGGCAGATAGTTAAACTTAATAGTTGGACACTTGATTTAATGTTCTAAGCCTGGGAGTACCCAGAGATAGGGGGAAGCTGATTCAACCACAGCTTCTAGACAATGCCAAATGTAAATGAAGGTGATCTTGGGAGAGGTTTGTCAGAAATTAGAAGATAAGATTAGTATTTCTAGAAGAATGGCTGGCAGGAACTCCTTGATGAGATTATATTAACATTTTACGAAGACATGTAGACCAAGACTGGCAATGGAAATGAGCTTTCCTAAGCTGGGGTATTATCTCTTCCTTAATCCCTTTAAGAAGAAGATGAAGCAGGTATTTTGCAAGGCTGATGTTGGTGAGGCCTAGTTCAGATAGGTTTTCTTGTCCTCATGGATGACACTAAGCCAGTGCATTGAATGGCACCCCATCTTGGCACTGCTCTACTGGGCCACCCCAAGGGTTGGCAGGGCTCCCCCACCCACCATCGTTTGAAAGTGTTTGGCTGAGACTCCCAGAGAGCAGAACCTGAAATCCTTCATCACAGAAGTAGGGCAGGAATAACAGATTTAACACAATAAGTATGAATTTGGTTTACACCAAATAATAAAATAATAAAATTTAATAAAAATGAGAGAACACAGCTTGCAATCAATAGGCTAGCTTCCCCATATTCTTTTGTGGTAAAAAAACCCCCTGAGTTGTCCCCAACTACAGACTGAGATGAGGGTTGTAGAGTTAATGTTTATGCATCAAACACAAATATAGTGGTAAACTATATGATTTCATATATATTTTCTTTTTTAGTCACATACTACTACAGTATTTTTAGAACTGAAGTTGTGGAAGAGCACCTTTTCTTAAATGAATAAAATTTCTACTGTTTATTTTCAGTGTGACAGCATAGGGTATTCATTGCTTGTATAGCACTAGTATAGAAACTTAAAGGAAGTGGAAAGAACAGTCTAAGGAAAGATGGAGTCTTGCTTCAGTCTATAATCATAAGTTCCAAATTTAGCCCCACAATGGCCAGGTTAATACAAGAATGAATCAAATGTTTACCACTGCTGAATTTCAGAATGCATAAAGGATGCAATCCAGTCTAAACTAAGCATATTCTAGTAAAATGGAAGTGTTGAGTAGATACCTGACTTTATCCCATTGAAATCAGTAGGTCCAGCCAGTTTCATTTTGTCTGGATCATGATCCAAACCATGCAACATCTGTGAAGGCATGTGTCACTGTTCTTGCTTTGCAAAGCTTTTTGTCAAGCCTTTTGCTTGTAGAACCTGGGCATCTGCAATATATGAATTCAGTATTTGTTGCCTGTCTATTTATGCAACATATGATTTGTTGACAGATGACAGACTGTTTCTCTTGCAGAGCTTTCAACAAGTGCTGTGCCTCATATATTCCATTGAGTCACTACAGAATTCTCAATGACTTGAGTCACTGTTAGTTTCAGTCATATTAGATTTAACAGATTTTTATCCCCAGACAGGGTTGTGGTGTCCTGACAAACATCCTGATGGAAATAGTTCCTTTCCTGGCTCAGACCTTTGTCCAGCAACACACACACAGGGTAGCTGATGTACCTTCTTTGATCCAATGGAGTTGTAGCCTGGCTGCTTGTTTGTAGATTTATCAAGAATTGTGGATTTACTTAAGTTTTTGAAGAACGCAAATACGTGATCCTGGAAGCACCGATTGGCAGTGAGATATTTTAAAGAGACACTGTTTGTGGGTTGGATTGGTGCTACTCAGCTTTGCACTGAGGAAGAATTTTTCTCCTGTTTAAACATCAGTTCTTTGTACTATTTCCCTTCAAAACAGGAATTGTTTTATCTGCAAAACCTGTCCTTTCATATGAACTGTACTTTTCTCCAGAACCATTGTTTGGACTTTTACGTTGTTATTCTTTTGTAGCAATTGTATGATGCGATGATTCATGATCTTTCATAGGACTTTTGACAGTGATGTATTTAATTGTCCTATTTGCACCTTTATATAGAAATGTTTCACTTTGTATACAATAGCTTCAGTATAGTGTTTTTTTTAAAAAAAATTAAAAAATTATACTGCCTTCTTTGATTCACTGCATTCCGTTCCCTTGACCCACTATGGTGCTCCATAACAGCATTATGGTAAAGCTCACCTAGTCCAGAAAAATCTGATAAAAGGGATTTAAATTTATCTCTAAATGCCTTCATTTAGAATACATTGCAAGACCACTGGTACCCTGTTTTCAGCGTAAGCATATGGAAACTCCTTGTCTCTTGCAAACCAGATGTATGAAGCAGCTATGAAGTTGCCCTCAGTTGAAGTTTACTACAGAAAGCCCCTCTAAATATGTATTTGTGATAGTGTGCAAAACACCTCAAGGGTGCAATAATCCAACTTTGTAGAACCCCTAGGAGGCTGAAAGTCTGCATCCTCAATATAGTCATACAATTATATATTTTCCAATGACTGGATTGTTGATTCTATGGTTCTGGTTTTTTGACTCATACCAAATTGCCTGAAGTTTTTGAAATTCTTACCTTATGTAGGCATAGAAGCAGAGATTGTCTTTCCTCATATGTGTTGAGAGCATTGCAGGTGCTGCCAAAAATGCCAGCAGCCAGGAAGGCTGATGATCAAAGGCACTTGTGAGCAATATTATGACAACCAATATAGAAAAACTCCAGTTAAATTACAAGATATTTTTCAGAAGCCAAATGCAATAGCAGAAAACATTGCTCATGTGTCACATTGCAAAGGCAAATGTAGCTTGTGGACCAAAATATCATTATCTGTGTTTACCAGAACTTGCAGGGAAAGATCAAAGTGGGTAACTAAAGCCATACCCAGTACAATTTAAAAAAACAACAGCCAAAATAACTTTTATTAGAGCTAACCAGAACAACACAGAACAGGGTGCAAGATTTTGAATTCTCCACAACACTTCATCAGGCTGGATGTTAAAAAAAAATCAAAAAAAGTAATTGTGGGTAAATCAGATCATCAGATGATCTGTCCTATCCTATCACGAGTGGCTTGTGTGCAGAAGACCAGTGAGGGGAGTGGGGAACCAGTCCCATCTTCGAAATACCCCCTAAGGTTACTTTTCTACATGAAGAATAAAATTTTGGATTCTATCTCTCAATGGTAGAAAAGTGGCCTGGCAGGACATTTGAGCAGAAAAAAATGGCAAGAGAAGATACAACTTCCTACTCTTAATGACAAATCTGAATTTTGACTGGAAACATGTAACTTCTTCATCCAAAGTAAAACTCATTTCTTTTCTTTATTTCATTTAAAATTATTACATTCACAGCATATCAGGTAAACTACAAATAAAGAGGCACATTAAATCAGATTCTTTACAAAACAATCAGGCAAGCTGACAACAAATAAGAGAAGATAAGAGTGGAAAGTCTACCACAAAGACTATAATTCCCCAAAGACTATAAACAATAGCTCCAAATACTGTATGCTGCATATATTGTATACTACTATTTATGCAAAATTATTATATTTACTGAGAACAGAAAAACCTGAAACTTCTGCAGTGTTTGTTCTATATGACACTTCTTACCATAGTACTTCTTGTACTTTTTGCCATAGAACTTCTTGCCATAGTAAGTCTTGCCATAGTAAGTCAATCTCCAAAAGTAGAACTTTGTTTTTATCCAACAGTGTTAATACTGCATGGCTTCATCAGTCTGCTTCATATCTAACATGACATAGGCCCGTGGTGGCGAACCTTTGGCACTCCAGATGTTATGGACTACAATTCCCATCAGCCCCTGCCCACATGGCCAATTGTAGGGGCTGATGGGAATTGTAGTCCATAACATCTGGAGTGCCAAAGGTTCGCCACCACTGACATAGGCCCTTTCCACACAAATGTTTTACCTCGTATTTAGCCCAGTAACAGAAATGTTTTTCCATGGAGTTCTGCATTTTTATCCCCCTGTTTGATGCTGGAAACATTTCCAAACAACTATGACATCATTATTTTTGAAAACCCATTTTCCTCGATTTTTTCTCTTGAAATGTTTTTGAGCTGCCTTCCTTTAACAGTGTGAATATATCTATTTGATCTTTCCCACCTCTTTTCTTGCCTCGCCAAAAAGCCTAGCCCTTATCTATGCCCACTGTGTAATTGCCCTTCCTTCCCATGGATGCCTGCCATTTCCCATCCCCAGCCTTGCTTCATTTTACCCTTTGGAATTTACTACTTTTGCTTTAATTTTTCTTGAAATGTGATTGACAACTATTACTATTGAATCAGCAAATCAGCAAAAAAAGAGGGGGGAATACAGAGTACGTACATCTTTTTTGTGTGTGCACAGACAGAAACATTTTAACTTATCAGGAGAGAACAGTTTGGAGAACATTAGGAGGGGAGGCATGAGGACAAACATAGTGGGAGATGGTGGGATCGAGACCACCTAAAATAAACAACTTATGAAGAAAGGGTCATAGAATCCCCAGTGCTCGTTCTTAGTATTTTCTTTTTGGTCAGGCAGAAAGTTGTACCCTCATGTTTCAAGGAATGGCTGGGATTATGATGCCTTGCTCGAGGTCTTAGAACAGGAAGAACCACAACTGATGTAATAACAGAATGAAGCATGCTTCAGTCCAAATTGGGCAAGAATCTGAGCTAGGAAGCAGCAGAGAGATTTTCAACAGACTATCTAGTATGGTGATAATTGAGCTATCAGGACTAATTCTAAGTTTTAGTGGTTAAAAAGGAGCCCCATAACAAAAAAAAACTTTTTATATGGTCTTCACAGTTATCTGAGATGGGTATTCTTTTGTTGATGTTTTGACTCCATTGCTAGCTGATGTTCCACATCTGCTTTTAGGGACAAAGTATAGCTGCTCACAGAAAAGCAGAGGCAGTTGTAGTTGCTCTAACAACCAAGTTAATAAACTGATCATATATAAAGTGTTAATTTACCACAATATGTGTGCAACATTGGGTTGTCTATATGATGCAATCAAGGTGAGTGGAGAGTTCTGCCATATTTCTTTATCAGATCTCAACCAAACTAATGTGAAAGTCTCCTCACTGTCTGGTAGGATGATGGAGACAACATGTTTTCTAATGTACGTTATGGTAAATTATCACCCGATGAACTGTTGTCTATTCATCTTTCCCAGAACTTCTAATTGTCTGTTCATCTTTCCTAGGATTTCTAATTGTGTTCATTTTCTCATTATGTGTGTCAGTGGTTGCATGTACTCTTTATAAGTACCTTCCAGTTACACTTGGATAGCCAGTTCAGTGTCAGTTTTCTTCATTTAGCAGATGAACAATATGGATACTGTGTACTGAATTATAAAACTACAAATAACAGAATTTAGGTATTCGATTTCATTAAAAAAATGAATGTGTTGAATTCAAACATGACTTCTTGAGAATGGAGGAGTCTAACTGGGAGAACTGGGTTTGATTCCCCACTCCTGCACAGGAGCAGCAGATTTTTAATCTGGTGAACTGGATTTGTTTTCCCGCTCCTACACATGAAGACTGCTGGGTGACCTTGGACTAGTCACAGTTCTCTAAGACTGCTTTCAGCTCCACCTACCTCACAAAGTGCTTGTTGTGAGGAGGGGAAGGGAAGGAGTTTGTATGCTGGGTTAGGACTCCTTATGGTGAGAAAAGCGGGGTCTAAATCTAAACTTTTTTCTTCTAAATAATTGAACAAGTTTCCAAAATATCATCCCCAGATTCCATGAAGACAGGGTGATCATTTTGATGCTGTTTGTTGTGGAACACTGTACTCTGGAAAGTTCCTTACTGTACTATGGGCAGGTACTCAAGGTGAGAAAAAATGTTCCTGTTTTCCTCTAATAAACACTGGAGGGCATCACTTACATTTTAATGGTTGCTCTACCAATGCCTGGTACTACAATTGCCATCTTTCTTTCCTGGCAGAGATTCTGTTCTGAGCCTTTATTGGCTGTGTATAGCAGAACAGCCATGTGAATACTGATAATTACAATATCATAATGTGAAGAATATAAATATGCTCATCTGAATTTACTATTCTATGCTAGTGCAATAAGCCACGTAAATCAGTGATGGATTTGTTTGTTTTTTAAAATCAAAAATCAGTTTAATTGGTTGGTTGACCTTGTGACCTTGTGAACCTTAATTATGTTACAAACTCATGAAAAACATTTTCCAAAGTAAAAACACAGGTTTTAGAAACACAGTTATCCACCCATTTACAGTTTCTCACATACCTCTGTGGAACTATAAAAAGTTAGCTTCTGTAACATATAATGAAAGCATCAAAACAATTGCTTACATGTACATCAACAATCAGTTTCTATTGTTTATATTAGACACATTTGGAAAGGATAACTGTGTATCTCTATATGACACTAACTCAAATGAATAGATATATAATACAAAAAACTTTATCTGCACTTACAACAGCTTCTTACATTTTTAAAACTTCTAGACCTTTTGATTTGGACCCATTAAGATAACACTGTATCTTTTGAAAGGCACTTTGACAGGGTGCCACAGGGTTCAGACCTGGGTCCAGTGCTATTCAATATTTTTATCAGTGACTTGGATGATGGAATAGAGGGCATGCTAATCAGATTTGCTGATGACACCAAATTAGGAGGGATAGCTCATACCCAGAGGACAGGGTTAGAATTCAAAACTACTTGGGCAGGTTAGAGAGCTGGTCCAGAACTAACAAAATGAATTTCAACGGTGATAAATGTAAGATACTACACTTAAGCATAAAAAATGAAATGCACAGACATAACATGGGTGACTCCTGGCTTGACAACAGTACATGTGAAAGGGATCTGGGAGTCTTAGTAGACCTCAAACTGAACAACATGAGTGAGCAATGTGATTCAGCAGCCATGAAAGCCAATGCAATTCTGAGCTGCATCAATAGGAATATAGTGTCTAGATGGAGGAATTTAGTAGTACCACTCTATTCTTCATTGGTCAGACCTCGCCTGGAATAATGTGTCCTATTCTGGGCATCACAATTCAGGAAAATTGACAAGCTGGAATGGGTCCATTGGAGGGCAACCAAAGTGGTAAAAGGTCTGGAATACATACCTATGAGGAGAGAGTCAGGGAGCTATGTATGTTTAGCCTAGAGAAGAGAATGTTAAGGGGTGACATGATAGCCATGTTTAACTATTTGAAGGGATGCCAGGTTGAAGATGGAGCAAACTTGTTTTCTGCTGCTCCAAAGATTAAAACAAGGAGTAATGGCTTCAAAGTGCAGGAAAAGAGATTCCACCTAAACATTAGGAAAAACTTCCTGACAGTGAGGGCTGTTCTGTGGAATGCACTACCTCGGAGTGTGCCTTGGAGTGTGGTAGGCCCCTTCCGCACAGGCAAAATAATGCGTTTTCAAAACCACTTACACAACTGTTTGCAAGTGGATTTTGCTATTCCGCACCGCTTCAAAGAGCACGGAAAGCAGTTTGAAAGTGCATTATTCTGCATGTGCGGAATGAGCCGTAGAGTCTCCTTCTTCGGAGGTTTTTAAATAAGAGTCTGGATGACCATCTTGATTATATTTCTGCATGGCAGGGGGTGGGACTGGATGGCCCTTGTGATCTCTTCCAACTATGATTCTATGACAAATATAGAGTAATGAATCATACATCAAACATAGGCAAGTCTCCAGTAGATCAGAAATGTTTCAAGAATTTAAGGTCTTCCTTTAAGGTATATTTATTTGCATACGTTGTAGCTCTAATTTCCTTGGGCATTAGATCAGTTCCTTATGGCATCTCCTTAAACGGATTTTCAGTCTACAATATATGTAATAATATGAGATCCCAATGTTCTGATCGCATTTGGAAAAAGGATGTGAAAAGCTGCCGGGCCTTGCAGTGCACTCCAGAGTGGGGGCCCTGCCCTACACACGGGGAGACCCGCACTGGCAGCACCAGAGCCCATTGCTCCCCCCTTTCCTCTGTTGCAAAGACTTGGAAACTACAGAAGCAAAAGCTGCCGGGCTGAGAAGATCACAGGCTCAGAGCGTTTGGGAGCCAGGACTGGGGTGTCAAGGCCCTGATCCTAAGCACACTCCCTGTCAAGGGAGTCTGTCTCAAACTGAGCTGCTGTGAGTTCTCTTCTGGGGCCTAGAGGAACAAAGTCATTAATATGGTGATGATACAACCTCCTATATGAATGTGTCACTTCTCTCTGTGATACACCTCTGAAGATGCCAGCCACAGATGCAGGCGAAACATTAGGAACAAGATCTACCAGACTACGGCCACGCAGCCCAGAAAACCCACCACAACCAGTTGAATCTGGCCATGAAAGCCTTGACAATACAAAGTTTCATTTGTTGATTCCTGTCTATTGTACATATTTCAAAGGTACACCCCTTATGTTCACAAAAAAGGTGGCAACTCTGCAGTATAATTTGTGAAGTACTTTAGATACATTTGCATCAGGCTTTACCACATTTGCTTCAAGTTGGCAGCAGCTTGCCCGCTCTGTGAAAAAATTCATTTCCTTTTCTCAAAACCTACCCCAGGTCATTGCAACCATCTCATCTTTGATTCACGCAAATCTAAGCCCAATTTTCTTCAACCAGCATGAAGCTCACATGGAAAATGTAGCTTTTTTCTTCTCTGCCTTTATTGTGCAATTAAACTTGATATGTTTTTGACATTCTCTGCAGGCTGTCATGGTGATTCATTTCTTTGCCTTAAAAATTAACAGCCAGCAGAAGTGAAAATACTCTATCAGCTGCTGAGGAGCTTCACTGATGAAAGCTATCTGGGGACAGAATTACCTTTGCAGAGCTGTCTTCATTTCAAAAACATTACATAAACAATCACATAATCCTTTTGCTCACGTACCCTCAGAGAATGTAGAATCCATGCAGGATAGAGTAGCAGACCCCTCCCTCCCCTCCCTTGTATACCAACCCTCCCTCCCTTGCATGCCACCCCTCCCTCCCCTTTCCCTCCCTCCTCTAGGGTGGGTGGGGCAGGCCCAGATGCCTGGACACCTCCCCTTCCCTCCCCTCCCTTGCATGCCACCCCTCCCTCCCCTCCCCTTCCCTCCACTAGGGTGGGTGGGCCAGGTCTAGATGCTGGGCCCCCGCCCTCCCCTCCCTTGCATGCCACCCCTTCCCTGCAAAGGCTGTTTTGGGTGATTATTGGAAAGCCAGCATGCCATAATGGTTAGTGTTAGGGTTCTCCTTCTCCTTGTGTGCCAGAGTCCTAGTCTAAATCAGGAACAAGCATGTCTTGCTTCTGTCCACACCATTCTCAGAACCAGCACAGTGCTTTTTAGTGTGTGTGTGTGTGTGTGTGTGTGTGTGTGTGTGTGTGTGTGTGTGTGTGTGTGTGTGTGTGTGTGTGAGAGAGAGAGAGAGAGAGAGAGAGAGAGAGAGAGAGAGAGAACCACTCAGAGCTTGAGCTATGGGAAAACTGGGATAAAATATTTTTTATAACATTATGCTTATTACTGGTAACAGAGTAAATATAATGTGATTACTTGACCTATGGGCACTGAATGACATCCATACAGGCACCATGTGCTTTGTGGAATGCAAGAACAATATGAAGTGGGAGCAGAGGATGTGTGCACAGTCAAGTTGTCTCATTGCACATTAATAAATTGTGCACTGATGGTATGTAAGATTATAATCCTTCAAATTCGAATCTTTCAGCCCATCCAGCCATTATAACCCCAGGAAAAATGAAATGGCTACTAGCCAGGATGACTGAACTGAGCCTCCATCTACAGAGGCAACAAACATCTGAATACCAATGCTGGGAGGTAGTATCTTGGGAGGGCTTCAGCCTCTGTGCCCTATTTGCTTGGACCTTCAGGGTAACTGGTTGGCTGTTGTATGAAACAGTATACTGGAGTAGATGGACCACTGGACTATATATCTTTGTTTATGAAATCAAAGGTGCCCACTCTTCTGCCAGTCCTTGTGATTAGCTGGTAGGAAGGACATATGGGCCATGTGGCTCATAGACTGCTCCTCAGAAGTATGAAGTTTGCTGCCCACTTAGCTGAACTGTTAGTTCTGAAGTGTTGATAATTAATGAGTTGCTTTAGATGCACAGATGGTGAGTTAGTGTATACAAGGAAATGTGTTCCTGACATGATTGACCAGGCAGCATAACAGTATGCAGAGAAGGGATGCAAAAGCCTCTGTACTATATTGTGCCTAGAGGTTAATGATCTGGATAATCATATAGGGAAAGCTGGAAAAGGAGACTTGACCATCAGAGCACTGTGGCTGGAGCACTGGCAGGCAGTGGCGTAGCACCCATAGTGTGGGTGCGATGCCCCAGGTGGAGTCGCGGCAGAGGCATGGCCAGGCCGTGGAGGGGGCGGGCGCCGCGGCAGGGGCGCAGGGCACACACGTACCTTGAGCACATTTTCCCCTCGTCCCACCTCTGCTGGCAGTCTGCATGGAAATATGTGCACCTTTGCATAAGGCCAAACTGCATTCATGCATTCATTCATTTGTTCATTTGTACCCTGCCCATTCCCAGCCAAGGCCAGGCTCAGGGTGGCTTACAGAGGTTTAAAACATTAAATAATACAATAAAACTTTACTGTAAACTAATAATAATACTAAAATCTCACTAAATCTACTGATGGCAAGCAGCAAACAACAGCAGCAACCAGACTATAATATTTAGAATCATAGAGTTGGAGGAGACCACAAGGGACACCAAGTGCAACCCCCTGTCATGCAGGAACACACAATCAAAGCACTCTTGACAGATGGCAGACGCGTACCAGGAGCAAATGGCGCCCGGAGACAAATTGTCTCCAGGACGCCCCCCAGGCTCTGCCCACCACCACCCTAGCTCCACCCCTGATGCCCCCAGGCTTCCCCCCACTGCCCTCAACCCTGCCCATGTCATCATGGACATGAGCAAGGTCTAGGGTGCCCACCTCCCCTCCCCAGACTCCCCCTGCTGGCTGGGTTCCCAGCCGGCAGCCGGCAGTCTCTTCTGAAGAGAGGGGGGAGTCCAGGGTGGGGTTGAGGGCGCTTGGAGGCAGCAGGAAGTCCTGCTGCCTCGTCGTTTTTGCGTGCCTCGGATGGGGTTGAGGCATGCAAAAACAACGAAACAGCAGGACTTCCTGGTCACGTGGGGGGGGCGATTTTGCGCCCCCCACGTGACCAGAAGAGTGGCGCCCGGGGACAAGGGGTACCCCTTGTCCCATGGCAGATATGCCACTGACAGATGGCCTCCTGGATATCTCCCCGCCTGTACTTGGTCCTTTTACAAAGCATCATCTGAGAGTGGGGGAGGGCAAAATAAAGAACAAAAAGAAAAAAGAGGGATGCACAGTTAAATGCACATGTTGGTAACTGATAGCAGGTAGTTGGGAGGCTGGCAAGATGGAATAAGCAGACAGTGGGTGGCCTCAGCCAAAAGCCTGGTGGATCATCTCTGTCTTGCAGGCCCTATAGAACTGAATAAGGCCCCGCAGGGCTCTGGTATCAGCCAACAGAGAGTTCTACTAGGCTGAGTTAAGGCCAAAAAAGCCCTGGCTCTGGTCAAGGCCAACAGGATATCCTTAGAGCTGGGAACCACCAGAGGATTACTGTTGGAGGACTAAATTGCAACCCTGTTAAATTTTAAATAGACATTGTCCACAACTGCTGTGCTGCTACAGGAAAAGAAAGTTGGGACCAGAAATCCCCGAACTTGACTCATTAAAAAAAAGTATCGTAAAGTATTGTAAACTGTAAAGTTCAAAGAAGAGGCAACAGGAGCTCCATGTTCCTTGTAAACAGCACCCATATGGAATGCTTGCTTGAAATGGGGTTTATCCTCTTTTCCTAGCCTGAAATAATTCCATAAAGATGCTATTTTCCAGCTTTAGGTGAAAGATAATGCCTGTCTTGCTTATGGAGTGAATGGTTCTCTCACTTTGGTCTTTACAGTCAGACACACAAACCAATCAGCAGGCTTCTGAATGGGTTTACTGGTTTTGCCCCCTCCAATCAAATCCCAAGTTCTGTAAACAGCTGGACCTCTCCTCCGACTAAGGGGTGCCACAATGGCACAAGGGCTACAGATTGGCATAAGGGCAAGTCAATGCTCCCCACAAAAATGATGCCTCAGTTACCCCTCTCACTCCCTGTCTCCAACTAATTCCCCCAACTAAAGTGCAGACTGCATACTTAGGATAACAGTGCTGCGTCCTTTTAACAGAACAACTGCTACTTATCACCTGCTCCACCTCTGAAAACTCAAGGAAGACTTTTATTGGGAACAGTATTTATTCCAGCAAACACATTCACTATCTCCCTCTCCTAATGAAACCCAGTTCCCTTCAACTCTATCCATCATAGCTTTATTTGGGAACAGGGGTGGGGCTACCTTTGGAAGAGGAAGCATGTGGTTGGATTTCTCCTCCCTCCCTGCATCACCAAAAGAATGAAAAAAAGCTTAAGACAGTGCTAGGCTGATGTGTAAACATTGGGTCTCTTTGGCTCCCCAGGTTCTCTGTGGTTGGATTTTTTTAAAAAAAAAAAAAATTCCCAACCAGCCAGCTAAGAATTCCTGTGTTTCCTATAGAATCCAGCCTAAGTGCTTTGGTTTTTGAATTGCTCATTGTTTGCTCATGTGAGCAAGATGGGTGAGAGGGAGGGGGGGAAAAGTACCAGTGGAGATTTAACTGAATCAGTGGTTTATAAAAAATAATGTATACAGATTATTCAAAGCAGAATTCCTGGGTTGTAGGAGGAGTTACATTTCAGAGATCTTTGAACTTTTTTGTAGCTGAATGGTTTCCAGGGTTAGAGTAAACTGAGCTAGTAACGGCAGGGAGAATTTATACGGTGTGGAAGGAGAAAACAAATTGTTACAGGACAAATGCATTCTTGTGCATTTGACTCTGTTTTTTTTTCTTTTTTAAAGAAGTTTTATTCAACTACAGAAGTGAAATTGCTTATGAGGATGCCTGAAAACCCAAATCCCAGGATTTCTGTTAAGTTCAACTGCATACATTATTTGTGTTAATTACAGCTTGATTCTTAAAATCCAAATTTACAAGAAATGATCATACAATAGGGAACTTAGAGATCTTGGTTATTCAGATAATCAATACAGCTGTAATGAGACCAAGCAGGGCAGTTACAGTGCAGCCAACACTCAAAGCAGGCCAGGTACAGCACAGCCAGCCCATCCCTTTCTTCATTTACTGACAAATGCCAATTTATTGCATTGAAAGGAGTAAAAGTAAATGGAATTTGTGTTTGAGGGTGTGGAGAAATGCCTTTTACTTTGGAGATCTGGACTGCACAAAAGCTTCACCTTGAGTTTTAAAAAGGTTTTCTTTCTCTGGCCGTTTCCGCATGGAGGCGGAAATGGCTAGGTCGGCGCATTGTGCGCCGACCGACGACGCTGGGACCGTCCTGGGGGGGGGGGGGGTGGGGGGGGGGGGGGGTGGGGGGGGGGGGGGGTGGGGGGGGGGGGGGGTGGGGGGGGGGGGGGGTGGGGGGGGGGGGGGGTGGGGGGGGGGGGGGGTGGGGGGGGGGGGGGGTGGGGGGGGGGGGGGGTGGGGGGGGGGGGGGGTGGGGGGGGGGGGGGGTGGGGGGGGGGGGGGGTGGGGGGGGGGGGGGGTGGGGGGGGGGGGGGGTGGGGGGGGGGGGGGGTGGGGGGGGGGGGGGGTGGGGGGGGGGGGGGGTGGGGGGGGGGGGGGGTGGGGGGGGGGGGGGGTGGGGGGGGGGGGGGGTGGGGGGGGGGGGGGGTGGGGGGGGGGGGGGGTGGGGGGGGGGGGGGGTGGGGGGGGGGGGGGGTGGGGGGGGGGGGGGGTGGGGGGGGGGGGGGGTGGGGGGGGGGGGGGGTGGGGGGGGGGGGGGGTGGGGGGGGGGGGGGGTGGGGGGGGGGGGGGGTGGGGGGGGGGGGGGGTGGGGGGGGGGGGGGGTGGGGGGGGGGGGGGGTGGGGGGGGGGGGGGGTGGGGGGGGGGGGGGGTGGGGGGGGGGGGGGGTGGGGGGGGGGGGGGGTGGGGGGGGGGGGGGGTGGGGGGGGGGGGGGGTGGGGGGGGGGGGGGGTGGGGGGGGGGGGGGGTGGGGGGGGGGGGGGGTGGGGGGGGGGGGGGGTGGGGGGGGGGGGGGGTGGGGGGGGGGGGGGGTGGGGGGGGGGGGGGGTGGGGGGGGGGGGGGGTGGGGGGGGGGGGGGGTGGGGGGGGGGGGGGGTGGGGGGGGGGGGGGGTGGGGGGGGGGGGGGGTGGGGGGGGGGGGGGGTGGGGGGGGGGGGGGGTGGGGGGGGGGGGGGGTGGGGGGGGGGGGGGGTGGGGGGGGGGGGGGGTGGGGGGGGGGGGGGGTGGGGGGGGGGGGGGGTGGGGGGGGGGGGGGGTGGGGGGGGGGGGGGGTGGGGGGGGGGGGGGGTGGGGGGGGGGGGGGGTGGGGGGGGGGGGGGGTGGGGGGGGGGGGGGGTGGGGGGGGGGGGGGGTGGGGGGGGGGGGGGGTGGGGGGGGGGGGGGGTGGGGGGGGGGGGGGGTGGGGGGGGGGGGGGGTGGGGGGGGGGGGGGGTGGGGGGGGGGGGGGGTGGGGGGGGGGGGGGGTGGGGGGGGGGGGGGGTGGGGGGGGGGGGGGGTGGGGGGGGGGGGGGGTGGGGGGGGGGGGGGGTGGGGGGGGGGGGGGGTGGGGGGGGGGGGGGGTGGGGGGGGGGGGGGGTGGGGGGGGGGGGGGGTGGGGGGGGGGGGGGGTGGGGGGGGGGGGGGGTGGGGGGGGGGGGGGGTGGGGGGGGGGGGGGGTGGGGGGGGGGGGGGGTGGGGGGGGGGGGGGGTGGGGGGGGGGGGGGGTGGGGGGGGGGGGGGGTGGGGGGGGGGGGGGGTGGGGGGGGGGGGGGGTGGGGGGGGGGGGGGGTGGGGGGGGGGGGGGGTGGGGGGGGGGGGGGGTGGGGGGGGGGGGGGGTGGGGGGGGGGGGGGGTGGGGGGGGGGGGGGGTGGGGGGGGGGGGGGGTGGGGGGGGGGGGGGGTGGGGGGGGGGGGGGGTGGGGGGGGGGGGGGGTGGGGGGGGGGGGGGGTGGGGGGGGGGGGGGGTGGGGGGGGGGGGGGGTGGGGGGGGGGGGGGGTGGGGGGGGGGGGGGGTGGGGGGGGGGGGGGGTGGGGGGGGGGGGGGGTGGGGGGGGGGGGGGGTGGGGGGGGGGGGGGGTGGGGGGGGGGGGGGGTGGGGGGGGGGGGGGGTGGGGGGGGGGGGGGGTGGGGGGGGGGGGGGGTGGGGGGGGGGGGGGGTGGGGGGGGGGGGGGGTGGGGGGGGGGGGGGGTGGGGGGGGGGGGGGGTGGGGGGGGGGGGGGGTGGGGGGGGGGGGGGGTGGGGGGGGGGGGGGGTGGGGGGGGGGGGGGGTGGGGGGGGGGGGGGGTGGGGGGGGGGGGGGGTGGGGGGGGGGGGGGGTGGGGGGGGGGGGGGGTGGGGGGGGGGGGGGGTGGGGGGGGGGGGGGGTGGGGGGGGGGGGGGGTGGGGGGGGGGGGGGGTGGGGGGGGGGGGGGGTGGGGGGGGGGGGGGGTGGGGGGGGGGGGGGGTGGGGGGGGGGGGGGGTGGGGGGGGGGGGGGGTGGGGGGGGGGGGGGGTGGGGGGGGGGGGGGGTGGGGGGGGGGGGGGGTGGGGGGGGGGGGGGGTGGGGGGGGGGGGGGGTGGGGGGGGGGGGGGGTGGGGGGGGGGGGGGGTGGGGGGGGGGGGGGGTGGGGGGGGGGGGGGGTGGGGGGGGGGGGGGGTGGGGGGGGGGGGGGGTGGGGGGGGGGGGGGGTGGGGGGGGGGGGGGGTGGGGGGGGGGGGGGGTGGGGGGGGGGGGGGGTGGGGGGGGGGGGGGGTGGGGGGGGGGGGGGGTGGGGGGGGGGGGGGGTGGGGGGGGGGGGGGGTGGGGGGGGGGGGGGGTGGGGGGGGGGGGGGGTGGGGGGGGGGGGGGGTGGGGGGGGGGGGGGGTGGGGGGGGGGGGGGGTGGGGGGGGGGGGGGGTGGGGGGGGGGGGGGGTGGGGGGGGGGGGGGGTGGGGGGGGGGGGGGGTGGGGGGGGGGGGGGGTGGGGGGGGGGGGGGGTGGGGGGGGGGGGGGGTGGGGGGGGGGGGGGGTGGGGGGGGGGGGGGGTGGGGGGGGGGGGGGGTGGGGGGGGGGGGGGGTGGGGGGGGGGGGGGGTGGGGGGGGGGGGGGGTGGGGGGGGGGGGGGGTGGGGGGGGGGGGGGGTGGGGGGGGGGGGGGGTGGGGGGGGGGGGGGGTGGGGGGGGGGGGGGGTGGGGGGGGGGGGGGGTGGGGGGGGGGGGGGGTGGGGGGGGGGGGGGGTGGGGGGGGGGGGGGGTGGGGGGGGGGGGGGGTGGGGGGGGGGGGGGGTGGGGGGGGGGGGGGGTGGGGGGGGGGGGGGGTGGGGGGGGGGGGGGGTGGGGGGGGGGGGGGGTGGGGGGGGGGGGGGGTGGGGGGGGGGGGGGGTGGGGGGGGGGGGGGGTGGGGGGGGGGGGGGGTGGGGGGGGGGGGGGGTGGGGGGGGGGGGGGGTGGGGGGGGGGGGGGGTGGGGGGGGGGGGGGGTGGGGGGGGGGGGGGGTGGGGGGGGGGGGGGGTGGGGGGGGGGGGGGGTGGGGGGGGGGGGGGGTGGGGGGGGGGGGGGGTGGGGGGGGGGGGGGGTGGGGGGGGGGGGGGGTGGGGGGGGGGGGGGGTGGGGGGGGGGGGGGGTGGGGGGGGGGGGGGGTGGGGGGGGGGGGGGGTGGGGGGGGGGGGGGGTGGGGGGGGGGGGGGGTGGGGGGGGGGGGGGGTGGGGGGGGGGGGGGGTGGGGGGGGGGGGGGGTGGGGGGGGGGGGGGGTGGGGGGGGGGGGGGGTGGGGGGGGGGGGGGGTGGGGGGGGGGGGGGGTGGGGGGGGGGGGGGGTGGGGGGGGGGGGGGGTGGGGGGGGGGGGGGGTGGGGGGGGGGGGGGGTGGGGGGGGGGGGGGGTGGGGGGGGGGGGGGGTGGGGGGGGGGGGGGGTGGGGGGGGGGGGGGGTGGGGGGGGGGGGGGGTGGGGGGGGGGGGGGGTGGGGGGGGGGGGGGGTGGGGGGGGGGGGGGGTGGGGGGGGGGGGGGGTGGGGGGGGGGGGGGGTGGGGGGGGGGGGGGGTGGGGGGGGGGGGGGGTGGGGGGGGGGGGGGGTGGGGGGGGGGGGGGGTGGGGGGGGGGGGGGGTGGGGGGGGGGGGGGGTGGGGGGGGGGGGGGGTGGGGGGGGGGGGGGGTGGGGGGGGGGGGGGGTGGGGGGGGGGGGGGGTGGGGGGGGGGGGGGGTGGGGGGGGGGGGGGGTGGGGGGGGGGGGGGGTGGGGGGGGGGGGGGGTGGGGGGGGGGGGGGGTGGGGGGGGGGGGGGGTGGGGGGGGGGGGGGGTGGGGGGGGGGGGGGGTGGGGGGGGGGGGGGGTGGGGGGGGGGGGGGGTGGGGGGGGGGGGGGGTGGGGGGGGGGGGGGGTGGGGGGGGGGGGGGGTGGGGGGGGGGGGGGGTGGGGGGGGGGGGGGGTGGGGGGGGGGGGGGGTGGGGGGGGGGGGGGGTGGGGGGGGGGGGGGGTGGGGGGGGGGGGGGGTGGGGGGGGGGGGGGGTGGGGGGGGGGGGGGGTGGGGGGGGGGGGGGGTGGGGGGGGGGGGGGGTGGGGGGGGGGGGGGGTGGGGGGGGGGGGGGGTGGGGGGGGGGGGGGGTGGGGGGGGGGGGGGGTGGGGGGGGGGGGGGGTGGGGGGGGGGGGGGGTGGGGGGGGGGGGGGGTGGGGGGGGGGGGGGGTGGGGGGGGGGGGGGGTGGGGGGGGGGGGGGGTGGGGGGGGGGGGGGGTGGGGGGGGGGGGGGGTGGGGGGGGGGGGGGGTGGGGGGGGGGGGGGGTGGGGGGGGGGGGGGGTGGGGGGGGGGGGGGGTGGGGGGGGGGGGGGGTGGGGGGGGGGGGGGGTGGGGGGGGGGGGGGGTGGGGGGGGGGGGGGGTGGGGGGGGGGGGGGGTGGGGGGGGGGGGGGGTGGGGGGGGGGGGGGGTGGGGGGGGGGGGGGGTGGGGGGGGGGGGGGGTGGGGGGGGGGGGGGGTGGGGGGGGGGGGGGGTGGGGGGGGGGGGGGGTGGGGGGGGGGGGGGGTGGGGGGGGGGGGGGGTGGGGGGGGGGGGGGGTGGGGGGGGGGGGGGGTGGGGGGGGGGGGGGGTGGGGGGGGGGGGGGGTGGGGGGGGGGGGGGGTGGGGGGGGGGGGGGGTGGGGGGGGGGGGGGGTGGGGGGGGGGGGGGGTGGGGGGGGGGGGGGGTGGGGGGGGGGGGGGGTGGGGGGGGGGGGGGGTGGGGGGGGGGGGGGGTGGGGGGGGGGGGGGGTGGGGGGGGGGGGGGGTGGGGGGGGGGGGGGGTGGGGGGGGGGGGGGGTGGGGGGGGGGGGGGGTGGGGGGGGGGGGGGGTGGGGGGGGGGGGGGGTGGGGGGGGGGGGGGGTGGGGGGGGGGGGGGGTGGGGGGGGGGGGGGGTGGGGGGGGGGGGGGGTGGGGGGGGGGGGGGGTGGGGGGGGGGGGGGGTGGGGGGGGGGGGGGGTGGGGGGGGGGGGGGGTGGGGGGGGGGGGGGGTGGGGGGGGGGGGGGGTGGGGGGGGGGGGGGGTGGGGGGGGGGGGGGGTGGGGGGGGGGGGGGGTGGGGGGGGGGGGGGGTGGGGGGGGGGGGGGGTGGGGGGGGGGGGGGGTGGGGGGGGGGGGGGGTGGGGGGGGGGGGGGGTGGGGGGGGGGGGGGGTGGGGGGGGGGGGGGGTGGGGGGGGGGGGGGGTGGGGGGGGGGGGGGGTGGGGGGGGGGGGGGGTGGGGGGGGGGGGGGGTGGGGGGGGGGGGGGGTGGGGGGGGGGGGGGGTGGGGGGGGGGGGGGGTGGGGGGGGGGGGGGGTGGGGGGGGGGGGGGGTGGGGGGGGGGGGGGGTGGGGGGGGGGGGGGGTGGGGGGGGGGGGGGGTGGGGGGGGGGGGGGGTGGGGGGGGGGGGGGGTGGGGGGGGGGGGGGGTGGGGGGGGGGGGGGGTGGGGGGGGGGGGGGGTGGGGGGGGGGGGGGGTGGGGGGGGGGGGGGGTGGGGGGGGGGGGGGGTGGGGGGGGGGGGGGGTGGGGGGGGGGGGGGGTGGGGGGGGGGGGGGGTGGGGGGGGGGGGGGGTGGGGGGGGGGGGGGGTGGGGGGGGGGGGGGGTGGGGGGGGGGGGGGGTGGGGGGGGGGGGGGGTGGGGGGGGGGGGGGGTGGGGGGGGGGGGGGGTGGGGGGGGGGGGGGGTGGGGGGGGGGGGGGGTGGGGGGGGGGGGGGGTGGGGGGGGGGGGGGGTGGGGGGGGGGGGGGGTGGGGGGGGGGGGGGGTGGGGGGGGGGGGGGGTGGGGGGGGGGGGGGGTGGGGGGGGGGGGGGGTGGGGGGGGGGGGGGGTGGGGGGGGGGGGGGGTGGGGGGGGGGGGGGGTGGGGGGGGGGGGGGGTGGGGGGGGGGGGGGGTGGGGGGGGGGGGGGGTGGGGGGGGGGGGGGGTGGGGGGGGGGGGGGGTGGGGGGGGGGGGGGGTGGGGGGGGGGGGGGGTGGGGGGGGGGGGGGGTGGGGGGGGGGGGGGGTGGGGGGGGGGGGGGGTGGGGGGGGGGGGGGGTGGGGGGGGGGGGGGGTGGGGGGGGGGGGGGGTGGGGGGGGGGGGGGGTGGGGGGGGGGGGGGGTGGGGGGGGGGGGGGGTGGGGGGGGGGGGGGGTGGGGGGGGGGGGGGGTGGGGGGGGGGGGGGGTGGGGGGGGGGGGGGGTGGGGGGGGGGGGGGGTGGGGGGGGGGGGGGGTGGGGGGGGGGGGGGGTGGGGGGGGGGGGGGGTGGGGGGGGGGGGGGGTGGGGGGGGGGGGGGGTGGGGGGGGGGGGGGGTGGGGGGGGGGGGGGGTGGGGGGGGGGGGGGGTGGGGGGGGGGGGGGGTGGGGGGGGGGGGGGGTGGGGGGGGGGGGGGGTGGGGGGGGGGGGGGGTGGGGGGGGGGGGGGGTGGGGGGGGGGGGGGGTGGGGGGGGGGGGGGGTGGGGGGGGGGGGGGGTGGGGGGGGGGGGGGGTGGGGGGGGGGGGGGGTGGGGGGGGGGGGGGGTGGGGGGGGGGGGGGGTGGGGGGGGGGGGGGGTGGGGGGGGGGGGGGGTGGGGGGGGGGGGGGGTGGGGGGGGGGGGGGGTGGGGGGGGGGGGGGGTGGGGGGGGGGGGGGGTGGGGGGGGGGGGGGGTGGGGGGGGGGGGGGGTGGGGGGGGGGGGGGGTGGGGGGGGGGGGGGGTGGGGGGGGGGGGGGGTGGGGGGGGGGGGGGGTGGGGGGGGGGGGGGGTGGGGGGGGGGGGGGGTGGGGGGGGGGGGGGGTGGGGGGGGGGGGGGGTGGGGGGGGGGGGGGGTGGGGGGGGGGGGGGGTGGGGGGGGGGGGGGGTGGGGGGGGGGGGGGGTGGGGGGGGGGGGGGGTGGGGGGGGGGGGGGGTGGGGGGGGGGGGGGGTGGGGGGGGGGGGGGGTGGGGGGGGGGGGGGGTGGGGGGGGGGGGGGGTGGGGGGGGGGGGGGGTGGGGGGGGGGGGGGGTGGGGGGGGGGGGGGGTGGGGGGGGGGGGGGGTGGGGGGGGGGGGGGGTGGGGGGGGGGGGGGGTGGGGGGGGGGGGGGGTGGGGGGGGGGGGGGGTGGGGGGGGGGGGGGGTGGGGGGGGGGGGGGGTGGGGGGGGGGGGGGGTGGGGGGGGGGGGGGGTGGGGGGGGGGGGGGGTGGGGGGGGGGGGGGGTGGGGGGGGGGGGGGGTGGGGGGGGGGGGGGGTGGGGGGGGGGGGGGGTGGGGGGGGGGGGGGGTGGGGGGGGGGGGGGGTGGGGGGGGGGGGGGGTGGGGGGGGGGGGGGGTGGGGGGGGGGGGGGGTGGGGGGGGGGGGGGGTGGGGGGGGGGGGGGGTGGGGGGGGGGGGGGGTGGGGGGGGGGGGGGGTGGGGGGGGGGGGGGGTGGGGGGGGGGGGGGGTGGGGGGGGGGGGGGGTGGGGGGGGGGGGGGGTGGGGGGGGGGGGGGGTGGGGGGGGGGGGGGGTGGGGGGGGGGGGGGGTGGGGGGGGGGGGGGGTGGGGGGGGGGGGGGGTGGGGGGGGGGGGGGGTGGGGGGGGGGGGGGGTGGGGGGGGGGGGGGGTGGGGGGGGGGGGGGGTGGGGGGGGGGGGGGGTGGGGGGGGGGGGGGGTGGGGGGGGGGGGGGGTGGGGGGGGGGGGGGGTGGGGGGGGGGGGGGGTGGGGGGGGGGGGGGGTGGGGGGGGGGGGGGGTGGGGGGGGGGGGGGGTGGGGGGGGGGGGGGGTGGGGGGGGGGGGGGGTGGGGGGGGGGGGGGGTGGGGGGGGGGGGGGGTGGGGGGGGGGGGGGGTGGGGGGGGGGGGGGGTGGGGGGGGGGGGGGGTGGGGGGGGGGGGGGGTGGGGGGGGGGGGGGGTGGGGGGGGGGGGGGGTGGGGGGGGGGGGGGGTGGGGGGGGGGGGGGGTGGGGGGGGGGGGGGGTGGGGGGGGGGGGGGGTGGGGGGGGGGGGGGGTGGGGGGGGGGGGGGGTGGGGGGGGGGGGGGGTGGGGGGGGGGGGGGGTGGGGGGGGGGGGGGGTGGGGGGGGGGGGGGGTGGGGGGGGGGGGGGGTGGGGGGGGGGGGGGGTGGGGGGGGGGGGGGGTGGGGGGGGGGGGGGGTGGGGGGGGGGGGGGGTGGGGGGGGGGGGGGGTGGGGGGGGGGGGGGGTGGGGGGGGGGGGGGGTGGGGGGGGGGGGGGGTGGGGGGGGGGGGGGGTGGGGGGGGGGGGGGGTGGGGGGGGGGGGGGGTGGGGGGGGGGGGGGGTGGGGGGGGGGGGGGGTGGGGGGGGGGGGGGGTGGGGGGGGGGGGGGGTGGGGGGGGGGGGGGGTGGGGGGGGGGGGGGGTGGGGGGGGGGGGGGGTGGGGGGGGGGGGGGGTGGGGGGGGGGGGGGGTGGGGGGGGGGGGGGGTGGGGGGGGGGGGGGGTGGGGGGGGGGGGGGGTGGGGGGGGGGGGGGGTGGGGGGGGGGGGGGGTGGGGGGGGGGGGGGGTGGGGGGGGGGGGGGGTGGGGGGGGGGGGGGGTGGGGGGGGGGGGGGGTGGGGGGGGGGGGGGGTGGGGGGGGGGGGGGGTGGGGGGGGGGGGGGGTGGGGGGGGGGGGGGGTGGGGGGGGGGGGGGGTGGGGGGGGGGGGGGGTGGGGGGGGGGGGGGGTGGGGGGGGGGGGGGGTGGGGGGGGGGGGGGGTGGGGGGGGGGGGGGGTGGGGGGGGGGGGGGGTGGGGGGGGGGGGGGGTGGGGGGGGGGGGGGGTGGGGGGGGGGGGGGGTGGGGGGGGGGGGGGGTGGGGGGGGGGGGGGGTGGGGGGGGGGGGGGGTGGGGGGGGGGGGGGGTGGGGGGGGGGGGGGGTGGGGGGGGGGGGGGGTGGGGGGGGGGGGGGGTGGGGGGGGGGGGGGGTGGGGGGGGGGGGGGGTGGGGGGGGGGGGGGGTGGGGGGGGGGGGGGGTGGGGGGGGGGGGGGGTGGGGGGGGGGGGGGGTGGGGGGGGGGGGGGGTGGGGGGGGGGGGGGGTGGGGGGGGGGGGGGGTGGGGGGGGGGGGGGGTGGGGGGGGGGGGGGGTGGGGGGGGGGGGGGGTGGGGGGGGGGGGGGGTGGGGGGGGGGGGGGGTGGGGGGGGGGGGGGGTGGGGGGGGGGGGGGGTGGGGGGGGGGGGGGGTGGGGGGGGGGGGGGGTGGGGGGGGGGGGGGGTGGGGGGGGGGGGGGGTGGGGGGGGGGGGGGGTGGGGGGGGGGGGGGGTGGGGGGGGGGGGGGGTGGGGGGGGGGGGGGGTGGGGGGGGGGGGGGGTGGGGGGGGGGGGGGGTGGGGGGGGGGGGGGGTGGGGGGGGGGGGGGGTGGGGGGGGGGGGGGGTGGGGGGGGGGGGGGGTGGGGGGGGGGGGGGGTGGGGGGGGGGGGGGGTGGGGGGGGGGGGGGGTGGGGGGGGGGGGGGGTGGGGGGGGGGGGGGGTGGGGGGGGGGGGGGGTGGGGGGGGGGGGGGGTGGGGGGGGGGGGGGGTGGGGGGGGGGGGGGGTGGGGGGGGGGGGGGGTGGGGGGGGGGGGGGGTGGGGGGGGGGGGGGGTGGGGGGGGGGGGGGGTGGGGGGGGGGGGGGGTGGGGGGGGGGGGGGGTGGGGGGGGGGGGGGGTGGGGGGGGGGGGGGGTGGGGGGGGGGGGGGGTGGGGGGGGGGGGGGGTGGGGGGGGGGGGGGGTGGGGGGGGGGGGGGGTGGGGGGGGGGGGGGGTGGGGGGGGGGGGGGGTGGGGGGGGGGGGGGGTGGGGGGGGGGGGGGGTGGGGGGGGGGGGGGGTGGGGGGGGGGGGGGGTGGGGGGGGGGGGGGGTGGGGGGGGGGGGGGGTGGGGGGGGGGGGGGGTGGGGGGGGGGGGGGGTGGGGGGGGGGGGGGGTGGGGGGGGGGGGGGGTGGGGGGGGGGGGGGGTGGGGGGGGGGGGGGGTGGGGGGGGGGGGGGGTGGGGGGGGGGGGGGGTGGGGGGGGGGGGGGGTGGGGGGGGGGGGGGGTGGGGGGGGGGGGGGGTGGGGGGGGGGGGGGGTGGGGGGGGGGGGGGGTGGGGGGGGGGGGGGGTGGGGGGGGGGGGGGGTGGGGGGGGGGGGGGGTGGGGGGGGGGGGGGGTGGGGGGGGGGGGGGGTGGGGGGGGGGGGGGGTGGGGGGGGGGGGGGGTGGGGGGGGGGGGGGGTGGGGGGGGGGGGGGGTGGGGGGGGGGGGGGGTGGGGGGGGGGGGGGGTGGGGGGGGGGGGGGGTGGGGGGGGGGGGGGGTGGGGGGGGGGGGGGGTGGGGGGGGGGGGGGGTGGGGGGGGGGGGGGGTGGGGGGGGGGGGGGGTGGGGGGGGGGGGGGGTGGGGGGGGGGGGGGGTGGGGGGGGGGGGGGGTGGGGGGGGGGGGGGGTGGGGGGGGGGGGGGGTGGGGGGGGGGGGGGGTGGGGGGGGGGGGGGGTGGGGGGGGGGGGGGGTGGGGGGGGGGGGGGGTGGGGGGGGGGGGGGGTGGGGGGGGGGGGGGGTGGGGGGGGGGGGGGGTGGGGGGGGGGGGGGGTGGGGGGGGGGGGGGGTGGGGGGGGGGGGGGGTGGGGGGGGGGGGGGGTGGGGGGGGGGGGGGGTGGGGGGGGGGGGGGGTGGGGGGGGGGGGGGGTGGGGGGGGGGGGGGGTGGGGGGGGGGGGGGGTGGGGGGGGGGGGGGGTGGGGGGGGGGGGGGGTGGGGGGGGGGGGGGGTGGGGGGGGGGGGGGGTGGGGGGGGGGGGGGGTGGGGGGGGGGGGGGGTGGGGGGGGGGGGGGGTGGGGGGGGGGGGGGGTGGGGGGGGGGGGGGGTGGGGGGGGGGGGGGGTGGGGGGGGGGGGGGGTGGGGGGGGGGGGGGGTGGGGGGGGGGGGGGGTGGGGGGGGGGGGGGGTGGGGGGGGGGGGGGGTGGGGGGGGGGGGGGGTGGGGGGGGGGGGGGGTGGGGGGGGGGGGGGGTGGGGGGGGGGGGGGGTGGGGGGGGGGGGGGGTGGGGGGGGGGGGGGGTGGGGGGGGGGGGGGGTGGGGGGGGGGGGGGGTGGGGGGGGGGGGGGGTGGGGGGGGGGGGGGGTGGGGGGGGGGGGGGGTGGGGGGGGGGGGGGGTGGGGGGGGGGGGGGGTGGGGGGGGGGGGGGGTGGGGGGGGGGGGGGGTGGGGGGGGGGGGGGGTGGGGGGGGGGGGGGGTGGGGGGGGGGGGGGGTGGGGGGGGGGGGGGGTGGGGGGGGGGGGGGGTGGGGGGGGGGGGGGGTGGGGGGGGGGGGGGGTGGGGGGGGGGGGGGGTGGGGGGGGGGGGGGGTGGGGGGGGGGGGGGGTGGGGGGGGGGGGGGGTGGGGGGGGGGGGGGGTGGGGGGGGGGGGGGGTGGGGGGGGGGGGGGGTGGGGGGGGGGGGGGGTGGGGGGGGGGGGGGGTGGGGGGGGGGGGGGGTGGGGGGGGGGGGGGGTGGGGGGGGGGGGGGGTGGGGGGGGGGGGGGGTGGGGGGGGGGGGGGGTGGGGGGGGGGGGGGGTGGGGGGGGGGGGGGGTGGGGGGGGGGGGGGGTGGGGGGGGGGGGGGGTGGGGGGGGGGGGGGGTGGGGGGGGGGGGGGGTGGGGGGGGGGGGGGGTGGGGGGGGGGGGGGGTGGGGGGGGGGGGGGGTGGGGGGGGGGGGGGGTGGGGGGGGGGGGGGGTGGGGGGGGGGGGGGGTGGGGGGGGGGGGGGGTGGGGGGGGGGGGGGGTGGGGGGGGGGGGGGGTGGGGGGGGGGGGGGGTGGGGGGGGGGGGGGGTGGGGGGGGGGGGGGGTGGGGGGGGGGGGGGGTGGGGGGGGGGGGGGGTGGGGGGGGGGGGGGGTGGGGGGGGGGGGGGGTGGGGGGGGGGGGGGGTGGGGGGGGGGGGGGGTGGGGGGGGGGGGGGGTGGGGGGGGGGGGGGGTGGGGGGGGGGGGGGGTGGGGGGGGGGGGGGGTGGGGGGGGGGGGGGGTGGGGGGGGGGGGGGGTGGGGGGGGGGGGGGGTGGGGGGGGGGGGGGGTGGGGGGGGGGGGGGGTGGGGGGGGGGGGGGGTGGGGGGGGGGGGGGGTGGGGGGGGGGGGGGGTGGGGGGGGGGGGGGGTGGGGGGGGGGGGGGGTGGGGGGGGGGGGGGGTGGGGGGGGGGGGGGGTGGGGGGGGGGGGGGGTGGGGGGGGGGGGGGGTGGGGGGGGGGGGGGGTGGGGGGGGGGGGGGGTGGGGGGGGGGGGGGGTGGGGGGGGGGGGGGGTGGGGGGGGGGGGGGGTGGGGGGGGGGGGGGGTGGGGGGGGGGGGGGGTGGGGGGGGGGGGGGGTGGGGGGGGGGGGGGGTGGGGGGGGGGGGGGGTGGGGGGGGGGGGGGGTGGGGGGGGGGGGGGGTGGGGGGGGGGGGGGGTGGGGGGGGGGGGGGGTGGGGGGGGGGGGGGGTGGGGGGGGGGGGGGGTGGGGGGGGGGGGGGGTGGGGGGGGGGGGGGGTGGGGGGGGGGGGGGGTGGGGGGGGGGGGGGGTGGGGGGGGGGGGGGGTGGGGGGGGGGGGGGGTGGGGGGGGGGGGGGGTGGGGGGGGGGGGGGGTGGGGGGGGGGGGGGGTGGGGGGGGGGGGGGGTGGGGGGGGGGGGGGGTGGGGGGGGGGGGGGGTGGGGGGGGGGGGGGGTGGGGGGGGGGGGGGGTGGGGGGGGGGGGGGGTGGGGGGGGGGGGGGGTGGGGGGGGGGGGGGGTGGGGGGGGGGGGGGGTGGGGGGGGGGGGGGGTGGGGGGGGGGGGGGGTGGGGGGGGGGGGGGGTGGGGGGGGGGGGGGGTGGGGGGGGGGGGGGGTGGGGGGGGGGGGGGGTGGGGGGGGGGGGGGGTGGGGGGGGGGGGGGGTGGGGGGGGGGGGGGGTGGGGGGGGGGGGGGGTGGGGGGGGGGGGGGGTGGGGGGGGGGGGGGGTGGGGGGGGGGGGGGGTGGGGGGGGGGGGGGGTGGGGGGGGGGGGGGGTGGGGGGGGGGGGGGGTGGGGGGGGGGGGGGGTGGGGGGGGGGGGGGGTGGGGGGGGGGGGGGGTGGGGGGGGGGGGGGGTGGGGGGGGGGGGGGGTGGGGGGGGGGGGGGGTGGGGGGGGGGGGGGGTGGGGGGGGGGGGGGGTGGGGGGGGGGGGGGGTGGGGGGGGGGGGGGGTGGGGGGGGGGGGGGGTGGGGGGGGGGGGGGGTGGGGGGGGGGGGGGGTGGGGGGGGGGGGGGGTGGGGGGGGGGGGGGGTGGGGGGGGGGGGGGGTGGGGGGGGGGGGGGGTGGGGGGGGGGGGGGGTGGGGGGGGGGGGGGGTGGGGGGGGGGGGGGGTGGGGGGGGGGGGGGGTGGGGGGGGGGGGGGGTGGGGGGGGGGGGGGGTGGGGGGGGGGGGGGGTGGGGGGGGGGGGGGGTGGGGGGGGGGGGGGGTGGGGGGGGGGGGGGGTGGGGGGGGGGGGGGGTGGGGGGGGGGGGGGGTGGGGGGGGGGGGGGGTGGGGGGGGGGGGGGGTGGGGGGGGGGGGGGGTGGGGGGGGGGGGGGGTGGGGGGGGGGGGGGGTGGGGGGGGGGGGGGGTGGGGGGGGGGGGGGGTGGGGGGGGGGGGGGGTGGGGGGGGGGGGGGGTGGGGGGGGGGGGGGGTGGGGGGGGGGGGGGGTGGGGGGGGGGGGGGGTGGGGGGGGGGGGGGGTGGGGGGGGGGGGGGGTGGGGGGGGGGGGGGGTGGGGGGGGGGGGGGGTGGGGGGGGGGGGGGGTGGGGGGGGGGGGGGGTGGGGGGGGGGGGGGGTGGGGGGGGGGGGGGGTGGGGGGGGGGGGGGGTGGGGGGGGGGGGGGGTGGGGGGGGGGGGGGGTGGGGGGGGGGGGGGGTGGGGGGGGGGGGGGGTGGGGGGGGGGGGGGGTGGGGGGGGGGGGGGGTGGGGGGGGGGGGGGGTGGGGGGGGGGGGGGGTGGGGGGGGGGGGGGGTGGGGGGGGGGGGGGGTGGGGGGGGGGGGGGGTGGGGGGGGGGGGGGGTGGGGGGGGGGGGGGGTGGGGGGGGGGGGGGGTGGGGGGGGGGGGGGGTGGGGGGGGGGGGGGGTGGGGGGGGGGGGGGGTGGGGGGGGGGGGGGGTGGGGGGGGGGGGGGGTGGGGGGGGGGGGGGGTGGGGGGGGGGGGGGGTGGGGGGGGGGGGGGGTGGGGGGGGGGGGGGGTGGGGGGGGGGGGGGGTGGGGGGGGGGGGGGGTGGGGGGGGGGGGGGGTGGGGGGGGGGGGGGGTGGGGGGGGGGGGGGGTGGGGGGGGGGGGGGGTGGGGGGGGGGGGGGGTGGGGGGGGGGGGGGGTGGGGGGGGGGGGGGGTGGGGGGGGGGGGGGGTGGGGGGGGGGGGGGGTGGGGGGGGGGGGGGGTGGGGGGGGGGGGGGGTGGGGGGGGGGGGGGGTGGGGGGGGGGGGGGGTGGGGGGGGGGGGGGGTGGGGGGGGGGGGGGGTGGGGGGGGGGGGGGGTGGGGGGGGGGGGGGGTGGGGGGGGGGGGGGGTGGGGGGGGGGGGGGGTGGGGGGGGGGGGGGGTGGGGGGGGGGGGGGGTGGGGGGGGGGGGGGGTGGGGGGGGGGGGGGGTGGGGGGGGGGGGGGGTGGGGGGGGGGGGGGGTGGGGGGGGGGGGGGGTGGGGGGGGGGGGGGGTGGGGGGGGGGGGGGGTGGGGGGGGGGGGGGGTGGGGGGGGGGGGGGGTGGGGGGGGGGGGGGGTGGGGGGGGGGGGGGGTGGGGGGGGGGGGGGGTGGGGGGGGGGGGGGGTGGGGGGGGGGGGGGGTGGGGGGGGGGGGGGGTGGGGGGGGGGGGGGGTGGGGGGGGGGGGGGGTGGGGGGGGGGGGGGGTGGGGGGGGGGGGGGGTGGGGGGGGGGGGGGGTGGGGGGGGGGGGGGGTGGGGGGGGGGGGGGGTGGGGGGGGGGGGGGGTGGGGGGGGGGGGGGGTGGGGGGGGGGGGGGGTGGGGGGGGGGGGGGGTGGGGGGGGGGGGGGGTGGGGGGGGGGGGGGGTGGGGGGGGGGGGGGGTGGGGGGGGGGGGGGGTGGGGGGGGGGGGGGGTGGGGGGGGATCCGCGTCTCGTCTCGTTCTTACGCTGACCGCGTGGGTCGACTACAAGCTGGTGCCGAAACCCGGGAATCCTCGAACCTCCACCCTGCTCACCGTCGCCTGGGGAAGGGCCGCGATACCGAAGTCCGCTGGATCGGCGCATCCAGGGACCACCGTTTCGGTATCGCCTGTCCTCTGGATCGGCGCATCCAGAGACACGCGTCCTAGGACACTCTCTCGTCCGACGGAACACCGGTGAGTATGGGAGCTTGCAAAAGCAGGGCTTATGACAAGCACGTTGACGAACTGAAAGCGTTAACGAAATGCGGCAGGGTCCCCGTAAAGAGAAGGGAGCTGCGCAAATTGGTTGAGGAGATTGAAGCTCAGTGTCCATGGTACCCAGAGGGGGGGACATTGAATCTTAAGGACTGGGAAAACATCGGGCGCACTCTTCGCACAGAGCCTCGCGCGCCGATGTCGCTGCTACTGACGTGGAGACAATGTTTTGTCGCCATCAGCCTGCAGACCTACGGCTCCCTTGCTGTAGGCCGCCCTCCTTTCGATCTTTCACCTTCAATTTCAACCCCGGAATTTTCTCTATCCACTAAGTTGGACGCCTGTCCTCCTTCTGCCCCCCTCGCTCCTTCACCCATTTCAAACTCTCCCGCGGCTCAGCCGCCCCCTCCCCCTGCTCCGCCTTCATTTTCCGAAGCCACTGCACCTCCGTCAGCGCCACGTAATGGCGCGGGTTTCAAAACTCTCGCAGAACGTATTAGCCACGATCTGCAGAAGAAAGAAACCCTGACGGAAGACGATGCCGAGATTCTTGCATTGTGCCCCGTCCACTTCACAGATACTGAGGGGGAGGGTGGCGTCATTCGACGGGTTGTCGAGTACCGCCCCTTAAACTATAACATCCTCACTGAGCTCCGCAAAGCGATGCGAGACGTAGGAATCACTAGCCCCTACGTGAGAGGCATGCTGGAGGCAATCGCGAGGAATCACCTAATGGTTCCAGACGACTGGAAAACCACCTTTCGCATGCTCCTGAGCCCTGCACAATTTGTGATCTGGGAAAGCGAGTTCCGCCAGCAGTGCATCAGCAGGGGAGCCGCCTCCGGCGGCGCCTACACAGCCGCTCAGCTTTACGGTTTCGATGCTTTCGCCAACCCCAACGATCAGATTGTCCTGCCTGAGGCCACCCTTACGGTCGCCTCTGAGTGCGCCTATAAGGCATTTATCAAAGTCCCCAATGCCGGCCAGCCAACCCAGAGTTTCTCCACCATCCGGCAAAAACCCCAAGAGCCCTATGCCGAGTTTGTGAACAGGCTCCAGGAGGCCCTCAAGAGGCAGGTTGACAACGAGGAGGCCCAGGGCGAACTCCTTAAGCGCCTTGCCAAGGAGAACGCCTCCGCTGAGTGCCGCAAAGCGATCACAGGCCTAGGAAGGAACCCCGAGCTGGCCGACATGCTCAAAGCTTGCCAGGATATTGGGTCTTTCGCCCATCAAGCCAGCCTTCTAGTCGCCGCCCTCTCCGCTGCCATGAGGCAGCCCCGAAACGAGTGTTTCAATTGCGGCAAGCCAGGACATTTCCGGAGGAATTGTAGGCTGCCCGGCGGGGGGGCCTACAACCCTGACGGAGGAGGGTCTCTCCCCAGAGGGCGAAGACCCCCAGGAAAGTCTAGGGCCGGGCGCTCCCAATGCCTGCTGGGGAGGCCCGCGCCCGGGCATCTCCCCAGCCCGGAACCAAGATCCGCACCTCAAACCCTTCCCCCGGAGCTCCCCCATGAGATCTTCGCTGCTCCAGCTCAGTATAGTGATCCCATCCCCACGGAGACCATTAGGCTGGTCTTGCCAGTAAAGCTTCCGCCAGAACAGGGGTTGGTGCCCATCATCCCAGGGAATATCGACCCCATCGCACCAGGGAGCCATCCACACCTGCTATGGGACGAACCATCCCAAGTAGAAACTGCCAAGTTCACCTGAACACCCTGCCTCTATGCTCTCACTTGAGTCTAATCTAAGTTCAGCTAATTTAAATCTCGTTGCTCGCTCCCCCTCTATGTCTATACTTCCTGCTCTGCTAGCCCCTTCTACTTCCAAAGTCACCATGCCTCCGCCAGTGCCCCCAGAATGGCAAAATGCATTTCTAAAATCTCTGCAGAGTCCACAGTCACTGAATTGCCACAGAAAAGAAATGCTGACGGAAGAAGACTGCCGCTTTGAACCCTTCCTCAGAATGCCTCCATAGAAGCCACCCTACAGGACAATGAGGTGCGGCGGAAGATGCTCACACAATGGTCTTTAAGCCATGTCCTTCGTGTAGCAAAGAAGCCCCCTTGGCAGCTCAAGCTGTAAGGTTCAAACCAGATCTCATAGGCCTTCAAGCGCCTGTGCAGTCTTCTAAGCTCAAAGTTTTTCTCCCAGTGGCAGCAAAATCGGCTAGTGGCCTCATGATATGGAAGATCTCAAATCAGAGTTGTAATCAGAGTTGTAATCCTCCTTGCTACTTTATATGTGCTCTGTATGCCTATGTCTCTGTATGTCCTGCCCCCTTTCAAGAGACCCCTAGAGTTCTCCCCTCATAGGGGGGATTTTTCCATTGCTTCTAAGCTATGCTCTTGTGCTTCGACAAAATTTTTCTCCTTCTGACATGGGTGCCAATGCCTTGAAAGGTTTCACCCATTACAGTGTCCGCCTCTTAAACGGGACACAGCTCAGGCGTATCTCCTCAGGATACCGAAGCGGGGACCTGCTTCAAGTCACCTCCAGGAAGGAAACCTTCAAAACTTTTCTTCAAACCTCTCCTTGAGAACCTTTTTCCTTCGGCCCATCTTGGACTACACTGCCACATTTCACATGCGTGGCGCAGGTTTGCATATAAGTGTCAGCCACAGATCAATAACGGATCCCTATCGTGCCTTCCAAAGACTACTTGCTAACTTCCGTAAGGAAACTGTTTCCCTCTCCCTTCCTCTTCTCTTTCTGTTTTTCGACCAGTAGAGGCGGGAAGGCCAACGGCTGGACTGGGTCTCCTGGGATTAAAATCTGGGTCTGCCCTGATATCAAGCAGCACTGGGTCAGGACAGGCCCTGTTTAAAAAGGGGCTTCACCATTATGCGCTTAATACCCAAACCCGCTACATGGCTGCCCAGCTTTTGTGCAGCTTTATCAATACTATGTTAAAGGTTAGAGCTCAGCCGAGGTCACTCTCTAAGGGATGGCCCCGGCTGACTGCAGTTCTCTAAGATAATTCGATCACAAAATGTACCAGCACCATCCAGCTTCCTGCAAAATAGCCACCAAGGTCACGGCAAGTGCAACTCCCTTTGCACAGAAACCCCCCCTTCCTTTTCCCTTTGTGTGTGTAGGAATTTGGCTCTGCACTGCCTGATTGCTTCATTCTCTCCCTCGGATGCACTCCATCCCCCCAAAAGGTGCCTTTCCAAAGCCCCCTTTGTGTTGCTGGATTAAGCATGTATACCCACAACCTCCCCCAGGGACTCGCTTGTTCTCTCCTCCCTCGGAGTAGCCCGGACCCTTCGCTTTGACGTGCGACCCTTGATGACTCTTCCTGAAGCCACTTCCCACCAGGGTCGCCTACCTCCTGCCCTCTCCTGTCAAACAACTAAAGAAAGAGGAGTGTAGGGCGGCCCCTCAGGAGGGGGGGTTACACAGCCAGCAACCTTCACAGGCTGCAAAACAAGCTTCCTCTTCCTTCCCATATTAAATCTAAACACTAACTCGATCCCACCTCCCGCCATCCGCTTCCAGAACTGAGCCTCATGGGACTCGGCCTCCCCCCCCCCGTGAATCTGGGAAAGGCAAGTGTGTTTCCCAAGTCCTTCTTCCTACAGGTTCCCGTGGACTCCGATTCGCCATGACAGGTCACCCCAGCGGGAATGGCTTACAGGAGGAAACTGGAATCTCATCCCTGAGATGGAACGCATCTCTCTAGAGGATCCCATTTGTTATCCTTAGCAGGAACGCCACGCCAACGCCCAAAGACCCGGCACGACCTGGGGAGACGTCTGGGCGACATCACCAGCCAGGCTCCCAGCGCTGCCAGCGCCAGCAAGACCACCCCGAGACACTCCGGAGAACCTCTGTGCCGCTCTCTTTGCGATCATCACCACCAACTCAGCCACCACCATATCCTTTGCCTGCTCTGCTGCCTCCCAGCCGATGGGGCATGACATCGGCCACCCCCTGGCAAGCTTTCACCAGACCAACATCTGGGAGCAGTTTGCTGCCGCAAGCAACGTCTCATCTTTTCTGCCTGGGCTAGTACCTAGGAGTCAGGAGCCTGCTAAGCTCCTGCCTGCTCCTCGCCTGCAAAGCACCCGCCAGAGACTTCCTATGGAGTCTGGGCTGAGCCCCTTCATGAATGCCTCATCCATCAGGGATATCTCTCATGAGCTACTGCACTGGGGACCCGCTGCCCAAACCCTTCCGGCTGGCGCTCTTTCCCTTGTCAACAAGACGGTCGCTAACTTAGTCCAACACCTGCGCCTTATCACCACTCGGGCGCAGCCGGGAACGGGGAACCGGCACTCCGGGGCCCATTCGTCGCTCCTCGGCCAGTTGGAACTGCACACACATGGCAGGTTATTCTCCCCGTGTTCGGAAACATCCTGCTCCCCAGGTCAGTTCCTGGGACTCCATGGGAGAGGACGTTTAACTGCCATTCCCGCCCGACTCCCTGCCGGAACTCTTTGCTGCCTCAGTCGCTTCACCATTGTCCTCTGCAATTCCCAGGTCCCACCCCGGGAGCCCGGACGCTGGGCCACCGGGGCCGGGCTCCGCTCTGCCTTTCAGACTCCTCCCACGGGAGTTTAATGGGGTCGCCTTCCTCCTGCCGAGTTCCCGTCTCCCTCGCGAACTTCCCTAGTGGAGAGTCTCCCGACTCGCCTCCTACAATGTTGCACTATTGGCCGGCTGGCCTGTGCTCCCGCGAAGTCCATCAACTCTACCTCCACCGCCTCTGGATGCCCTGGCCTCCCAGCAGCAGGGATCCCGTCTGCTGACCCTAGACACACCGTGTGGCCGCTATTGATTACGTTACATCACCATGGCTAGGACAATGTACATAATATGTGTGTTGTTTTAATCTTTCTGGATAATTCCCAGCTGATCCACATGAAAGTGCGTGAGCTGCAGTGAAAGCTGTACCTAACCTGAAGTGGCATGCCTTGCTCCCATTGGTGGCTTCAGCCCTCTGGAGCTGGCTGGCCGGAGGATGGTTGGAGTGCTATTGTACAGCCTCCTGCACATGGTTTACCAGTGTGCCTTGTTATCGGATCTTGCTTCGCTCAACCGCGTGTCTACTATTGCCTGTAACGTGTGTAAGCAAAACCCCTCGCATTTTTTACCCCGCAACCAAGATCTACTGTTGCACAAGAAGCTTAATGCATCCTGACCCAAACGGCGGAGGCATAAGCGCCCCTTTAAATCGCCTTTAGCGCTTTCGCCCCCCCGTTTTCTAAAGTCGTAAAAAAGGAGGAGATGTAGTAGTGCACTGCCGACTCCAGCAGTGCCGTAGTAGGAACGCTGGGACGCCAACGGACCTGCGGCCTTGCCGGGTCGTGACGCACTCCTCACTCCTCATCCCTCTATGAGTCACGGGTCGTGAACTGTCTGGGGTTCAATCACCGGGCGCAGGGACAATGGTCTTGCCTCCAGGTGAGAGGATTAGGCTCAGACGCTGCAGACGCCTTTCTCCTCGACGTAGACAGATGTGAGATCATGTATCAAGATGATGATCTCCCGACCTCCCGCTCGGCCCGAACTCCTCTCTCCCAGTCCTCCCTCCTACACGCCCCCGATAGAGTAACAATAAAAGGTGCCAGGAACCGGCAGACGGGAGACTCGCTAGGAACACGGACCTCCGGTCTCCCGCTGCTGGCGATCTCCACCAGATGTTATCTCCGCGTCTCGTCTCGTTCTTACGCTGACCGCGTGGGTCGACTACACTTCTAAGTTACAGATGGAGACTGTGAAGAAACAATCCTGTATTTTCTAGTTACATTTTTTTCTGTAGGACAGAAGGGACCTAATTCCTAAAGTTTTAAGATAAAACACATATCACATATTAACTTGAGATTCCACAGAACTTAGGTTTATTTATGCTCCACATCCAAAAAAACTAGGACACGTTCCTGAAGATTATCTCTCCCAATTGCTGAGCTTGGTGAAACACTCCAAATAAAACACCAAGGCCCCTTCCGCACACGCAAAATAATGCGTTTTCAAACCACTTTCACAACTGTTTGCAAGTGGATTTTGCTATTCTGCACCGCTTCAAAGAGCACTGAAAGCAGTTTGAAAGTGCATTATTCTGCATGTGCGGAATGAGCCCAAGTTAGTAGTTCTTTTACTTTCTATCTCCTTTTGGGTACTGCAGAGCATCTAACAGTATGCTTTTCTTTACAGGACAGGATCTGCTTATAGCTTTCTAATCTTTAATATTATTATGGGTCATGCTACATGATTGTGTTAAGAGAGCAGAGGTTATTGTCTCTTTCTGGATTCTAACATCTCCATATAGTTGATGATGAGAAATCCAGATTTTCCCTTAATGGCTAATGGCTTGTTTTCATCCAAAAATGCTATTGTGAAAGTTACCTGGACTCATGTGTATATTCAGCTGAATAGTGAAGCTGTGTTTAGCATAGCATGCTTGCTTGTGTAATAACTTCTCTCCCACGTGGTCAACTTGCATATCAGTAAAGAAACAGATGTTACCTCCAATATTTCTTTCCAGGAAATTACCGTAACCATGCAAAGCTTTCTTGGAACATGCTATCGCTGGGAAATAAGTGGCATAACATAATGCCATAAAATAATGTAATCAGCACCAAACAAGATTTGTAATCTTGTTCATGCTATTTGATTTACCTCAAATTTTTCAGGGATTTTAGAATTCAAATTCTCTCAGATTACTCCTTAGCAGTCAACTTTGAAGCCTAAGGGTGCCAAGACCCTTTGTGAAATCAGAGAACCTTGCCAGGTAGCCAGAGGGATACTGACACATCTGCCTACAAAGTTTCCAGAGCAGATCAGCCAATTGCATTAAAAAGAGTGAGAATGGCAGAAAGGTCAGGAATCAAAGAGATAAAAAAGGGTGTTGAACCATAAGGAAATTATGATTTTGTGATTTTATTTAAATTTATATCCCACCTTCTCAATTAAGATCAGGCTCAGGGCGGCATACATCCACATTTAAAACATCAAGTATACGATAAATACATAAAACTAGCACTAATATCTAATTTTAAAACACACAGATATCAAATAAACAATCCCTTATTAGGAACTGTCTGAACATGAAGGAAGTTAGAAAAAGGGGAACAATGTGCATTGGTGGTTAGAAGTTGGGAGGCTGGCAGATGGAATTGGCCTGGCAGGTGTTTTGCTAATGCTCAAATGTTTGCTTCCAACACTTGGGAGATATCTTGGACATGATCATTTGTTGTCTGTTTACATCAAGTAGATGCCCATGGACTGTGAACATACCGGCGTATGATAACTGAACGATGACCATTTGAATCTTTATATCTTTTGCTGTTCTTTGCTTTTTGTTTTTTTTAAAGAGGGCTTAAAAAAAAAGATCTACCTGTTCAGTTTGTCTGCTTTCAGTCCAGACTGCCCATTTCCCATAGCAAAATACAGTTCTAAGGAGACACACTTCATACTAGAGGGAAAGAACTGGGTGTTTGCAATGTTCCATTCCCTCTATTTTTAGAAAATGATGTATTTCCAGGAGCATTTCAACTACTTCATCTCAGAAACACTGTTTTCCTTTTCTTGCTCTCACGCTTTTCAGAGCAAGTTCCTTCTGTATTCTGAACACATTTGGTTGTTTTGATTGCATTCAAGAAATCACGATTTCCTGTTGATTTGTCTGGTTTTCTGTGTTTCACATGACACCAATATTATTCAGGTCAAAATACCTTGTCTTTGCCCTACTTCCTCCGTCAATCACCCCACACTGCAAATAGGTCTAATGAGCACCTTTTGAAGTCAACAGGACTTTATCATTAAGATAATTTAATGATGCTTGCCCATTAAGACATTAGCGTGTTTCCTCAATAATAAAACAAGCCATAAATACAAGCTAAAAGCAGGAGAACAGCATAAAATGCCATAAAAATCAGCAGCTTAAAGTAATACTTATAAAACAAACTTCAGACTAAAAACTTACTATAAAAATATATAAATGTTTTAAAAGATGTAACCTGTCAGTTAAAAGAATGGATTAAAAGAAATGTTTTTGCCTTGTGCCTAAAAGCAGATGCTAGGCAAGTCTCAAGGGTCAGTGCAATCCAAAGACAAGGTATGGACAATGATAAAAGTCCTATCTCTGGTAACTACTTACAGGCTGGACAATTTTGGAGAATTTGTTCTTTCAAGAACCACAGCCCCCAGGCATTTAAAGTAAGTAAGAATAAGCACTTTGAATTGTGCCTTGGAACAAATGGGCCACTAGTGCAGATCTTTAATCATAGTGGGTTTTTTAAAACCTAGAGTGTCCCCCTGGCCTCATGATGTCACTTCTGGTTTTCAACAGAAATGATGCTAGCATGCCAGCATAATGCCTGAGGGTCCCCCCATTATTTCTACCCACTGTCCTGCTTCAGAAATTTTAGGAGCCGGTGGGCAACAGTCAAGTTTTCTGATAATTCTCTTGCCATAGTGGAAGACCTGACAACTGTGGCATCATCTGACCCTGTCATTGTTAATGTGGAGTTCAAGTTGGCATGAATGCAAGCAATCTTATCTACAAAGTATTGAGCAAAATGATCACACAAAGCAATCCACCTTCCCCTGCAGGCCAGATCCCAACAGGCTTCTGACCAACTGGAACAGCTCCACTGGCCTATACTACACAGACAGAATAGAAGAGTAAAGTTTCATTGTCACTATCACCATATGTTTTTATTGTATTTTTAATAGGTTAACTGTCTTAGTGACCCCAATGAGGGCAAAAAGGCAGGATATACATTTTGTGAATACGGTAAATAAATATTGTAGATCAAAAGGTGAAAGCTAAGAGATAATGGTTTGCCTAAGCCAGGAGTGGCCAACCTATGGCACTCCAGATGTTCATGGACTACATGGTTCTCAACCTTCTTAATGCCATGACCCTTTAATACAGTTCCTCATGTTGTGGTGACCCCCAACCATAAAATTATTTGTGTCTCAGTTCCTAAGACCATCGGAAATATGTGTTTTCCGACTGTCTTAGGTGACCCCTGTGAAAGGGTCGTTCGACCCCCAACGGGGTCGTGACACACAGGTTGAGAACCGCTGAGCTAAGCACCATAATTTGTTTACCACAACAGACTCCTGGTTAGTTACACATTTTGCCTCATGTGGATTTTGCCACTATTGCTAGTAATGATGTTTGGGGTTAAAGAATTTATTAGCAAAGTAAAAAAATATATTGCGAGCATACAATTGTTCTCCTAGACAATTAAGAACAGATGTGCAAGCTTGACTCTAGTGACTACAAATAGCTGTGAAGAGCCAGATGTGAGGAAGGAAAAGAAGTGAGTGGGGGAAGAAGGGGGTCAAATGTGAAAGAACCACCAAGCTATAGAAAGCAATCCTGGAATCTGACAAACTGAACTTATGCGCCCAGAAGACCTAGACAATTTCAAAGCATCGGTACTTAAGAAGAACTTTGTACAATGAGATCAAAACTCTGTCCAGTTAAGCACCCAATCTGTAGCCAGTCCACTGCCACTGGGGAAGTTCATAAGTAGGACTTTCTAGAAATACACATACAGTACCTTCTGTGACTTGTCACCAGCACCATTGCCTTTTATGGATTAATGCTTCCATAATGGCTGTTTGTTATGAACCTATTTGTGATCAGGTATAAATCCAGGCATATCTGCTGGATCTGACCAAAGGCCTGTATAATCCAGTATCCTGTTTCTAACAGTGGCTAGCTGGGTACTGCATAGGAACCCACAAGCTGCGTATGAAAGACACTGCTGTTTGTTGACACAGTCATTCCCTCCCCAGTAAATGGTATTCAGAGGCATACTGCTTGGGGTTCCATTTAGCCACCATGCCTGATAGATCTATGTCTCATAAATTTCTTTTTCACTGATCAGCTTTTTAATTTAAATGTTATTCAAAAAATTTCATTAAAATTATATAAACTACCGGTGTACTTTTATAACAGAACTCAAAACAACTGCCCGAATGTTCTGCCTTATATTCTGCTCAGGTTTATTTCTTTTCAAATAGAGAGTAAAAGGGTGCCACAGTTCTAAACCAATGCAATTTCCTGACACATTCCAAAATAATTTTTTATAATGCAAGAGCTTATTCATCAGCTATGAATGTCACAGTCTGCTTACCCGCTCTTCCATTATTGGGAATGGTATTTGTTTTCAATATTTTGCAGCTCAACTGAAGGCAGTGATTAATTTTCTTGGTAGATTTCAGTGACTTGTTTTTTTCCAGCATGCATCTTAAACTATCCCAGAATAATTGTATTTACAAGTGAAAACATGCAAGGACTTGCAGAAGGCATCTCACACCCTCATTTCCTTTTCCTGAAATCCCCCATAGCCTTTTTTTCTTTCCTGCTTCCCTCTCTCTTTCAAGGGTTGCCAGCCTCCAGGGGGGCACTGGAGATCTTCTTGAATTACAGTGGATCTCCAAACTATAGTAATCAGGTTTCCCTTAAAGTTGCCAGTTCCAGGTTAGAAAATTCCTGGAGATTGGGGTGCAGAGCCTTGGGAGGGTGAGGCTGAACAATAGCAAGCAGTCAGGACTGGTTGAGTATACATGTCAGGTGGTATTAAGTCACCCAGTGATTGTTGCCAGGCCTAGAATTGCCAACCTCCAGATTGGGAAACCTGAAGATCTTCCAGGATTACAACTGAATTCCTGATGAAACGGATTTGTTACTCTGAAGAAAATGGCAGCTTTGGAGGGTGGATTCTATGACAATATATTTGAGTCCTCTCCCCTCCACTAACCCTGCCCTCTTCAGACTTTGCCAGAAAATTTCCAGGACCTGGGGTTGGCAACTGTAGCCAGGTCTAGGCCCAACAAGTCCTTTCTCAGAGGCATGGAATGGGCTCTGCCCCTTTCCCCTTGCCTTTTTCTGGCAGAACCAGTTATTGAATGCTGTGGTTGCCAAGAATCCATTGCTTAAAGGTACAGGTGCTCTTTTTGTCATCTTTAGGTTTTCAACCCCTTCCCCCATTTTTTTTTAGATTTCCTATTTTTCTTCAAATCTGGAGCCCAGTCACGGGTACAGTCACTGGATTTAAATATCTAAAGATTTGGCAAACTTCACTATTAGAATATAAGATGACAACGTTATTCTACTTTTCCTTCAAAGAGAGGTTATATACAGGGATCCACAACACATGGTTTGGATCATGGAACCACATCACAGTACTATGGAATCTAATGGATTTTCATACCGAATAACATGATAACAGCCAAAATAAATAAGAGTGGCAGTTGCTCTAGAAGGTTCTGTTCTTTTACCAGTAATTCACAGCACAGATTTTGACAAACAAAAGGGAGGTTGGTGGATATTAATGACCTGTGAATGGAATATACTGTACCAGGTTGATTAATTTAATCACTGTTGGTACAATTATTATCATTGTCAGTCAATAATAATATTTCTACTTTGCTCCTGTTTATGAGTTCCTCCAAACGAGTACTGACTGAATTTTTGTAGGAATATTAATAATTTTAGATTACCAGCAAAATTTGAAAAATTGTTGATCTCTCCTATTATCTAGAATAGTTTCCTGTCTTGAATAAATTAACAATAATAGATTGTACAGAATCCAAGTACATAAATAAATATGGAAGGAATTTTCAAATTAAACCAGGCTATTGTCTTTTTCAGTTTGCTGTAGAGTTCAGTGCAGTTCAGATAGGCTTTTTAAATAGTGAATTTGGTATTTCTCTTTTATTTGTGGCTTCCAGGTCCTCGCACAAGCTTAGTCTTGGTGGTTCTTGCTCTTGACATAGAACTCATATGAATACACGTGAAGCTGCCTTATACCACTGGTCCATCAGTATTGTCTATTCAGATTGACACCAGGCCTTGAGGATCTCAGATTGAAGTCTCTCCTACCAACTGCGCCTGGTCCTTTTAACTTGAGCTGCTAGGGGTTGAACTTGGGATTTTCTGCATACAAAGCAGAGGATTTTCCAATTAGCCACAGCCTTTCCCCTAAGTCTACACAGAAAGGCAGACTTATAGCAGCTCCATTTTACTGAGAATCAAACATAAACATAAAATCTCACAGCCTTCTTCACACGAGCACTTCTTTTATTGCCTAGAACCAAGCTAAGAAAAATGTCACATGATAGGATTAAACCTATTCAAATATTCCAGACCTCCCTCCAATTACACAATATATGCATAGCATCTTGATCATCTGCCCTCACTTGGTTTGCACACTTTCAGCCTGAGGGTCAGCAGCTACCATCAGATTGTCCAGATCACAGCACCTTTTTTGGTCCTGATGATCTGGAAGCCCTTCTGAGATTTGTTCTGTAGCTGCTTCATCACATGCCACAACTGGTTCTGTTGGTAGAAAGGAGCCTTTTACAGGAAAAGAGAGAACAACCACAACAACAATAATACCCCTTTCCATTCCATGCAAACACACTGTGTTCTTTCCAACTAGAATGGGATAAAGGCTAGTAGCCACTGATAGATCCATCCTCCATGAATCTGTCTTTCTATTTTAAGTAATCTATCCTTGTGGCTATCAGTGCATCCTCTGAGAGCCAAATCCACATTTTAATCACTTGTTGCATAAATATTTCCTTTTGTCCATCTTCCCTGCCCATCAACTTCATTGGATGTCCATGAGTTCTAATATTTTTAGGAGAGAGAGAAGTTAACATTGTCAACTCTCTCCATGCCAAGGATAATCTTATAAACCTCTGTCATATCTTAGTCTTAGGCCGTTTCTGCATGGCCAGCTGAGCGGGAGTGCATTGGCATAGTCTATGCCGATGCACCCCCTGGGACTGTTCGCATGCACAGGCTGTGCCACTCCCAAACGACTCTTACCTTCTGCTGTTTTCCATCGCATTGTGGAGGTCATGGGAAGAGCGTGGGAAATGGAAGTCAGCATTTCCCAAAAACCTCACTCCCCAAGCAAGGTTCAAACACACCATGGGGGGCGGGGGGGGGGGGGGGGGGGCCGCTGCATCGCTGCAGCAGCACCTGTGCAAAGGCGCCCCCAATAGTGTTTTACTGGGTTGAAATCGTTGATTTCAGCCCATGTGGAAACAGCCTTAGTCATCTCTTTTCTAAACTGAAAAGTCTTAGGCCTTTTGTGCATATTTGGTTTCTTTGGGTCAAGCATATATTAACTTTGGATCAGATTTTTCAATTGCACTTGTGTGTCCTCCCCCCCCCCCCGCCTTTTCAGAACTCACTGTGCCACAGATCAGAGAAGCCCTACATTTTTGGAGAGTGGGCAAAGTGCAGTTTCCCTGCCTGTGCAGGAAAGTGAAGCACACCACTGTGCATTCTGCTTCATTCAGCTTTTCCGCTCCTCCTTTCCTTCCCCCACCCATGCAGGAGTAGTTCTGCCCACTCCCCACTGACATTTCTAGGTGGGTTTTTTTCTACTTTTTTCATTTTGACACTTTTGATTTATTGCTCCTGCAGTCTGTAGTTAAAACAGCTTTTAAAAAAGAGGCAGCGAACCATTTCCCAACCTGAAAGCAAGGGTCAGGCAAAATAGCAACTAGGCTCAGGGGAAACAGCAGGGCATCTCCTCACAGGTAAACCAGGAAGTATGGGGAGACTCCACTGTGAAACACAGAGCCATGCGGCAAACTGTAAGTACCTAAGAGAGTCAGATTCTTCAACCTTTCCTCATGAGATACATGTTCCAACTCCTAATCATCTTGGTTACACTCTTGTACTGGTTACAACTCTGTGGTTTTCTTTGTGTGATATGGTGACCAGAACTGCACACAGTTTTTCAAATCAGGCCACATCATAGATTTATATGGGCCATTCTATTTTCAGTTCCTTTCCTAATAATCCCCACCACAGTGTTTGACTTTTTCATGGCTGCAGCACACTGGGTTGACACATTTTTTAGCTATCTGCTATGGACCCAAGATCTCTTTGCATCTCAGTCCCAACAAGTTCAGACCCCATTAATATTTATTTGGGATTTTTTGTGCCAATGTGCACCACCTTACACTTACTAACATAGAACTTTCATTCTTGATTCTGTGGATAGTTAAGATTTCAAGCAGTTTCACATAGTGAGTTTTAAATAAAAGCTCTGCTTACGGAATGTTTCCTTAATGACCACTAGTGGCCCGTTGAATTAATCTTCAACTATGTTTATATAACATACCTGGAGTGAATGACTACAAACAGCGGGATCATGGTGATAATCCATGCCCCTGTCTATCCATGTTCAGTCTATATGGAACATACAAATCACATAGTGTTCTTTTCATGTGATTGAAATCGTAAGGTTCCTGATAATAGGGAGGCAGCTGTTCCTTACTCATACACATTCACTCATTCTAGAGTTATCACTGAAACAGAAGAGACCTTGGTGGACAATTAATAGACATTCAGAAAACACATATTGTTTACTGTTGACTGAAAATTATATAACATCCTTAGCCCTTAGGGGATGGGGCGGTTTACAAATATAATAATAAATAAAAATAAATAAATAAATAAATCCTTTGTCATTACGAGCTCTAAAGGTGTTAGCTCACCAGAGCCAAAAGACTGAAGGAGGAGCTCTTGAGGCCAGCTATATCCAGTTGGAGCTGGAAGAACAGAAGATCTATAATACCTCCACTACTTGTTTCCTGTTCTATTTGCATAGTTTCAAAGGGGTCATCTCACCAGAGGTTTGTGAGCTGAAGGGTTCTTGCCTTGTGGCTCTTAACCTATGGCTTGCAGCCAGGACCCCAGCCATTTCACACTGCAATTGGAAGATATCCCACCAGTGTGGGAGTAAGAGAGAATAACCAGTTGTGTACCTGGAACTCAGGAGTAGTGCTGACTTAACAGTGGACTAAAGCAACATCTATTAGACAATGTTAACTTCAGTAAGTTAACCTTGGGCTGCTTTATGGCTTCTCTGTGGATAGTAGCAAGCTGATGGTGGGTGGTTTCTTGATTATTCTGGAGGCAATTTTACTTGGAATTTTATTTGGAAATTTTACCTGGAAATTTTACTTGGAATAAGATGTTTGATGAATGTACAATTTCAATGTAGGTCAGAGCTGATGGATATGAGTGTGCGAACGTTCAAAGAAGGCCACTGTCAGGCAAGAATGCTCACTGTCCTTCTAAGCTCCATAGTATCTCAAGAGATACTGATGTAAGGATCCCTATTTCTTCTGAAACTTCTTTAATATCGTACAATAACAGATCAGTGAGGAACAAAACTTGACTCCTGTCTGGGTTCTTGAAGGAAAAGAAACTTGATCTGGCTTGTATAACTCCACCTGATTCTGTGTCCCTTCATCAGCTGGCACTGCAGACCAGGGAGGAGGGGTGGCTATCATCCTCCATGAGCCTTTCCTCTTTAGCAGACTTCCAGTGCAAACTATCAGTGGCATAGATTGTATGTTCCTTAAGTTATGCATAGTCTATGTTTATGGGCAGCCAAATTCACCAGTAGGTACACTTTCTGAGTTGGCTGCTTTTAGGATGATGCAAGAGATACCTAAACTGATGGTTCTTGGGGACATCAATATTGATGCCAAGGGTTCCTTGCCAGGGTCATTCCCAGAGGCAGAGCGAGGGGAAATGGTGTCCGGGGCGCATTCATGTCATGAGACCCTGCTGCAGTGCCACCCGCCCAGCCCTGGAATGCCTCGCCATGCCCCCCCCACGGCCTGACCTCATCTCCACCATGCCTCCACTTGGGGCATCATGTCCCCCACCCCATGGGTGCTACGTCACTGGCCATTCCTTGATTTTGTAGCCTCTTTGGTTGCCTCTTTCAATTCTGATGGGCCAACACATGAAAAAGGTCACACTTTGTACTTAATCTTTTGTACTGACCCTGTGAGGGAGGTTTGGTCTTGGGGTTGGAAGTTAAGCCTGGTCTGACCTCTGTCTACTCAAGGTAAGGATGAATGTGGTTACAATACTCCACAGAGGAGGAATACTACACAGAGGAGGAAGGCCAGTTAAAATGGTCCATACACACATGTGTGAAGTATATAAAGCCTTCTCTCCCAAAATAAACAACAATGTTCCTGATACTGAGAAAACTCCATGCTTATGTGACTGATTTTGAATTATGCTCTCATCAAACTCTGCCTCAGAAAAGGACCTGTTTAGTGTAGTACATAAATAATCATATTTTACTGCAGGCAACCAGATCCCAAAAAGGTAAGGCAGAAGGAAACTTGTGGCTAAATTGGAGGTAGAACTCCAAGATTTTTTACTTCTAAGTTGATCTCAAAAACAGATGAAAATAACTAGGCACAGAAAATTTTGAATGTATTCCACAAGCAGTGCTACTTTGCTTTGCAGAAACTATTTATGAGTTTGGAAAAGAAAATGAGCTTGATGAGCTTTTCTTTGGTTAGAATGATGTAAACAAAACTCCTCAATTCCAACAATTTTTCATTTTGGCTTTTAATGTTTTATACGTGTGCCAATCGTCCTTCTGGCTCTGGTGTCTCCCAACTACACTTGCATATGTGTCCTGTTTCAGAGGCTGCATTAAAAAATAAACAAAATCCCTCTAACTCACATCACCAAATGTTACCATTGGCTACACTTGCAGAGCCTGGAGCTCAAGGACTAAAGAGTTTTTGTTAAGAGTAAGTAGCAGCAAAGCTGGTTTCTAAATAGTTTTACATTTTTCTTTCCTCCTCACTTTCCTTTTCTGTCTGGCTTTATAAACCACCAAGTTCTTGACCTTCACAGCCTTCTGATACCTTAATACTCAAAAATGAAGGGAAACACCCGTTTCATCTTCCCCATTGCATGACAACTATGGTTCCCAATTTATTCTCTCAAACAAGATATTCGCTGGATTCTAACTGCGTGCAAAAGCACAGCAAAATAAATGGTGCTTGGAAAACTGCACAGGTGGAGAAGTACCAGAAGGATATGGTGAGATGCAGAATACCACGGCTACAATTTATGTCATTGTCAACCTGCTGTACACAGTGACTATACTAACAATGGTGCAAGACAATTATGTGGAGAAAGCCACATTCAGATGTACATTGGTAGAACTCACATTAAAAGTACTCATTTTCTCAGCTATACAAAGGAATGCTCTGAAGGGTGAGAAGGCTCTTCTGGTTTCCCTCCCAGCCTGCTTTTGCCTTCTGCCTTACCTTTTTGTGATCTGGTTGTCTGCAGTAAAATCTTCTTTGATCCCAAAGGTAGCCCGGCTCCTACCAGGCCAAGGTGGCTTACCCTGTAGGGGTGGCAAAAGGGGTGCTCACAGATTTATTTTTACATATAGGCCTGTTATGCATGCAGTGTTTACCCTACAGCTCTCTTCTTCACATTGGGGTTTCTCTGTGATTTTCTGACCTCACCAGATTACCCTGCTGTGAAGTGTCCCGAACCAAGCCCCCCAAAAGGGGTTAACACATGGCCATCTCCTTTGCTTTCCCTGCAAAGGCAGGAGGAAAGTTGCACTTTATCTGCTTTCAGAAACCACAGGGATTCCTTGATCTGCAATTTGGTAAATTCAGAAGTAGGGAGGACATGTGTGAATCTGAGAATCTGATCCAAAGGAAATGAACACTCACTGTGAGGCAGACCACAAATGCATAATCAGCCATAGAGTCTCATAGTTTATTAAGAACTCCCCAAGCATGACCAGGTGTGGCAAGTGGCACAATAGTTGCTTGAAGTTGAACTCAATTTATTTATTTTTCAACAGAACATCCAGCTGCAGTCCCTAATGTATTTAAAGGAGGGCATATTAAGAAAAGTATGTCAGACACACTCGATAAGCATCCGGAGTTTGGAACATAAACTGAAATAGCACATAAAGCAAAAAGAAATGTCTTCCTTGCATCTTAGCTCGATGGAGAACAAGGCAAGGATTTCAGGGCAAAGGCACAAACAGAAAAAGATGAGTAGCCATAACAGAAAATTGGCTAGCTGAATCACTCTACAAATGCACTGTGATTTACAGAGCAGGGTGTGTGGCCGGATTAACATCTGAACCACATATAACTTCACAATATATCAAAATAATGTCTCTAAATGGCTCTAATGATGCTCAAGAATACTTTATGTTACTAGTTTAAATCCTTCCAAGATTACTAGTAATCTCATCATCAAACAGCATTTTGGCGAGCCTTAGTTAATAAATCTGCTAGCTATCCAAGCAGTTTCTAGATTTAACAGCATGTCAGTTCAGTAATGAACAAACTGGCAATCCTTGAGGCCCATTTTTCCAAATTTAAGCATTAGAAAGAGAAATTCAGTACAGACATTAAAATATCAAAAAGCAAATTACATCAAACGCCCTTTCAGAGACCAGTTCCATGCAACACAAATAAAATGTTTTGAGGCTGGAATATAAAACGTTAACACAGCCCTGAAGAAAGGAGTTTGTTGGAAGCAGTTCAGTCCAAGTTCCTGCAAAAGATCCTTGGAGTTCCATGATGCATTCCAAACGCCCTCCTCAGATTAGAAACTGGCTTGATCCCTGTGGAGACCCATGGATCCATGCAACCAACTACTGGTTAAAACTTACCTTTAGTCAATGGGCCTAGCACCTCTAATCCTTGTCAATAACCATTTCTTGGCAAAGCACAATTGAGGGGAAACTTCAGAGATACAGCCTCTCTGCTCAAGCCTTACTACACCTGTCGTACCAGAAAGTGACAAGGCAACAGCATTGGAATCATGTCCTTCAATAAGAACTTTTAAATAGTGGTTCCATTCTTTAAATCCATTTATATGTTCTTCTGTCCTGAGAGGTTTTTTTAAATATAAATATCAGTTTAGGCTGTTTAATGTCGCTGTTGAATGTTACTGTTTTTATTACCCTTGCTTTTTACTAGCTTGTTTATAATGGCAAATGCTGTGGTTTTCCCCAAGTTGTTTTCTCTCTTTAGAAATCCCAATGTAAGGTACAAACCTTTAGAAAGTGTGGAACACTTGCTCCCTTTGTAAATTTGCCATGATCGGGTGCCTAAATAGAAGCCACTCTTTGAAACCAGTGTTGATGTGGAGCATCAGTCCAAGCATTGAAAGTGCTATACAAATGTTATGTGTTGTCAAAAGTAATAAAAATAACAAATAGATCCCTTGCATAGAGAAGGGGTATCAGTTTTGGATTGGAAATGAGGTCCCTGAACCCTGTGGAAGTTTGTTGATTGTCACATTGGATGAATGGAGCACCTGGGGGGGGGGGGAACAGCTTTCTCCTGCACACTGCTACATTAAAGAATACAATCATGACAGTTAATCATGCAAAGTGATTGACAGCAACTGTCTTGCATATGACTTCCAGATGTACATTTAGTTAAAGGCAGTGGCTGGGATAGAAAGATTTACAGACCTACTCCAGTGCATCCAAAGGTTTTGTTCCAAGGTAACTGACCTACCTCCTGCCACATGAGAAACAATTTTTAAAACTAAGGAGGCCTTCCCAAGCAGTATTTAATATGGCACACAAGAGTCTTTAGTTCGAAGGAGAAAAGTAAAAGATTCTAGGCATTCTCAAGAATCTAGATTCTGGCTGTAATGGGTGAACATAATCAATTCTTCTAAGCATAGTTTGACAATATTTCTACCCATGTGTTCTTTTATAACAGTCAATCATTCAGAAAAATCTACATTTTTCCCAGAACAATGATTTAGGACCATTTTGAATCATTAACTACACACTGGCCCTTTCTGCATAAATCACCTAAACCCGAGGTGGGATCCAGCAGGTTCTCACAGATTCCCGAGAGTAGGTTACTAATTATTTGTGTGTGCCGAGAGGGGGTTAATAATTGGTGATTTTGCCACATGTTTTTTGCCTTAGTTACTCCCCTCCTCTCAGCAGTAGCGTTCAGAACTTGAAGCAGCCTAGCAGGAGGTGCACCGGCATGCGTGGCAGCCTGCGCCTGCGTGCATTCATTTCCCACCCAAGGACCGGCGCAGCGGCTGCGTCCTTGCCACAGCCCTGCCCAGGAATGCCCCGCCACCGGAATGCCCGGCCACGCCCCCATTGTGCCCTGCCCAGCCCCATTGGCGCTACGTCACAGTTTGAATCCCACCACTATGGGAACCTGTTACTAAAATTTTTGGATCCCACCACTGACCTAAATGTTTCTAAAACATTTCCAACCTCCACTTCTTTACAACTATGCATCTCCACACTCACTGATTCATGGCCACCATTGCATTATCCCCACCCCTTTTGTGTTTTGTGTTGAATCGATGTTTCAATACTTTAAAGCCTCGTGCTGCAATCCACTACTCCTCGTATATTCAGTGCTTTGAAGATTGGCCCTCCCCCAAATAAAAAAGACAATCAGAAATGCTGCAAATAAACTGACAAGACAGAGTGAGAGAATGGAGCTGAGCAGAAAGTTCAGGGAAGCAGAGAAGCATGGGAAATATAGTCTGTAGATCACACAGGAACTAAAGATGTTCCAAAATGTTTCAACCAGAAAATAATTTAAAATGTTTTGAGGCTGCAAATAAAACATTTTTGGGTAAGGCAATGTAGAGCTCCATGGAGGAAATGTTTTCTTTTCTGTCTCAACATGTTTTAAAATGTTTGTGCAGAAAGGGCCACTGCCATTAAACATTTCAGATCTGTTGTTGGACATTTTGTTCTAAAGCCCTTTGTTTCTTTAGAGTTTATTTGCTTTTTACGGGTGCAACCGTTCTTTCAAAAATAATCCACCACAGTGGTTAAACTATTGTAGTGGAGCTTGTAGTAGACAGTATAAAAGGCACGGTAGCTACCATTTATACTAACTCTACATGATGTTAAAACAACTGCTTCAACTCCTTCAACACTGAAAAGTAACACAATAGCTCCTAATATTTATAGATACCTGCAACTGACAATATTAATCACATATTGAAGGATAATGTCAAAGTCCATAATATGCACCACTGAATTCTTATAACTGAGGAGCTTGTCACTGAGGTTGCCAGATAGGTTTGCTCATTGAACATTATTATGCTTTTTCTTTGCTGTGTTTATAGCACAATATGGAATTTTCTGGACAGACATAATATCCGGAGGGGGGGGGGGACCCGGGATCACACATTTCAAGATGTTTCTGTGTCGGTTTCTCCCTCTTCTTGGCAGCCCGTTGGTGCATTCAGGCTAGGAGGAAGAACTCCAGGTGATTATGCATGCCCCTGGTTTACTTCAACGTTTCCGCACATGTGCAAACTGTCCCATTTTTCCAACATTCTGATTGGCTGCAGGCAGCGAGGCAAAAAAATAAACTGGTCCGTCTCTTGCGGTGTTTGCATCGGAGTGGCAGCAGCACAGTTAAAAAAAAAGAATAGCTAATTTATCTTTTTTTAAAGCCGCAGGATAAGGGAAACCTCGCAGGGCAGGCCCAAGTTAGACCCGGAAGCCATATGGAAGTCATGGCTGAACCGGGATGTTTCATCTCCTTATCCCAGGATGTATGGTCCATGCAGAAAACGCCTATGTTCAAGGAGTAAAGATACAGCTGGGACATTGTTACTCACCAGTGAAACACATGCTTTCCCACAGAATGTTCCAAGTTCAATTCCTGATATCAAGTAGCAAAAGCTGGAAAAGAGCAAAGATGATAGAGCAAAAGCTGGAAAGATACTAAGATGATAGAGAGCGACTACCAATCGGAATAACAGGCATAACAGGCATAGGTGCCAGGTAGATCACAGGTAGATTCGTATGTTCAAGTATGTAGTGTGTGCTCTGCTATTAATTTATTTGGCTTACATGCATATTCTATTCAGTTTTACAGAAAGCAGTCCATTGCCAGATTAGAGCCATATGGCATCCTGATACTGTTTTATGTGTGCATATTGTAACTCTATTTTCCCTTAAACGTTTATAGCAGCCTTTCATTTTCATTGAGGAAAGAAAGAGAATATAATGAAAAATATCAATGAAACTTTGCACTATTTCAGTCCATATGGACTCCCACACTTTTGGGGGCCAAGAAGATTTCTCTATATCACTTACAGATGAAATGAGAAACAGTGGCCCTAGCCATGGCAATAGAGAAAATTACATCTTGAAATGTGGAGCATAATACAGAACACAACCTTTTTCTCACAGATGCATACGGAAAATTACCATAACAGATACTAGTCATGTGCCAAGTATGCGCTCAGAAGCCAGATATTCGGAGTCACTTCAAATCACTGGAAGCTTTTCCTTAATGGAAGTGTATTATTTGGTGTTGCATCATTTTAGGGAATTGCTTCACTGTTCTAAAATAACTAACCAAGGCTGGGTTGTATTTAAAAACCAGTTAGAAAAACATATTGGGAAAAGGTGGTCTTTCGACAAAGTAGATTTGCTGCTGTCCTGTATCACATTTCTCAAGTAAAATTTCTAATGTTTTCTCAGACTACAAGGAATGGAATTAATTTACTATACTCATAAAAAATGGAACATACCAGTCATTATACCAGGATGTAAAGTATATGTCTTCTAGGTAATGTAGCCAAAGTGTCAGGTTCCTCATGTCTTTGATCTTTTTATTGAAAGTTTTCATTGGAATGTGGGATTCTGATTCAAAGGATGAAAATTTCTTGGGAAGAGAAGAAAATGTGCTCACAAAATATGCTAGTAATGAAAATATGCAAAGAAGCTGAAATGGATAACTACTCAGTGTTCTGAAATTATAAACATCTGGCAAACCATGGTTTGTTGAAGGCTTTCACGGCCAGATTCAACTGGTTGTTGTGGAATTTCTGGGCTGCGTGGCCGTGGTCTGGTAGATCTTGTTCCTAATGTTTCACCTGTATCTGTGGCTGGCATCTTCAGAGGTGTATCACAGAGAGAAGTATCTTCTCTCTCTTCTACACACAGCCTGGAAAGCCCACAACAACCAAACCATGGCGTATCTGCAACTTCTAAATATGACGATAGAACTGGGCCAGTGAGTGGATTCCAATGGTGGGATTCAGCCGGTTCGCACCAGTTCTACTGAACCGGTTACTAAAAGACAGCTGCTCTGAGGCATTAAAAGCCCCGTCCTTCCCTCTCCAAGGGAAGGGGGAGAAAGGGGGCTCTCCCAAAGGCCACACCATTGGCTCAGAGTGCGCAGCCTGATATGCAGCCGGCCAGCCCCCTGAGGGGGCCTCCGGTGGCTGCCGCCCACCTAGGCCTCCTGGTCAATGCTGGACAAAGGCTCCCCCTGGGCTGTGCAGCTGACCCCCAGGCATGCAGCCCACTCTGAGGCCAGCCACCTCCTGTGGCCAGCTGGTGAAAGAAACCCAATCCCTTTGGTGGCCAGGTGGCTGGCATGGCGACATGTGGGCAAAACCACAACAACAGCCTTCCCACACCTCATCTTGGCCCAACATCAAAAAGGGGGCACAGCAGCCAGGTAAGTGGGTGGAGGGGGGGCAAACTAGTAGCTAAATAATTAGAATCCCACCACTGGTGGGTTCTGAATATAAACATTGGTCAGGTGAGTCCTGAAGAAAATTTCTGCACATGGAGAGGTGACATTTACTAATTCCTCCCTTGTTTTGACAGCCTTGTACTCCTCCCCCCAAATGCTGTTCCTGGGGATCTCCCATCTCCCAGGAACAGCATTTCAGAGAGCATTTGGGACCTCAGCAAGGAAAAACCATTTTGCTAATGAAAACTCCTTCTATCCATGGAAATATTTCACCAGATCCATTCCTTTCTTTAGAATGATTGAAGACTACAGAACTGAACAATCAACTGTTAGTCTATACCACTGGATGAGGACGTTATCATTGTTTCAAGAGGTATCCTTCAGTATCTGATGTATACAAAGTACAGAAGCAAATCCTGTATCACTACAGATAACAAAGACTCTTTGGGGATTTTATCCAGCACCAAGTTTATCAAGATCTTAACTTCACATTTATGCTCCTTTGTAAAAAGCTCCACCTGCTGTTTTCTGCCCATCAAGCCATTGTCCAGCCTCCCTATCTCCCTATCTCTTAGCAACAATTGCTCATGCACCTGGCCTGGGGAGGATGGGCAGGAGATTGTACACCCGTGTTATGGAGTAGCAGATGTGTAACAGATCACTTAGCTAAAATAGAAAATAAATATGTGTGCTAGTTTTTAGTGCTGGAAAAACTAGCAAATCCATGGAAAATAGGACCTTCTTGATCACTGCACATTTCTTGACAGGAAGATGGTGCTGGATGGTAAAGAAGAGAAGTATGTCTCTTGAGCTTGATGAAAGCTGCTTCACAGTTTATTCATTCCCAAGAGAGATTCAAAGAGTCATCAAGTATATTAACATTTCCCATAAAAAATCAACAAGATTTATTTGTAGACAGAAAGCTGAAGATTCAGTTCCAAAGCTTCATTAAATGCTGTAGAAGGATACTGATCCATAAACAGGGTGAGTATCTAGTTATTTATCTTTATGATGGCAAGAAAAGACCAACAGAAATCTATACTGCACTGCACAAAGTGATACCTTAAATCATCTTGTCAAACTGTAAGAAAATTCCATCGGCTGGAACACAATCAGGTTGTGTGCCTTCAGTTTAACAACCCCTTTAACACAGTTTGGTTACTAGCCTTTTCTCATAAACGGAGAATTCGTGTAGCGATATGACATGGTGGTTTATTACATGATGAAATCTTCACATAGGGAAGGGATTTTGGTGGCGTGGCTGGTTTTGTGGATGTGTGGTTGCTTGTGATTCACAAACTATAATAGGTTAGCACCCAAAAGTATTCTTAGAAGAGCTGATAAATAACAGTAATGACGGAGCTTCTACAAAACTGATTGCTTCACAAAATTACCTCTCCCAAATGGCTGTGACAATACAAAAGAGGAGTGAAAGGGCTGGATTATGCCTAAAGTTTCTGTATGTGTAAGGGTGGGAGGGACATTTTTGCCAATTCTCTCTTCCTGCAGCTGATTTCCAACCCTGCAATTTATTCCCAGGGAAGTTTCCTCACCCTCTGGGAGCAGTATTTTAAGACACTTTTTACACTGCAGTGATAGGGGGAGGTTTAGAGAAGTCACTGTTTTGTAGATGGAAATCTTTCTGGCTATGGAAGTTTCAGGTGGGATCTAAGCCAATGTGAACGTTACATTACACATTCTACTTTGTAGGTGAGTTTTACATTATGTTGGGACCCTGGGAGGCAGGGGCACATCAAACCAGCTCTCTGTCTAGCAAGAAGGTGATGCAAGATTAGCTGCATGCCTATTGTTTATTGAGCTGTATAGAGATGCTTTTCTTGACATTTTTGCTCCTCCAGATCCCCATGTTTTCTATTTTTTGCTTATGTAGATAGAAATACTGCTTGACCTTGGCAGTACTGCTTGACCTTGGCAGTAAAAAGTCCTTGCCTGTTTTGAAAACATGGGCAATTGATTGGTAGGTTTGCAGTCCATTCCTTATTTCTAGGAACACATCATTCATTCATTTCAGAAATACTCAGCGAAAAGATGAAATACACCATCTGTTAAAAATTATAATTCATTGCAAAGACAGTATATTTTTAAAATATTCTCATGACATTTTCTTACAGCTTCACAATGTTCTTATTTCAGGATCTTTAGTTGGCAACTCATGACCTTTGGGGCTTTTATTCCCTCAGTTTAAGCTCCTCACATTTCTAATTTGCATTTAAAGATCATTTCTGCACAGTCCAAATATCCCAGGTTGAACAAGGGAAATATCCCGGTTTGGCCACGAAGTTTGCACGGTTCCTGATCCTAAAGTGGGTTTGTCCTGCAATATTTCCCTCATCCTGGGATTCTCAAAAATCCCTTGGTGAGCCTGCTACTATGCAAACACCATGGGAGCAGAACCAGTTATTTTCCCTGCCCAGCTGCCTGATCTCCCTGGCCCGCCGCCTGTCCCCCTAATCTCCCCACCTGACATCATGTCAGTTTTCAACCCTGTTGAGCTGCCGACTGTTGCAGCCCGCCCCTCCTGAAATGTTCCCCCAAGCACATTTTTTTCTCATAGTATAGACTGGGTGCCATTTCGCCTGGGTTAATCAGGAGTGGAGTCCCAAAATGTCCCCGTTTTCTTGTCTGTACATGGTTGCTCAGAGTGCATAGCTAGGGAGATGTGCACTTCGGGCTGAATGTTAGTGGGCATTTCATGAGGCAGGGAATCTCTCATTTTCCACAAAAATATGAGAACATGAGTGGGAATGTGATGTGATGCTGTGCCCCATTGTATTTTTGCTGCCGCTTATCGTGTTTAGGCCTGCCCCATGTCGTATCCAGAACTGGAAAAAGCGTGGCTTCATTTTCTCCCACTGCTGCCCCTAGACAACAGCCCCTAGACAACAGCCAATCAGAATGTAGGACACCGGGGATGTTTGAGCATGCGTGAATACACTTGCGATGTAAATACAAAAGGCCTGGGTTCATGCAAAACAAACTGGAGTATTTCCTCCCAGTCTTAACTCGATTCTGTCACAGAGACAGGCAGCCATGCAAAGGGAGAAACTGGGATAAAACAGACTCAGATTATAAGATACCAATTGCAACCCAGTATAATTGTGCCATGCAGAAACAGCCATAGTCAGACATGATATTGTGATATATGAATGTTACTTATACATGAGTGTGAAATACCTTTCTTAGACACGGTTCAGTATCCTTACATCCACCACTGGTCATAAGCCTTTCTTACATGTGTTGTCTTAACATGCTGTAGTCTCTAAGCATCCCTTCAGTAATTTTTCTTGCACTCCATTTCAGAATAATACTGTCTTAGCCAATAATTTGACACTAGCATTGATTTCTGTACTGATTTTGTCCATCCAGGACTTCACTGAAACCCATTTTGTGAGAACACCCCTGCATGTTTTTAATTTCTAATTCCTTGATTCTTTTCTAATAAATGTGGAAGATTAATTTTAGTGTTTATTTTCAGGTTCTAATCTGAGCAAGAACAAAAAGATTTGAAAGTGTCCGGTAGTCATGATCAGCCTATTAACACTTTCCAGGTAATAAATTTGTAAGCTTGAGGGTTTTTTTAATGTAACAAAAAACTTATGATTTCTTTTCCCTTAAAATTCCTGTTTATTCCACAATAACTTTGTTTACAAAGTTCAGTTATGGCAAAAGCTTTCGCAGTGTTAATTTTAACATTTATGTATTTTTTTCAATTCTATGATATTTAACAATAGCATCTTATGTCCTTTGGAGGAGGAATTGTGAATTGCAGAATTTTAAACATCTTTCAGCTTTGGCTTTGCTCAGTTTTGTTTAAAACACTCTTCCATCTTCCACTAGTTGTGCTGGTGGGAGATTGGGAGAGGCCTCACAAGTGGAATAGCCTAGGGCCTCTCTCCATCAAATTCTGGAACTGGGTCTGGGGCCTGCAAATTTTGTAAACAGCCCTATCTCTAAAATCTCAATTCCTCTACTTATGAATATAATGATCCTCCTGCTGCCATAATTTGTTATGTATGCCTCAAATTGAAAATGATGGCATGAACTGGGGAATTCTGGGATGTATCAGTCAATCAACAGATGCAACGTTCCAATTGAGTCAAAATACACAAATGCGTTGCATCAACCGCTTTATGTGCTAAAAAGTGTGTTACAAACATTAAAGTGCATAAACACAGTGAAAACAAGTGCAATAAGCCACACAAATGCACTCTACGTGCCAAATATTCTCAGGGACAAAGCTCTTAGCTATTAGAGTTCTTAGTTGTAAAAGTGTCAGTATTCGCATGCAATACTTCTGGTTTCTCACAACAATATCTTCTCATTTAGTATTAACAGCAATCCCTTATATCTTTGATATTTTCAAGACAAAGTTCTTAGTAATTAAGATGCATGCATAAGTATACTGTACTTCCAGTTTGACGAGACTCTGTCCCCTTTTATCAGCCATAATTGGGGTAAACACTTCTTGGTGAGACTTTCACATTCATGCATATCCCCATCCGGCTGATATGTGAGAATCTGATCTGAAGAAGACTATTCGAAAACGGCCAATATAGCACATTCCGTTCATCCTACATAGGCGGAGTCTGCACAGACGAGTCCGTTCATTTCTCAAGTACTGCATATATTGATTCAATATAAGGGGACAGAGTCTTGTCTTGAAAATATCAAAGATATAAGGGATTGCTGTTAATACTAAATGAGAATACATTGTTGCGAGAAACCGAAAATATTGCATGCGAATACTGATACTAACAACTAAGAACTCTAACAGCTAAGAGCTTTGTCCCTGAGAATATTTGGCACATAGAGTGCATTTGTATGGCTTATTGCACTTGTTTTCACTGTGTTTATGCACTTGAATTCTGGGATGTGTCACATTAGTAGGAATGTGTGTGTGTGTGTGTGTGTATTCCTCAGGAGATCTAGGGTTAGCACCTTCCTAGGGTTAGCATAAATGTCGCTTTTTTAACACTACTTCTGTTTGTCTGCAATTATTTTATTAGATCTGGAAGCTTTGTATCACTATAGGGAAAGAAACTTACGTAAATATCTTCAAGGATTAATGAAATACAATTTCCTGTCCCTTTCAAGGACTGCATGTTGACAGGAGTCTGGTAGACTTAGGACATGAGAGACTTATTGGGGAGGGGGGACTTTAGGGCATGTTCTAAAACATGGGAGAGAAGAGTTTGGGGGACTGGTGACTGTTTATGGTTTAGAGAGCTCTGCAAGCCCTGCCCTGAAGCAGTGTGGGGCCAAAATGGGGCAGAGGAGAAGAAGACAGGCTCTTCTCTCTCTCTCCCCTCTTTTATTCTCTAGCTATCTTTTTTCCTGAAATGTTTTCAAAACATTTCCTGCTTGCTGTGCAAAGACCAGGAAACATTTTATTTCTCCCACCCAATTCTGAAGTTTCCACTTTTGTTTCTCTGCCACTCATCATTTTCTACCTTCAGCAATTCTCCATTTGCTGAAGTTTCCTATGGATGTTTTATCATCTAGCCTCATGGCTGCCTGTCATTTCCATCATTGCTGTGCAATAATAAATCAGTATTTCCTACTGATTACACAAACATATCATTTTTCCTTTGCGTGCGAGAGAGAGCTAGATTTGAAGCTATGTAGACGTAATGTCTGAATTGGCAAGGCTTCAGATATCGCGTCTCCATAGTTTCGAAGATAGGGGTTTTTTTTTTAAAAAAAGGAAAGAACTGTAGACACCTGAACTTTATTTTTCTGTATTATGCAGTCAAAAAAAGAAGAAGCTAAAATTTGCACAATGTTTTAAATGTTTTGTGTAGGAAAAGCCAGTAATTTCCAAACCGTCCTCTTGTTAACTGTCTTTTTCAGGTTGGGCAAACTGTGACTTCCTTTTTTGAGTCAATCCATCTCATGGTGGGATCTTTCTCTTTTCTTTTAGTCTTCAGGGTTTCCTATCATTGTCATCCTTTTTAGTGAGTCTTTTCCAGTTACTAACGTACAGTAGCTTCAGTCATTTTAGCTTCCAGCAGCACAATACCCAAATAAAGCTTTTCTTGAGCTATACTTAATGGACTCCAAAGGAACATGAGGCTTTTTTGTGTATTTCTAATGTCAAAATTACGAGTGCTGTATTTTAAAAAGTGTCTGGGAAAAGGCTAGGCTAAAAAACCTTCTCCTTCGGTTGTGTGCAGAAGTTTTGAGAGAACATTCAAACATTATAGATAGATAAAATAAAATAAACATATAATTGTTCATTAGAAGTTCACAGAGGTTAAATTATTCTATGATTGTTGTTGATTATATATGTATATATAAAGAAAATTATGTATATAACATAAGGGGCATGTCATTTTGTACTTTTGCCCCCTGATCATAGCAGTTGCTGTCTGTCAGCATTGAAATGTCCAGAAAGGAAATTAAGAAAATTAAGAAATTAAGAAATCACTAAAACATGCAATCCTCCTGCAAAAACATCAGAAAGAGACAAACAGGTGGGCATGATGCATGGTACAAAAGCTCCTTCTTTTCACCTTTCTGTAAAGAAGGGCATACTGACATACCACAGTTGCAGAGCAGCTGTGGAGATTGTTAGTAGTGTCTGGAACAGCTGGCGAGACAGCTGGATGGATAGGAATTTTCCAAACTTGCCTCCTCACTTTCTGTTGATTTTAAATGTGTTTTTGTTTCCTATTAAATTCTCACAATCTCGATTCCTTTATAAAAAAAACATTTTTTTTTGGTGGAGAAATTCCTCCATCCCCAGTGTACATCAGAAGATAAACAGTTTGTATAGAATCTGTGTGTATACATGTGCATATGTATATACATGTGCATGCATGCACCCTCTTGTTTACCATTCTTTATTTTACAACCACAGCACTGCCTCTTTAGTGTTCCACAGCTATAGCTATCTGGTTGTTACAATGATCTATGGGCATGAGAGATACTGCCTCATATGTGATGAAAAGCAAAACCAAAGTTTTGGCTGTCAGCATTAGTTTTGTATTGTCCAACCCACATCATCTCCAGTTTGGGGTAAAATGTTTAGGGTATCAGAGGTCAAACTTCTGATTATTCACAAGGAAAACAGAATCATAACTACTTAAATCCCAACAATGAATACAGGTGAATCTCTTGCAGGCTTCCCATACTGTTGATATATCTGTGTAAAACATATTCCTCTGTTTTCATAGGCCGCCTCAAGATGCCCATTTAGTGGACGGCCTGGGGCGCTGTGGCATGCCCCCCAGGCCGTGAAAGCGAGCGCACCTAATTCGACTCTTCTTCCCTCTCCCAGGGTGGCGTCAAGTTGCCAAACAACAACCCTTTAAAGGGTTGTTGTTGGGGAGGGAGCTGCCTTCCCGCGGGCGCTGGTAAGCTAATCCACGCCGCCGGGAAGATCGCTACCTTCATCTCTCGCCCCACTCGACGGTAGTTCTTCGCCATTTCTGCGGGGCGCCGCATGCCCCGCCACACTCGCTCCTCCTCGGACCTCCAGGGGTCGGAGGGCAAAGGCTGTGGGCGGGCTGCGACGCTTCTGGCAGGGCTTAATGCAGGAGGGACACACTGCGTGAGTGGGGCGGGAGGGATGCGCAGAGGCGTCTGCGCGCGGAGCTGCCTTGCCATCTGCCGCTCCCCTTCACGGGCTCTTCTGCTCGCGATCGCTGGCGCGGCGAAGCAGGCTCCCCGCTTCCATCGCCGGCAGAACTCCCTTGCCGGGCGTATTTCCTGGCCATGCAGAAACGGCCATGACCATGTATAAATCCAGCAGAGGTGGGCAGGAGGTGGGAAGAACTAACCAATTTCTTTTGCTTAACCATCTAAGGCACTCCCTCCAACATTTCACGGATGAAAACAGGGCAATCATGGGTATGAGCGGTGTGGGTAGGGATAGAGTTCAAAAGTCACCTTGTTTTCAATACACAAGTGATCAACAACATTGATGTGATCTGTGAAGACTCAACTCACAGGCTAAGCAGTATGTATAAACTGTTGGGATCATAGTACCAGCCAGACTCCTGTTCTGTACAATGTGCTCCTTGAGAAGGTGAGAGGAGGGCTTGGAGATCTTCAGATCTCCTTGGGGATCTTCAGGAGTTGCTGTAAGGCACGTTTGCCAGTTTTTGAAGGGATTTGAATGGCAAGCATATTTTAATTGGGGAGGGAGGGAGAAATTTGGGATTTGTTAGTTTATTCTGGATTAAACTTGAAATGTTAACTATACTGTAAACTTCCTTGAATCCCAGGGAACCACAAGGAAAGGTGAGATATGAATAAATGAAAAAATGAATAGTATCCAAATGCTATCTGTGGGAAGTTTAACAGATCTGAAAAAGATTTGGTATGTAATCTGATCTTGACAGAAAGTTTCTTTCCAGGATTATTCTTATCAAACATTCAGGGAGTTTTGAGGGAAAGAAGTATCATTTAGTTATAATAACTGCAGTACAGTACAGTAAACCTTTATTAGGCATAATAGTATTAACTGCATAATAGTTTTCAAAGAGACTTCACAAATCATGATGCTGCCCCTAGACAGAAATCTGATGGTTATATTAAGAGAAATATCAAGGGTCCTGCAAATCTCTGAGTGGAGGTCTTAGTGCAACATCTGAAGCAAAATGTTGATGTCAGTGTTCAGCAGACACATTCTGAAACTTTCAGAAGAAGCAAAAATATGTTCGATATTTTCTCAAAGCGGGGGGGGGGGGGGTATAAAGCTTTCTGAAACTACTGGCATTGGGAGTGGATCTTGTGGATCTCTTTCCAGCTTGTAAATCCATAGACAGCTGCCTCTTCTTTCCACTAGAGGAGGCAGGACCTTTCCATCATAATAACTGTTCTGCTTTCCCAAGGAGCCTATAGAATACTCTCTTTAATAAAGGAAAACAATCTTGAGCTAGCAGCTGTTCTGGTAGTTAGAAAGCTTGGAGAAAGGGTTGATTTAAAATTTGCTTATGATGATTTTGCTTTCATCTTTCTATAGCCTGGGCCTTGTCCTCTTGAGTTTCCTAAACTGGCAAGCCTCCAACCCCTCAATCAAACTCTCCACAAGAAATGTCAGGGTGGATCCAAGCACACGTGACTGGTGCTCCTGGACTGTGTGCTGGGAATACTTTGGACAGCTGCTCTTATTGCCTTGGCAGCTAATCTCACTTGCCTGCTTCTTTTACCCCTCCCCCCCACCTCCAACCACTAGTTTCTGTTGAGAGCAAATATAAATACTCAAAATTAAAATAACAAGAGAGGTGTTCATTTTCCAGCTGTATGATGCAAAATGTGTTTGTTATTGAATGACAGAGAAGGTGAAAAGCTTGGCATAGTTAATAATACAGCCCAGCTCGTTCCTAGTCATGATGCAGGTTCCCCAATGGTGATGGCACAGAAGCTGCCAGAATAGCTTCTCTTAGATGCTTTCTTCTCCAAAAGGTGAGAAACTCCAGGCAACCTTTAAAGGATGGGTTTCTTATGTGGGAGAGAAGCCATACAGAAACATCAGGCTATAAAAGGACACACTGGTCTCCCCTCTGCTTCCTGACATCGTTGAGTCATTGAGAGCATATTAGATTGATGGTCAAGCATCTGCCCTGGATTTCCTTCCTGTTTAAGGCACAGTTTTAGGTTGCAACTGGGTGTGATCATGGTCTGACCTAACATAAGGTTTAAGACCCCACACATTTATTGCCATTTATTTATTTGAGATACTTACACCCCTCCCCTCAAACAAAAGGCTCTTGGGACATCTTGTGCACATAATAAAATCCAGATTACAAAAGCAACAATCATAATGTGAAAGCAATAAAATAGCATCATATTTCAGAAGGAACATGTGCAATGGAGATAGTCAGCTCAAAGAAGGTTTAAAGGAAAAAATCAAATAGCCAAATAAATAACAGCCTAATGGAGTACTTTTATTCTTTCCAAATGCCATCTGTTATATCCAATAACAAAATATATCCATCTGTTATATCCACTGTCTCTGTACCAAGTTCAAATAGCAAAGGATGTACTAGGACATTCTCAGTGGCTGCCTCGCCATTGTGGGGCTCTATTCCTTCAATGTTCACTAAAGTTTGAGCTCAAGTATTTTCTGGAGTCACTGTGAGATTTTCTAGCTTGAACTGGCTTTTATCAGAACTTGGATCAGAATTTTAAGAAAATTTACCTGAGTTTTAATTAGACAAGAGAAATGGGATATGGCGTCAGAGATCCTTACGATATTGCTTTGGGTGATGCAGATGACATTATCCACACTCTCTCCAAGATTGTCTCTCTAGTATAGTGGTTAAAATGTTAGATTAGGATCTGGGAGCTCCAGGCTTGAAACCCTACTCTGCCAAGGAATCTCTCCAGGACACATTGGGTCAGTCACTTTCAGCTTAGCTGCTTCACAGGGTTGTTTTGAGGAGAAAATGGAGGAGGAGAAAATGGTGTTGCAAGCTGATTTGAATTCCCACTGAAGAGCAGTTATCAAACTAACAAGCACACACTGTCTGGGATCCTGTTGTATATGGACCTTCAGAGAGTGAGTATGGACCTATGTGACATACTTTAACTGGATGAAAAAAAAGGTAAAATCAAGCCCTGAAGAACACCTCATGTAGATATAATCTAACCATACAATTCTATGCAGAATTGGTTCTCTGAACCTATTGACTGTGGTGGATTTAGACTGGAATAATTTTGCATAATTGTAAGGTTGCCGGTCAATAGACATTAATCAGACTCCGATATTGATAATGGCAGTCTTTATTGAAGGTCTATGCAAGGCAACACACCATACTTTTCCATAGCCAGATCTGAGAAACGTGAGAAAGCCAATGGGAGATATAACTTGAACACACACACCCAGCCCCCTCTCTGCAGCTGGTGGGAAAAGCAAGGACAGTTAGAATGTTTATGTCTAGCTAGGTGTTTTACATTATCTGGTTGCCCAGCACTGCAGGGTTGTGGAATATGGGATCTGGGCGAGCCTGGGAGAGTCTGGGAAGGGAAGCTAGCCAGGAATTAGAGTCAAATGGCTGCAAACTGAATGATGTAATTCTGACATCATCAGGCTTTTGGGTCCCAAGCTCCCGACAGGAGGCAGCAATAAACTGTCGACAGGATTAGGCATTTAGTAGCTGAAGCTGTAAAAGCACTTGGGTGAGAAGTAATTGATCAGAATTCTGACAATAGGGTTGTACTGCAAGGTTCTATCTTAATTCTCGGGCATGCTTCTTTGCCACAGGATTGCTGTGTCATAATAAAATTAGTTTTTCCTTCTTTCTTTGCAGTCTTTAAAATTGAGATCCATCTCTTATGGGGGACAGTATTATTTGTGCAGCTTATTTATAGAGATCACTTCAGGGCCAAGATAGACTTTCTGGACTCATCAGACTTGAAACAGTATCCCTTACAAAGGCAGTTTTAATTGAGTCATACGTTTTATCCCGGAGTTGGATTGAGCAGCCCAAAGCAAATATCATGACCACTGCTACTTCTCCCATCAGGTACTTCTTTTGTCAATATCTGCTCATAATGGCTAATGAGATGAAGCCTAAATGTATACTAAAGATGTATTTAATGTCAAAATAAATATTTTTCAACAACAGTTGCTTTATATTTTTCATCATCTTCAAACAATCCACTTAAACATTCAAAGCAAAATAGAAATGACATTTTTTACACAAAAGTAATCATATAGGGTATGACAGAAATTATTTTGATACAAAGTGGAATGTTGGGCAATGATCCATCCAATCATTCAAATCTTGATAGAAATCATGTTCTTCACTTTTATTTACACATAAGTAATGCTATAGGATATTACATATGTAATTTTGATACAAATGTGACGCTGTGTGGTATTTCACTAGACAGCCTCTGGTTGGGTCTGGCCTCATTGATACTTCTGAATGCCCCAAATACCTGGTAAACATAAAATAATTTAAAAATCTCAAAAATATATTGGCTAATTTGTCTCTTGATCCTTTAAAGGGAGAAGCATACTTACATCAATGCAATTATATCTTTGGCTAAAGTTGCATTTCTAAATCAACTCACTTTTCAGCAGCCACCTCTTCTATAATGATAGCTACCCATTAATCCATAATCCATAAATAATCTAACAATATTGTAAATATATAACATAAAGCAACCAAACACTGGAAAAGCCAAGGATAGCTTCTCTCCTACATCTTGCTTTCATTCTCAGTGGAGAATGTTGTCCCAGTCACACACTGTGGGTTATACAAGATGAGTCCATTTAATTGGTTGCAGTTGTGTTTCAGAAGAATGAAGATAAATCTGTGATCTGATTAAGTCCTTGAGGCATGACACAATCCTCTATTATAATCTCTGTTTGATAGACAGATGTCATTCCCTGTAGTCCACAGTTTCCAAGACCATAAATATTAAAGATTCAGGTGAATGTTATTTCTCCAAAAACTGTGCCACCATAGTTGCTTCTGTCATGCCATTTCTGATCCAGGATAAGTGCTCCAAAATTCTTGCCTTTAATTTCCTAGTTGTCTGGCCAATACCATATAAATTACATTCCCTCCTTTTTTCATTAAGATGGTGGCTTCTCCCATCAAAGCAGTCCAAACCTGAAGAAACAGGGGCACTTAATGAGTGTGTCAGAAAGCACAAAGAAGGGAGCATATGCAAGGAGAATTTCTTCATCTTTCCTCCCTGTCTCTAATCAAATCAAGAAAGCCCAGAGGAGAACAAAGATCAAAAGACAAACCTATGTCTCATCTATTCTTTTTTGTCATTACCAAATTCTCCTTTGGTCATTCAATGAAATGTCAATAAAAGCAGAGAAGATCTCTAGAACTTATGCTACAGTGACATTCTGAGCATGGCTTTTTGCTCTCTGGCACAGAATGGGCCTTCTTAGGAATACTGCTGAAATGCTGACATATTAATTAAATGATAAAGGCCTGCTGGGATCCAGAGAAGAAATGCTGAAAATGGTTAAATATAAGGTGTGGCCCACTCATACACTTCCTCCCTCCCCATCTAAAAAACAACTGCTTTGGCTGAATTTATAGTTACTCTGGCCAAAGGCTAGATGGGATAAAAAAACCTCTTTTAAATGAGTACCTTGTGTTTTGTCAAACTAGATAGTGGCTATAAAAATGCCCTTACAAACTTTCAAGTTGATTGGGCTGTGAAGAGGGAGGCCATGAAAAACTCTTTGTGCAACATCAGCTCCTCCTGGCTTGGATACTGATATCATCCTGTGGGTTGGAAACAGGCAGAAGGGATGGCAATAGATCAAAACTGATAAGAACCAGACTCGGGAGAGGGAAGGATGTATGTTTAGGTATTGTCCAAATTAACATTTTCATGAATGACTGGAGTTTCCATTCTTTAGTTTCTCAGATAAAAATGGATTGGCAACAACAACCCCCCCCCCCAAACAGTCATTCAGAAATGGCAGCTAAATGTTAAAGGAGACACACAATATGAAAATCTGAAGTATGGCTGCAATTTGGGGAGAAGGCAGTACCGTTGGGCAGCCCCCAAAGGGTGGGGAGCATGGTACAGCAGTGGCTGGAGATGGCACTGGTTTGCTGCCTCCAAAGAGGCATTCAGTGATGCAGGTGCTAGGGGAGAAGGAGAAACTCCATTCTTCCCTGTGAAAGCCCATCAGCCACCCTTTTTGGTGGTGTAAATCTATGTCACTGAAGAGGGGCATCCTTGGGACAAAAGTCCTTTGGGAAGTTACAAAACTAAGCTCTGTCTCCAGGAATGCCCCTGAAATGCCCCTCATGCTGACATAGGAGTTACAGCGTTCAAAAATTCTTCAAGGTTTCATTGCTGCAGCACCAGGATAAGTGTCTCTGGGCCACCATCCAAGCCACTTTGCACAATGCTGGTGGCACAGGCACTGGTGCAACCCTTCTATCGCTTCTAATGCACCTTCAGCTCCCCCCACCCCCAAACTGCAGTTAGTGATGAGGCCCTGGATAAGAGTCAAGGATGGGGCCTTCATGCCTCCTTTATTCCCATCCAACCCATGGGGGGACTCCACTCAGCACAGCATGGCCACTTTCCACACCAGCTCCTTTAGCTCACTCCAACAAGTTCCAGAAGAGGAGGAAGAGGAGATAGCAAGATCTTCACCCTTCCTCATGCTTGGCACATGGAGCTGCAGGAGCTGTCCAGTGTTGAAATGGTAAAGGCTGCTGCACAGTGCAGCTTTCTTGCTCAGATGCCCAAGGCAGTGCTAGCTGAGTGAGCAGGCAGGTGGGTCTAGCATGCCTTCCTACCATGTGCTTGCTGTACAGATCTGCAGGTGCCAGACCGAGATGAGAGTGTAAAAGTGGCTGTGCAGTGCGGTTCTCCTGCTCATCTGTCTGGGGTTGAGTGAGGCAGGCTAGCAAGTGATCAGGCAGATGGATACAATGCTCCTCTCTGCCATTCCCGCTCTTGTGCTTGGTGCTGACCAGCCACAAAAGAGGACAGCTATGCAGCACAGCCTAGCTGCATGGCCACCTACACCTACTGTTGTGAGAACAGAGGCTGGGCCCCCCACTGCCTCATGAGAAACTGCTGTGGAAGTGGCAGAGAAGACAGTAGTATCCAGGGTATTTGCATGCTGGTTGCCCCCCCACCCCAGTACAGGGACCTCCTCCAGCATGGGATTCAGGGTAGCCACCCCAATAGCTCTACAGCTGAAACAACCAGTGGCATATTTGATATATTCTTTCTAAAACTATTTTATATTATTTATTTGTATAAGGCTTATTCTGCTTGAATATATCCATACTATTCCAGCAGTCGTCAGGGCAGGTCGAGGTGATAGAAGTGGTGGAAGGGTTGTACCAGCACTCATGCCACCAGCACCATGCAAAGTGGCATGGATGCTGGCCCAGGGACACTTACCCTGGTGCTGCAGTGCAGAAACAATTAAGTATTCTTTAACACTGTCACTCCTGTGCCAGTGGGGGGGGGGGACTCATTTGGGGGGTGTTCCAAGAGGCACAGCTTAGTTTAGTCAGCTCCCAAAGGACTTTTGGCCCAAGAAAGCAGTACAAAAAAGATTACATAAGTGAATCTCCTCTAAGATTTTAGAAATCTCCTACTAAGATTTTAGAAAGACAGGGATTGTGCAATAGATTGATCATGAATAATGGTGAGATAGTTAAACTGCAGAGGAATACAGACAGTTTTATTACAGCCATTAGGCCAGCAAAGGAAGAAAAGATGGCTGACACTGTTAGGCCCATTCTGTAACCCTCCTGATCCTGACTTCAGAATAGCAAGGGCAGGGCAACAACAGCATTAACTCCAATGGGAAGGCAGAATGGGGCTTGAGTGCTAGGACTGGATTAGCTTTCCCTGTGGGTCAGTGTTGAGATCCTTATGCCAGATCCCTGCTCATGGTCTTAGTCTCAATAAGCCTACAATCTACAAATTGGCTACGTTTGGAGAAGTCGACAGACATCAGAAGACCTTTGTGGAGTACAGACATCTCAACACTGCATACACATATTGGTTTCATATCATAGTTCCTCCTAAGGCATCTTGGGAAGAGTAGTTAGACATGGGTGCTGAGGATTGTGCTAGAGATCCTTAGGCCACTACTCCAAACTCCAGCCCCAAAGGTTTCCTGACACAACAGAATGATACACCACTTTAGGTCTGGTTTGTAAAAATAGTGATTTCACAACATTTGACCTCAAGCACATCTGAAAATATTTTCCATGGAACCAAATTAACTTTTATTCAGAATGCAGCAGCAGCAGACTGAATGTCAATTTTACTTTTCCTGAAATAGTTTGAACCAAGTGCAAGTACTGACAAAATGATTTAATGGGAAAAGTTGGCATTGATTTGGATCACTGAATAATGATGGAAAGATGGAGGCTGATTTGACTGAAAACAGTTTCCTTTGTAAACAGTTTCTGGCACAAGATCATAAAAGCCCAAGTGGTTTTAATAATTAGTAGTTTATCAAATAATCTAATGATTTGTCCTTTTAAAATAACCCAATGAAGTGCCTTTTTAAAATTAGAGGCAGGGAACTATTTTTGGCTGTCCTAGCAGTGACATGTTGCTTTAATCATGGGAGGTTATAGAATTATATGGAGGATAACTAGTCTCAAAAGATATTTGTTTTAATTTATCTAGTTGCAGTAATCAACACTGGGTCAGTACATAAATAATTATAAGCTCATTCTTGCTGGGAAGGAACATACTACTTGACAATTAAGGTTATGCCACTATTAGAGTTGGCAGAGGGCCAGCTAACTTCCCTACTTAAATAAAAGAACTTCATTAAGTTTATGGGCAACTGGACAGAGTATTTGGACAAAACAGGAAAAGGTAAATTTTTGGTTTTGAAGGTTAAAAAATGTTAAGAATAGAGAAGACTTCTTTTGCAGTCCTCACTTCAAAAAGGATGTAGACAGAATGGAGCAGGTGCAGAGGAGGGCAACAAGGATGATCGGGGTCTGGGGACCAAGCCCTACGAGAAAAGGCTGAGGGCCATAGGAATGTTCAGTCTGGAAAAGAGGAGGTTGAGGGAGGACATGATTGTGCTCTTTAAGTATTTTAAGGGCTGAGAACTAGCTGGTCCTTTTGGCAGAAGAGAATAGTACTTGCAATAAATAGGTGTAAATTACGAGTGGAAATATACCGGCTGGACATTAGGAAAAAAATTGAAACAGTAAGAATAGTGCAACAGTGGACTTGGCTGCCTAAGGAGATGGTAACCCTCTCCTCTCTGGCAGTCGTCAAGCAGTGGCTGGACAAACACTTGACAGAGATGCTGTAGGCATGGAGCAGGGGGCTGGATTAAATAGCCTGCATGGTCCCTTCTAACTCTATGATTTTACTATTCTAACACACCCGGCATCCTTAAAAGTATCTCTTGAATCCTTGGTGACAGGATGCCACTTACCTTACTTTTGTAGGCATTATCAATATCCCCCTTGTGGAACCCTTTAAAGCTTTCACGGAATCCCAGGATGCCACAGAACTATTGTTCCAACTACTAGAGAAAGGTTTTAAAAGTACTACTTTGATTTTGTATTTGTGTGCGTCAGTCAAGTCAAAATAAATCAAAAGAGAAAAGGCAGCTAGGATTGATTAAAAGAATGTAATTTGCTGTACTGCATGGAATTAATCACATTTTTGGAAGAATTTTCATCTTCTAAATAACTACCAGTTGGACTGCCATTAACCCTGTAGGCTTTAGAACAGAAGATCCTGGTCTGGAGCTTACTGATCACACGGAGCTGGGTCCACCCCAGCTGCCAAAGTACATTAAGAAAAGCTTTAAATAATACAGTTGGTATTTGACTGGAATGCCTTCTTCATGTAAACAACAGTTATAGTCACAGTTGGGTGTGTTTTACAGAAGGAGCAAAGCAGCTTGTGAGTAGACAGACCTTTTGTTCTATTCAGTGGGAGATAAACCACATGTGGGAAGGCTGGGTTAGGAACCCAGGGCTTTAAAACTCCAATATGAGTTAAGGAAGAAACACAGCATGAAGTGTCACTAATAACATTTTAAAAGAGGGTAAAGTCTGAGGAAGGATATAGGAGAATATCGGATTTCTTCTATTATAATTTCCCTGCACACCAGGATGCTCTGGTGGAAGGGAACATTGCACATATTGTCCCACTAATATAGCAAAGCTACACATGTGCTGGCTGATTACCAGCTGTTGTTCAATTTCTAGCCAAGTAGTACATCCAGATGGAGAGAACCTATAATGTGGCGAGAGCTCTATAGACTGTTACTAAATAGCTCCCCATTAAGAGATGGAGCCCATGTTGCTTTTTTATAATGATTTTTATTAATTTTTTTAATAACTACACATTATAAGTAAAACAATATATACAACTCTAAGGTGATACAGTCACTTGAACACTAAAAAAAACCTATCTTCAGAACGTCAGAAAGTTTAAAAGAAACTACTTGACTTCCCACTTACAGAACTCATTGCAGAATTAATCTTTAATATTATACTGTTACCATTGATATCTAGACCAGCAATTAGCATAAAAAATAAACTACTTGTATCTCTATCCTTTTCATATAAAGAACATATATGATACAACCTTTTCTCTTTAACATTTCTTTAATTTAAAGGCAGGTAACATATAAATTCTTCTTAAACAGAATACTTAAGACTGCTGTCTGACATTCTTTTTAAAAATAATATCCAGCATTCTACTTAGTTTTACTGATTTTTATCTACATTTCAGCTATTTCACTGGATGTTTTTAAGTAAACTCTTTAATGTTTTTCTTGTACAACTCTTTGGCACTTGCTGCAGAAATGATTCTCTGTGTCTGGCCTTTGTATATGAAAATAATCCCCTCCCCCATTTCAGCCCTGTGGACCTAATTGGTTTCTTCTTCAGGTTGTCGCTAAAATGTGTAGACCTTTTTGCATCTGCAGGATCTTCAATGGAATTTCCTTCATGATTGTAATGTCTTTGTAGCCCATGTTGCTTTATGCACTCAGAGATTTTGAGCAGGAGGGCAAGGAGACTCTGTGACAGTTGACTAGACAAACTGATGGAAAGGTCTCTCTACTTCTCAGTCAGAATATCACTGTTATGTCACCATATAGAATGGGCCAGTTTCCCTGATGGTCATGTCCTATCCTATATCTACCTTAAGGGGAACAAATGGGATGGATTCTTGTTGCCTTTTCTTTTTCTCACACACACCTCAAGCAGGAAGAGTCAAAGTTGAACATGAAATAGCTTGAAAATGGACAAGAATAATGACCTCTACCTCATTGGACAGAATGTTCCTTCCTTCTTGCAACACCATCTCAGGGTCAGACATGCCATCTGCAAGTTTCATAAGCAAGAACAAACACACTGGACTTCAGTAGTTTCCATTAAAATTCCCCCATTTTCCTTCCGTTGAGAACTAGAATCTTCAGTTTCAGAAGGGATTGTTTTTGGACAAGTATTCTGTTTTTTTACATGATGTACCCATGAATAATTAGAACCATTTTATTGTTGACGTTTACTATGTAATTTGATCACTTTCCCCTCATTAAATGCATTCTCAAAATCTTTCTGATAGTGTGCATGCTGAGCACACCCACCCTTTCATGCACAAATGAAACATAAAAACAAAAATTGTCACAGATTTTTCTCCCATGGGGTGAGCAAAACTTCCTCCCATCTTTCCAGTGTAATTTATAGACATACATATACCAAGGGTTCCAGTGCTCATTTGATTTGCTCCTTTCCTATGTTTTAGATACCACAAGCTTAGTGCCAGTGAGCACTCAGTATATGAATTAGAACAGATAGAAGAGGAGAATTTCTTTCTCTAGTTTGAAAAAAAAAGATTGAGGTGAACAAAACAATGCGGTGAACAAAAATCCTCTGAAGAATGTGTGGGAATTAGTAAGTACTGTTGTGCTTTGCTGTTGTAAACCACTGACTATTTGTCACAAGGAATAGGAACAACTAGCTCTTTATCCATGACCTAGAACTGATCATTGCCACTGGGGTGTGTGTGTGTGTGGGGGGGGGGGGGATACCATCTGTTATATCATGGACAGTTGTAAATTTGTTAACATCTTCTTGTAGTATGGCATGTTAACACCATTCCTTAAAGGAAAAAGCCTTTTGCTTCAGTTTCACTTGTGTTGTTGGTTTCTGGTTGTGCCTAGCAGGGGCCAGATCAAGCCTTGTTCCATTTTGGTACCAGGTACTGTGGAGTTCTTACACTGGTAACGAGGATAAAAATACAGAGACTGTGACATTGCACAGCACTATGCTAGAATTTGGTGGAGTAAGTGAGTGACCTGAGTATGGAGAGAGGCTGGAACATTTGTTTAAAGCTGACAACTCTGAAGATGCAGACCAGCTGGAATCTTTATTTTGAACAGTTTGTGAACAAACAATATATACTCTCTTAAGAACACTAGTGGCACCTCAAAACCAGGTATAAAACTTTGCAAGAACTTTACACTTGAATACCATATGATCCCATAGCTTTTAGTAGTGGTCCTTAAATTTCATAGCCAGCAGCAGAAATCTAGTGAAACTGTTTCTAAATTTGTGTCCTTTGGCTGAATTCTGTGACTTTTCAGATTCCCTAGATGAGATGCTGTGTGACAGGCTTGTTGCAGGCATATTTGATCAGGCAATAAAATGCCTGATTTTAATTTTAAAACAGAAGGGAATATTGCTGTGGCCACAGAACAGCAAGCTGCAGAGAAGTGGAAAAGATGCTGCAGCACATAAATCTGAGCTGGCACTGAAACTGCAGCCTCATGTCCTCCCCAAGGGCAGGCAGCAAGAGTTTTCTGTCTAGAGCCAGACAGGATGCTGTTTTCATTGTAGTGTCCTGCATAATTCTGCCTACTGTTATTTTTGAGACACAGTTTGCTGGAGCTACTGTCACAGAGGATATTCAGCAAGTCAAGGTAACTAGCAGCTGCCTCCCTCTAACCAGGTGGTATCAAGAGAGAAAAACAAACTTAGTGGACCTAGACAATGATGACAGTAAAGATGACAGTGATGGAGTGTATGCTGTATATACTTTGAATGATCATCGTTCATCCTCAGTTTGAAGTAACCATTGCAGGTAGCATCTTGGACATGGAAGTGAACACTGGAGCAGCATTTTCCATAATAGGAGAGGACATATCTAATAACATGTGGGTCTCAGCCAGATCATCACTTTTACAGCCAGCAGGTGTTCAGCTTCAAATGTATACAGGAGAAGCTATTCCCCTGACAGGCAGGGTGCTTCTATCAGTGGCATACAAAGGGCAACACGAGAATTTATTTTTGTGGGTGATATGAGGAAAATGTCCCACCTTGATGGGTTGGAATGGGCTATGTAAATTGAAAATGGATTGGCAGAACATTTTTGTTCTGCTGCCAAGTCTCTGGAGAAAGTGTTGGGGCCAACAAAAGAGGTCTTCACTCTTCAGTTCAGGGCTCAGAATGCTAGCTAGGATGGCACCAAAGATTTGTGTGAACTGAGATACACAGCCTCATTTTTTCAGACCATGTTCTTTGCCATATAGTTTGCACAGAAAAGTGAAAGTGGAACTTCAGTACCTGGAGAAGGATGGTATTCTGGAACCTGTCCTGTTTTCACTCAGTCCATTTTTCACGCTTGAAGTTAAAACAGACTGGTTGGTATGAATGTGTGAAGATTAAAAAGTCACTATCAACAAATCTGGATCCCTACTTTTAGCCTAAAGCTGAGGATTCATTTGTATCCTTAGTGAGAGGGACTATATTTTTCAAACTAGATCTCATTCATGCTTATCAAGAGCTGCTTCTCAATGAGGAGTCTAAGGATTTGCTTACAGTTAACACTCATCATAGGTTACTTGGGTATACATACCCTAGATCAGTGGTGGTGAACCTATGGCACTCCAGATGTTCTTGGACTACAATTCCCATCAGCCCCTGCCACCACGGCCAATTGGCCATGCTGGCAGGGGATGATGGGAATTGTAGTCCATGAACATCTGGAGTGCCATAGGTTCGCCATCATGGCCCTAGATTACTGATGGTATTGACTTGTGATGCCTCCTAGTATAGAGTGGAAGCAGTTTTGCCCCATATATGCCCAGATGGCCCAGAGAGACCAGTTGGTTTTGCATTCTGTGACATGGCTCCAGCAGAAAGGAATTCTTCTCAACTTGACAAAGAGACCTTGGCAGTTACCTTGAAGTCAAAAGATTTCATCACTATTTTTATGGCCATGCCATAAAAATAAATCTGCACCTCAAGTAGGATGCAGTTTCAGGCCCTAACATGAGCTGCCTATCAGTATGAGATCAGATTCTAAGCAGGTGACCAGCACTTAAATGCTGATACATGAGTTAGGTTGTCATTTCTTGACTCCCCTGGGTGAATATCACACTCACGAGATCTGATCTTACTTGTGGAATTGCTCAGTGGCACATCTGTGACAGCTGAGTGCATCAGTAAGGAAAAACAAAGAGATGTGGATTTGTCTATCAGAGTACCCACCAGGCAATGCTATCAAAGTAGCCACCAAGGGAGGCAGTAGCCAGACAAGATTAGCAAGAATACAGGACATATGAGGGTGCCCTAGAGAATGTAGCCATGGAGAGGGAAGGAATAGATAACCTGGGTGCTATTTGTTAGACACCTACTGTGCTTACATTAAAATATGCACATCTGCAGTGGGCTGGGTTTGGGTAAGAATGATTAGCACCAATATGACTTCAGTTAAGACTCATTTTGAGGTGAAGAAGAGGGCTTGAGTACACAGTAGGTAATTCTCTTCTAAGAAGAGTTTGGATTCATACTCTGCTTTTCTCAATCATCAGGAGTTTCAAAACAGCTCACAAATTCTTTTCCTTCGTTTCCTCACAATAGACATCTTGTGAGATAGGTGGGGCTAAGAGAGTTCTGAAAAACTGTGACTATCCCAAAGCAGAATTCATGTGTAAAGTGTGGGAACAAACTTGGTTCATCAGATCAGAGTCTGCTGCTAACTCGGAGAAGTACTCTGGCTCTCTCAGAGGAAGTGTCTCATAGGAAGTGTTCTAGATATCAGACACATCTGGCAAGGCCTTTTTGCAGAATATTTATGGGGCAGCTAAAGGAACATGCAAGAGTGGGAGGATACACAACATCCTTGAATGAGGAGCTATCTTATTATTCCACAGTGGGATCACACATAAATAGGCATCTTTCCAGCATTGTTTCTGACTCTGTGAAACACAAGGCTAATTAATATCATGCTCTGCTCATTTTCCCACCACAGAATATTTTACCGTTGACAAAGTGAACTCATACATCTGAAGCTGAAGGGCGCTTTCCAACCCCACCTCTCCAGCTCTGGAACAGGGGATTCAGTGGTATTGAAATAAATGGTCAATATCATGTATTTGTTTAAAAGTTGCTATTCTCTCAATAGCATCCTAAGGGAGAAAGAGAGGTTTAACAAAGAGATATGCAACAATTCCTAACAACCTCTGAGTTGAGATGCACTCCATTATTTCCTACTACTCAGAAGGTGATTATCATCCTTCTTTGCTGTGATAATTTTGGAGAGCTTGAGAACACAGAACACCCTTTGGGGGTGTTGATTTTCCCAGCGTTTTCTATAACCCCAGCAGTGACTATAAACTTGATGGATGTCAAATGCTATTTGCCATGGCTTCTATGGCACCATTCAGTATTTATAACTCCACAGTAATGACCCTTGACAAAGAGTTCTGTGTGCTACATGACGTGATCATCTGGTCAAGTGACAGTAATCATCACCTTTTAAAACAGTTATCAATGTGAAAAAGTTTTCCAGGATACAAAATCAGGCTGTCAATGGGGTCTGCTTTATTTACCCAGGCACTGTAGAACTACTGCTGCCCCAAGATACACACAGGCTTAGGAAATTTGCTGTCATCTTTCACAGTATGGGATAGACATATACATGGTACCCTGTGAATCACAAAATGCAAGACTTCTTTCTCGTACTGCATATGGTGAGAATGAAGTAACAAATATGTCTTGGGATGTCTCCACATTAGTTCCTATAATATGAGATCACTCCATCTGCAAATTGTAGCACAAAGGTTGCTTTATGCTGGGGAAACTGAAATGGCCTTCCATCTGAACAAAGCTGTTTTAATTTCACCCATCTACAGGTATTAGCCCCTAGAACTAGAGGTCACATGATTTTCACACATGTGAGCAGGATTCAGAGGATATCTGAAGGATATGATATCCTTCGACAAAGGATTAGGTACATGATGCACCTAAATGTATAAAATATAGGATTTCTGATATAAAATATATATTCTGATATAAAATATATAAAATATAGGATTTCTGGTTGTTCCTAGATAGAAACATCCTTAGAATTTGGGTATTAAGACAGTAAAATATTTGGTATATATTAGGGACTGAGCCAAAAGTACTCACCATTTTCCAGGATTTTTTTTTGGCAGGGTCAAAAATGCTCCTTTTTTAACTGATTTCTTTAGTACTGCTGGCAAAAATGCCACAACATTGTGACAAATATAGAAATTTAGAGGTGGTGAACTCACCCACACTGGCAGCCTTCAAGTAGCAGCTAGATGAACAGTTGTCAGGGACATTTTAAGTTGATCCTGCATTGAGAAGGCATTGGTCTATAATATTACCCCTTCCAACCTCTCTGAGGTTCTATAAATTGGCCTCAAGTAGCCCTTTACCATCTCAAAACCATCACTCATCTTCAACAAATTAATAAATAAACAATAATTCAGAACATGCACTTCCTTACTGGACATAGGCCCTTTCCAAACAACCAAAATAAAATATTTTGAGGCAGTAAAGATAACTCTTCCTCTGAAGAGTTCCACATAGTTTTCAACCGAAAACATTTTATTTCCAGCCTCAAAATGTTTTATATGCATCCTCTATTTTAGCAATTATTTTTGTTAAAATGTTTTTACTTGCTGTGCAGAGATCTTTAAAACATTTTCTACCTCCCCTTGGCACCATTTTTTGAGCTTGCTTTGTTGTCTCACATTTTTACTTCTATCATTTTTTTAAAAAATGGGTTGATATCTTTGAAGTGATGAGAACACAACCCATGAAGAATCGCAGCATGAGGCTTTGAAGCATCGAAACTATGAATCCATAGATACATTACAATAAAATGAGAAAATCACAAAATGGTGACTAGGAAGCATTTTCGAGGGGGTGAGGGAAGAACAACGGGGAGGATTGAAATGTTTTGCAAACATTTTGCAAATGTTTTCAGTGACTTGTGCAGAATGGCCATAATAAAAAAGAGACCTAGAACTCAGTGCTGTTGGTGAATCAGTGCTTAGTAGCAATCTCCTTGGGTCATCTTGTCACCCAGATAGCTCCTGAACCATTGCAACACAGTGCCCCTCATTGTCATCTCAACCAAACAGGTTAGAAGGATGCCAAGATCAACAGTGCTGAAAGCTACTGAGAGGTGCAGAAGTATCAACAGGGTTTTACTTGTTGCTCTCCTGAAAAAAATAATCAGTCAAGGCAATCAAGTTAGTTTCAGTTCCAAAAACTATTCAAAAACTAGCCTGAAATAGGTCCAAAAAAATCAATTTCAGAAAATCAAATTTTGAAACACACATTGGTTCTGCTTACATTTCAGTCACTGGTTGAAAACCAGTTTTTCATTACCGGTAATTGTTCTGCTATTCTTGAGCAGTTTGAGTCTGCACATTAAGTTACTCTTTGAAAGAGTACAGTTCCGTGCAATCAGCAATGTTTTAAATATATATATATATTGGCATAGCTCACATCGTTTAATGGCCTGATCTGACCATCCATGATCCTGTTGGAGAATCAGTTTCATTGACTGCATGGATGCAAACCCTCCACAAAATAAGGACATGAAACTCTACCACAAAGAAACAAAATTCCTCCACCATTGCTACTGCACAACTGCAAAGCTGTTTGGTAGATGTTCAAGTTGGACAGACGTAATACAAATAGATCTGAGGTACAGCTCACAAACTGTGGTGGCTGTTGAACATGGCATATTTGCCTGCCAAGCTGGCTTGCCAAGAGGTTTGTAGCATCCTTAGTTTCACTCAATAAAGTCTGGATTTGAACAACTACCACATAATCACATAATCGAATAATGCTTTTTTCACACCCTGTGAAGTGATGGAACTAGAGAAGCCTGTCAGCCTCAGTAGCAGGAAAGTGTGAAGGTTATATGTAGAAGACAGTGAGAAAGTCCAAAAGTGATACAGCTCCATTTGGTTCTCCACACACGTAAAACTGTAAAATAGGCTGTACCAGCAGAAATGAAAACAACTGCATATTGTAAAAATACAAAAGGTACACAGAGAGCCTTGAATGCCATTTAATAATAGGATGACTGCGACAAGTTTCACATCTGCTTCCTTGGGGGATTTACAATAATGAAAACTTACATTTAAAATCTTATGTTAAAATAGAAGATAAAACCATGCAAATAATTATGCGAATAACTGTCATAAACTTATAATCTTATATTTGTCAACATCAAAACTTTTTTTAAAAAAACAACTTCTTCTGTAAAAAAATGTGCTCCTATAAAGAACTGCTTGTATAAAATGAGCGGAAGGAGAAAAGGAAAATAAACTACTTACCAAACAATACTTCAGAAAAATAACTCAAACTGGTTCCAGTGTTTATATAATTATAGGGGTTTTTCTATTATTAAATTGCATTCAAGACTCCTCGTGCACCTTCTACGCGACCCCGGCACCAACCCTAATCCATATTGGAGGGGACAGAGAGGTACTGGGCCACCTGGGCGCCCACCCGTTGTGGCCCCCTTCCTGCTGGGGTGTCGGGCTCGATTGCAGAGGCCTCCACGGCATGCGCCATGAGCCCGCCCCACCCCAAGCCTCTTATGGAGGCCCCCAACCATGGGAGGTCCGGTGCGCAATCTCGGCCTCCCCATAAGGATGCGCTCCTCTGCCCAAACCACCTAGGCTGTGACAAAATAAAGCAGCAAACCCTGCTCAAATAGAGAAGGTGGGTCAGTTTGCTCCAAGCGTTGAAGATGGCCGGAGCAAACGTGCGCTGCCTAATATATAGGGAGCAAGCTCCACCCCTTGCATGTATCACGTGCTCAGGCCAGGTGTGGCTCGGCCGTCCAGCTGGCCCAGGGCACGCATACTCACTGCTCCGGAGCTCATCATGTGCCGTGCCCCCTGTCGCAATTACGGCCGAGTTGATTCTAGTGCTGTTATTTACTCAACAAAAAGTAGGGCTGTTATATCAGCTCAATGACAACCAGTTGGCTACAGATTTTTGGGGATCTCAGTTCTATAACTCAGATTATGAACAGGTTCAAATTCTTGGGTCCTGAAAGCATTCTCTTCAAGTAGCAAAGGATCTGAGTTCTAATCTTATAACAGCATCAATTTTTAAATTTCTTTTTAATATTCTCTTTCTGAAAATGGATCAAAGGTTTGTGGAACCAAGGACTAATTATAATGCTACATATGGTTTTAAATCCTGTTATATGTAAATAAGTATCAAACATGAGTCATATCACAGTGCTTGAGGGAGCTGTAATTTGTTATTTCTTTGCTGTGTTGTTGTACTCAAACAGGCATCTTAATAGCTATTAATTACATTATATTAGATATTTAATTTATATACCACCCTCCCCTGGAGGGATCAGGGCAGTGCACAACATAATAAATAAACAATAACATAATAATACAATAGGACTAATAATACAGTAGGACTAAGCGAAGTTACAATACCAATTGCACTAGCCCCACAATAGGCCAACAGTTCAACAAATACTTAACAATTCTACATCAGGTTACCAGACTAGTAACAGGTTAATAAGCAGACAACGATATAATATTTCATAACAATAACAGCACAATAGTATAGCATTCCATAAAAACATAACAGTAATACAATAGCAATATCCAACATAGCACAATATTTCATAGCAACAATAACATAGCACAACAATAACATAGCAACAATAACATAGCAACAATAACATAGCAACAATAACATAACAATCCATAACAACATAACAATAATACAATAGTAATGTCAATATAATATCCTAGCAGCAAATATAGCAGCAATCTAAATCCACCATAAACACCATTTTATAAAAGATACCGGTAAATCATAACCAACTAAAACTAAACAGGCTCTTATTTAACCTGATATAATATAGAAAGATGGATGGCGACTTCCTAACAATTTCATAGTCCAAGAACAACCTAATTATAACAATCCTACCTACCTACACTACCAAAAAATCCAATTTAGTGCATAAATATTAACTCAGTCTACATCAACCCAGTTCTCATTATCACAATAAAAATTCATCCACTAACTAAACTCAACTTTCCAACACCCCACAATCTAATAACCCCAAAATTAACTACAGCTGTAAACATCATTGATCTTCTTTGAGGTAATGGAAAATAATATCCAACGTCCACAATATTACATGTAGTGAGTTAGAACATAAGAACATAAGAACAAGCCAGCTGGATCAGACCAAAGTCCATCTAGTCCAGCTCTCTACTACTCGCAGTGGCCCACCAGGTGCTTTTGGGAGCTCACATGTAGGATGTGAACGCAATGGCCTTCTGCGGCTGTTGCTCCCGATCACCTGGTCTGTTAAGGCATTTGCAATCTCAGATCAAAGAGGATCAAGATTGGTAGCCATAAATCGACTTCTCCTCCATAAAGCTGTCCAAGCCCCTTTTAAAGCTATCCAGGTGAGTGGCCATCACCACCTCCTGTGGCAGCATATTCCAAACACCAATCACACGTTGCGTGAAGAAGTGTTTCCTTTTATTAGTCCTAATTCGTCCCCCCCAGCATTTTCAATGAATGCCCCCTGGTTCTAGTATTGTGAGAAAGAGAGAAAAATTTCTCTCTGTCAACATTTTCTCACCCATGCATAATTTTGTAGACTTCAATCATATCCCCCCTCAGCCGCCTCCTCTCCAAACTAAAGAGTCCCAAACGCTGCAGCCTCTCCTCATAGGGAAGGTACTCCAGTCCCTCAATCATCCTTGTTGCCCTTCTCTGCACTTTTTCTATCTCCTCAATATCCTTTTTGAGATGCGGCGACCAGAACTGGACACAGTACTCCAAGTGCGGTCGCACCACTGCTTTATATAAGGGCATGACAATCCTTGCAGTTTTATTATCAATTCCCTTTCTAATGATCCCCAGCATAGAGTTTGCCTTTTTTACAGCTGCCATGCATTGAGTTGACATTCCCATGGAACTATCAACTAAGACGCCTAAATCCCTTTCCTGGTCTGTGACTGATAGCACTGACCCCTGTAGCGTGTATGTGAAGTTTGGATTTTTTGCCCCTATGTGCATCACTTTACATTTTGCTACATTGAACTGCATTTGCCATTTCTTAGCCCACTCACCTAATTTATCAAGGTCCGCTTGGAGCTCTTCGCAATCCTTTGTGGTTCTCACCACCCTACATAATTTGGTATCATCTGCAAACTTGGCCACCACGCTACCCACCCCTACTTCCAGGTCATTTATGAATAGGTTAAAGAGCACTGGTCCCAAAACAGATCCTTGGGGGACACCCCTCTTGACATCTCTCCATTGTGAGAACTTCCCATTTACACCCACTCTTTGTTTCCTGTTTCTCAACCAGTTTTTAATCCATAGGAGGACTTCCCCTCTTATTCCTTCATTGCTGAGTTTTCTCAACAGTCTCTGGTGAGGAACTTTGTCAAAAGCCTTTTGGAAATCCAAGTAGACAATGTCCACCGGTTCACCCCTGTCCACATGCCTGTTTACACCCTCAAAGAACTCTAGTAAGTTTGTAAGACAGGATTTGCCTCTGCAAAAGCCATGCTGACTCTTTCTCAGCAGGTCTTGCTTTTCTACATGTTTTATAATTTTATCTTTAATGATAGATTCTACTAATTTACCAGGAACAGATGTCAAACTGACTGGCCTGTAATTTCCCGGGTCCCCCCTAGATCCTTTCTTAAAGATTGGTGTGACATTGGCCATCTTCCAGTCTTCAGGGATGGAGCCTGATTTCAGGGATAAGTTGCATATTAAAGTGAGATGATCAGCAATTTCATGCTTGAGCTCTTTAAGAACTCTTGGGTGAATGCAATCTGGGCCAGGGGATTTGGTAACATTTAGTTTATCAATGGCTGCCAGAACTTCTTCCTTGTCTACCACTATCTTCACTAGTTCCTCGGATTCGCCTCCTAAGAAGCTTGGTTCAGGTGCAGGAATGTTCCTCACCTCCTCTTGGGTGAAGACAGATGCAAATAATTCATTCAGCTTCTCTGCAATCTCCCTGCCATCTTTTAGCACACCCTTTGTTCCTTTGTCATCTAACGGGCCTACCGCTTCCTTTGCTGGCTTCCTGCTTTTGATGTACTTGAAGAACTGTTTGTTGCTGGTCTTGATGTTCGCAGCCATGCGTTCCTCATAATCCTTTTTTGCCTCCCTTACAGCTAACTTGCTTCTCTTTTGCCACCATTTGTGTTCCCTCTCATATTCTTCATCAGTCAAACTGGACTTCCATTTTCTAAAAGACATTTTCTTTTTTCTGATAATTTCCTCAACCTCTCTTGTTAACCATGGTGGCTTTCTTTTGGACTGGGTGCTGCCTTTTCTAACCTGTGGAACACATTCCAGCTGAGCTTTTATTACTGTGATTTTAAATAACCTCCAAGCATCCTGGACAGTTTTGACTCTCTTGATTTTCCCTTTCAGCTTCCTGCGCACTATCCCCCTCATCTTTGAGAAATTTCCCTTTCCAGCGTTCATTAAAGGGCAGCCGCCATGTTCTTAATGGGTGTGCTCTGCTCTTCGCTAGGAGACTCTTAGATGTTCTTTGAGTGGGAGACTCTTGAGTGTTTGTTCTGGGGTCCCTGCCACCACCCCCTCACCACCATACCCAAATTCCATCAGGAGAAGCTGCTACATCGTGGGGGATCCGTGCCACCAACCCCCCTCTCCATCCAAGCATCCTCCAAGATGAAGTGGGCATTGTGGTCTCCACCCAATCTTGTACAGCTGAGCCCTGCCAGGAATCTTGGCTGCGGTCAGACATTGCTCGGAATCCCTGCCACAGACCCCTCCATCTCGCCAGTCCCAGGGTCTCTGCCACTGACCTCTTTCTCCATCTCGTGGCTCACCCAGCTCACTCAAGTTGCCATCCACCGAACTGGGGACTGGGAACCAGCCGCTATCGAAATGGGCTGCTTTCCATGCAACGCAGCAGATGTACTACTATCCTGTTGTCCAGATTCACTAAGCAGGGTACCAAATGTAAGTGCCATATAATGGAGGGTAGGAAACCCCTCATTTGCTGCAATAATCAGGTAGGAGTTAGTCCTAAATTCCTTAAAAATTTTCCAGTTGCCGGAGCTCCAGACTGCTACGTCTGCTCCGGGCGCCATTAAGGGGCAGTCTCTGATAATTACCCTGCAAGATTGTAATTGTAACACTGTAACTAATATTAAAGTTATTTCATATATTGTTGTGAAAGAATCCTATGGGATGATACAGTTGGAAAAATTGTAGAAGGATTCCTTTGGCAAACGGGTTGGAAAGACTCTTTGAAAGACTGAAGCTATTGAACCAGACCCTTAGTCCAATATTTCATCTCCCCATTGTGTATGTGTGTAGGGGGGATCCCATCTCACCTCCCCATCACAGCTCCAGCTTCCACTTTCATTCTCATGAACCTTAGGAATGGCAGCTATTTCCACCAAGTGTCACCATGTAGAGAGCTCAGAAGTTAAACTTCCATCGCACTATAGCTGAGGTGCTTTAGAAGGGCTAAATAGAACATGCGTCTTACTATACCTTTGTATTATGGGATTGCTTCTGGGCTGGATAAATAACAGGACAGATGCATTCAGAAGAGACCTTTAAGGAAGTCAATAACTCAGGTAAAGAGTGAATCTGTGGCTATCGAACTCATATTATTATTAAGTATAATATTATTTTTAATAGTAGTAATATTGAGAATTTTTTTTAAAAGGGGTTTTGTTTCAGATGAACATTGGGGTGATTTAATTCTCAAAAAATGTGAATCCAAATGTAATTCTTATTTCCTCCCTCTACTTGAACCCACCACAAAAACAGTGTGTGTGACCACACTGAGTGTTGCAACCTCCATAGCGAATGAAATTATTCTCTTGCAGTCCAGACCTCCCAAGGAGACTCTACTACAGCATCACAAAAGAGAAAAGAAATACTCACAAGCATTAGAGATGACAAATGTAGAGGAAATAAGAGAGTGCTGGAAATTCTAAACAGCTGAAACCAGATGGCTTAGGAAAAAGAGACACAGAAGGGCATTCTTGTATTGTGGTTCATTCAGATCCTCATCAGAGAACCCCATCTTTCTATGCATTCCTAAACTGCTATCTAGCATGTACAGTTAAATTCTGAATGAAAATGAAGATCACAAACAATGATTATCTGAGGTGGATTCTTATGGGTAATGTCTTCCACAACTTGACACTGATCTTTATTAAAGGCTCCAATTCAAGACGTGAAGTTGTAGCCCTTAGCAAACTATCAAAGTTGAGTGTCAGTCCACAATGTCATTCCACATTTCTCCAGCAGAGGCTCCAGGACTGCTGGCTGGGGTTGCCTTTCCATTTGTTATGGTGCCTTGGTAGAAGGTGAAATACAAATTCTACAAACAAAAACTCTGCAGTACCCCTTCCCTATTAAATTCCTGTGCCTTGTCTGTTTTTCCTCTTCTGTTTGGTGTGGCCAGAAAAGGCTGCAAGCAGGTGCCAGGAGAAGATAATAACCCAAGAAAAGGAGAATGAGCTGTATATTGAGTGTAAGCTTTATGAGCCTTGATAGACTTGCCTAGTTTTTTCCATTGCTTAATTTCCCCAGTACTGGACAGGGTGCATTTATTTCCTTTTTCTCCTGGGGAAATTTGTCCATGGATTTAGTGGCCGAACTATCCAAGGAACGTTCAAAACATGTGTTCCTCTTTGTTGCCTTAAATACCTGGCTGGAATGAAGAGGACATACCAAATTCTCTTAGTATGACCTCACTCTTTCCAGTTCTTCAACCAGCACCACGCTCCTCTTTAAAGCATAGAGAATGCAGAACATTGCAGTCCAAGTGCGTGAAAGAGTTTTCTAAGTTCAGGCTATTCTGAGCAAGGTGTTCAGTGATGGATAGGATATATGGGGCCAGTTGTGGGGAAAATAGTGGAACATATTGTATGGATTATGCACAAGGTTTTCTGCTCTTAAAACTCACTGACCTACTCACTTTGCAGTGTCATTCTCTCTCCTTGGCTCTGATTTTCAAAAGATGAAATAGGTCGCCAGTTTAAATAAAGTAGAATCCACAAATAAGCATCCATCAGTCCTTGCAAAAGGGTTTTGTGATGTGTATGCTGGTGTAAAGTCCTCTGATGAAGTCCTCTGTAAAGTCCCCTGACAAAGTAGGACAGTCTCACAGGAATAATTATTTACTGTTTTCATGGGGCAGAATTACTATTGGGAGAAGAGCAAAATAAGGTCTGTGTGATTACGTTTCACACACAGGTCAGTGATGGGTGAGATTCCCTGGCACTCCTTGCTATTTGTACTTTTTTCTTAATGTACTTGGAGAATTCTTGAGTAGGGAACAGGGAAACCGGTGGGGAATTGTTTTTGCTGCCCAAGGATGGGACCACCCCTTCTTGGAGCCCCTTGACCCAATAACCACACTCCTGGCTGGGGTAAATTACTTGGCCATAGCCAAACGTTTATTGTGCAGTAAGAAGTGTGAGGTGCAGCATGGGATTTTGATCTGATTTGGAACACTGGGCAGCCCCTCCTCAGGGGTGCTTCCCGGGCAAGCCGTTCTTCTTGCCGCTCCCTGGTGGCTGAACAGATGCCCTTGCTACTACTCCGGAGCTCCAGCGGGTGGTCAGCCTCTTACTGGAGCTTTGCTGTGATGCTCAGCTGGGTGGTCGGCTTCTTGCTATGACATTCCATACCCAAAACAGGGGGGTAGTTCTTTAGCTTCCCTCCCCCAGCCCCTCAGATCAATCCCCATGTGCCAAACCACTGAATGGCTACAACAAAGCAGCATACATTAACACATCACCAAAGCATAAAGGGAGAGTGGGCGGGCAAGTTGCTGGCCAGCCAGAGCACATGGTAGGCACAAAGGCCGGCCTGGCCTTTTGTAGGCTCTGGCCAGCCTCCCCCCGGGTGATGTTGCGCCTGCCCTCAAGGGGCATGGCTGGGAGGCCCCTCATCTGCCCTTACTAGGGCAGATGCCAGGGGCTTCCTCCTGCCCCTCCTGGGCAGCAACTGCAGCTGTGATGATTCACGGCTGCTCTTTTGTTGAGGAAGCATGGAATGTTTGTGTCTCTATTAGTCCTCTCTCTGTTATTCCTTTATTTCCAGTCAAACTTACACTTATGGAGGAATGTGGACCTAAAGGCTAGGGAAGGTGACTAGAGATGGCAGAAGACTTACAGGTCATATTTTTAAGTGCAAAAGTATGTTCAGTAGTGTCTGCTGTTGCTATGATAAATAGGAACTGTGGTCTCCAATTCTTTTCAGACCAATTTCCCTAAACCACAAGACACTGTAAAGTATTCAGTTCACATACAGCAATGGATATTCCTGGGCATGCTCAGGAAGGTCCAAGTGAGAATTGCAAAGCTTTCACAGGTGTGCCACTATTTTACTTGCTTTTGAAAAACTGTCAGTTGAAAACAGACTTTTCCAAGAATTCCCCCCACAAAAAAGCTAAGAAAAAAATGAACTAATTATAAGATGAAACGGGAGTAACCAGAAAACTGAAGGCTTGTTTACTATTATGCTTGGGATCGAACATATTTACAGTCATACCTCGGTTTTCATCGCCTTTGGAAATCGTTGGTTTTGGTTTTCCCCAATGGGATCCAGCTGTTTGTTGCCTTCGGTTTTCGTCAGTTGCCTCAAATCTGAGGCAACTTTTGCATAAGTTGCTAGGCTGTTTGCCCTCGGTTTTCGTCAGTTTCAGTTTTCGCAGAGGTAATCTGAATGGATTACCGACAAAAACCAGGGTATGACTTATTTATTTAATTTATACCCTGCCTTTCTTCTCAATTGGGATACAAAGCAGCTTTCATAGTTTTTCTTTCTTCCATTTTATCTTCACAATAACCCTGTGAAGTCGTATGTGAGTAACCCACAGTTACTCAGCAGGTTTTCATGGTAGAGTTAGGATTTAAATTTGGGTTTTCCAAATCCCAGTCCATCACTGTAACCTCTACCTCACACTGGTTCTCCTGTTCTCATTATGAACACCCTCTTCTGATGAAATAGCATGGGACTTTCTCTGCATCCCTACTGGCTGTTTTATTCCCACATAGTTAAATTGGCAAATCTAATCCTATTCCTGGCAAGTAGACTAGTTTAAATAAGTTTTCTGATTTCAAAAAGACATGTACCTGAGCACTGAAGTGGGTGAATTGGAAGGAAAGAAAGAAATATGTGAAGGAAGATTATAAACTTGGGATCCCTCCTGCTGTTGTGAACCCATTGAGTGACTCTGACACTGTCAATGCAATCCTAAAGACAGTTATGCCTGGCAAAGCCCATTGGCTTCAAAAGGTGCATTGAATCTGATACAGAGTGGAATTCCTCCCTAGGCATCATCCTAAGCACCAGAGAGCAAAGGAATTGTAACAGCAGTAGCAGAATAAAAAGGATCAAGGACTTAGAAAGGGTAAACAGAGGAATTCTGATCCTGCCACATGACATACAACATCACTGAGAATACAACAGCATCCTATTTGAGATGTACAACATGGTCCAATTCCAAACTGAGCTCAGGGGCTTGCTCATAAACCATTTAGATAATTCCTCTTGCCAAAAAATCAGGATTTCAGAAGATGATTTACATTTGAGGGAGGTACTAGATGAATGAAAGAAATAAACAGTCTTCAGAAAGCTCAGTGTAGTTTCAAATAAATTGTATGGAATATGTGGTGATCAAAGCATCATTATGACTGTTTGTATGCATGACCATTGTGTGGACATTCTCTGCTGCATACAGACAAAAGGAGCCAGGAACTGACCACTAAGTTAAACTTTGTGAGTTGGAGAACTTGTTCAAAAGCCAAGAACGCAATCATTATAGGAGCCAACAGGAGACAGACAGAGCAGGGCAGAGAGTCTACAGATGACAATGGAAGAGTACTAACAGGGTTAATCAAAGGGACACACTCCAGATATTTTGAGTGTTTGTGGTCCAGATTAGAACAGCCAGGAGGACCTTAGCTTTCCCCACTGCTCAGATTCCATTATCACTGGATGGATTCCCTGGAAAAGATTCTGATGTTCTAACTCTGAAAATGGGTGTGGAGAGCCTCAGATAAAATATCTCTTCTTGTGATGAGAGACTTACTTTTGGGGGTTAAAAAACTGTTTTCTGTTAAGCATACCAAATTCCACTGGAATGCAGTACTTTTTAAATACATATTTATTTTGTGTATAGTTGTGAAACATCTTACTTAGACGTAGAAAAAAGTTATGCTGCCTCTCCACCTGTTCGAGGCAGCTTACAAAATAAAAAAAAACAAAGCCCATTCTTTAAAAGATTTTCATTAAAACTCAACATTAAAAACCCAGCCTGGCATAAAAATATAGTTCATAAAAACAGACCACTGACAGCTTAAAATTATCCCCATTAAAAGCTTGGCCTGGTAGCTTAAAGAAAGTAATATAGGCACCAGGGAATGCTCAAGCAGATGAGCATTTCATAAGTGAGACACCCCTTCCAAAAAGCTGCGTCTCTGCCCCCCCCCCCCCCATCTCACCTCTGAAGGTAGAGGCAAAGAGAGCAAGGCTCTATCTGCAACACAATGACAGCTGAACTGGATCCTCCCTTGTGGCTCAGAACCCCTCCTTTCCCTCTTTTCTGCTCTGCAAAGCTGTGCTGTAGCTGCACTATAGCTGACTGGGAAAGTGGGAAAATCCCTGGAAGGGTTAAACGGAAGAATCCAGACCATAGTGCTTCCATTTTGAAGGCATAGCTTTGCTCCAACACTCTCCCCATTTGGAAAGTGGATGGAGGGTTACTGTTGCTAACCTCCGGGGGGAAGGGGGGGGATGGAGATCTCCCAGAATTTAAACTAATCTGCAGATGATGGAGACCAGATGGAGATGATGGGTACTTTGAAGATTGGACTCTGGCATTATAATCAGCTGGTCCCTCCCATCCTCAAGCCCCATCCACCACAGGTTTCACATAATCCCTGGACCTTGTAACTGCAGACACCACACATTTCCTCCTTTGAGCCAGTTTTCTTTTGTCCTGTTTCAAAGAGATAGGCCATGGGAGGAGCAATGAGAGACCCCAGCTGGGCAGGATAAAGAAGGACGGAAGATAGATCTGACCTCTCTGTTGGGAAGGGAAAGCTTTCTGCTAGGAGACAGACCCTGCCACGTGACTGTTTGGTGAGTTAATGTAATTGTCTCATGTACTTTGGCAGTGATTGAACAGAACTGTGACTGTGTTATATAATACCTCTCTAAGCAACTCATGGACAGTTTTCTGCTTCATAATCATCCAGCTGGTTGATGGTAAATGGCCACTGAATTACACATGCTTCATAACCATAGCTATTTCAATCAAGCCAGATGGCTGCAATCTCTGGAAGAGCATCACTTAAGTATGTGCTAAGATTCTCACTATGGACTACATAGGTTGGTCCTATGGAACAGCCAGATGTGAGTTGGAGGTTCTCTTCAATTCCCACACAGGGGGGCTCCTATTTGTACTGGACAGCGGTATTTGTAGAGAAGCCTCTCTCCTCCTTTGTACAATTTTGCTGGCCTGAAACTGCCCTGGGGCCATAGGAGTCCTGGGTCCTTGGCGTGGTAGGTTGGGAAATTCTGGGAGATTTAGGGGTGGAATCTGGAGAGAAGGAGGTTTGGGGAGGGAGGGACCTTGGAGTTTATTACCATATCCAAAGCATTCATTTTCTTCCAGGGTACTAATCTCTGTAGGCTAGAAATCAGTTGCCATTCTGGAATAGCTCCAGGCCCTACCTAGATATTGGTAGCCATAGCCCAGAGTAGCTTGTTTCTAGTATTGCTCCTGTGAATGGTTCAAATACAACTATTTCCCGACCTTGCTCTTCAAAATCTTATGTAATCGCACATAGTAAACAAATTGGTCAGCTACACACTAGCTCTTTTTGTTCTGAATTAAGAGGGTAAGAACAGCCCTGCTGGATCAGACCAGTGGTCTACCTAGTTCATATCCTGAAGGATCAACAAACAAAGCATTCCCCTGATATCTGCGGCAATTACCTTTAGTCACCCTGGCTTCTGAACTGTGGTAGATCAGTGCATAATATGCACACCCAAATATTTTTGAGGCTTCACAGGTTTTTCTTATAAAATTGGAATCCTTAGTTTTATGCTTAAACAAAATATTACCTACTGAGAAGTTTGTGGGTAGGGTACTGCTGCTGAGGCATGTATCTGTACCACTACCATTCATTGGTGAACAGAGCAATAAGCAAGTGATTGATACGTACACAGGGAGCTTTGGACTCTGTTTTGTGGCTTTCTGCAACTTGTGACTAGAAGTTAATGGGAGAAAACTCAGAAGCAGCTTCAAGCCAAAGTACATACAGTTCCAAGAGCCAACATTCCATTTTGGTCAGGCCTCTGTATTCTGGAACTGTCTTATTTAAACTGGAATAACTTCGCATGTGTGTCAGAAGACACTGTGCTTTTTAAAATAGGATTTGGTACCATTTTCTAAGCCAAAGTGCATGATGCCAAGGGCAGCCAGTGTATTTCCATGGGGAGACTTTTCAGAACATCTTGAACTGAGAATGTCTTGGGTCAAGTCAATATAATTGGGCATAACACCCCCAGACAATGGCCTTTTCCACATAATAAATAAAATAAAACCTCTTGCTGACCTAAGACATTTTAAAAGAATCGTTTTCACTTCTTTTGTCCACATAGCACAAAAATAAAGTGTTTTCAGTTAAAATGGTTCTTTTACCCACCATTTTGTGTACCTGCAGAGATCCTCGGTGCCACCTGCCATTTGCTGAGTAATCCCCATGGATGTTTCCTCAACAGGCATCATGGCCAGCCACTATTTCAGTGTTAACGTACATGAACAAAGTTAGTTTTGCCTGGCAATTCCATTCATGTGTTGTTTTTCTATTTTTTTTTGTTTTCAATGAAGTGCATCAAAGCTATAAAGACACAATATGAGAATTGCAGCAGTTAGTAAATATAAATTAAGCTGCACACACACACACACACACGCACACACAAGCAATCCCATTATAAATCCAGTGTGTTAAATCATCACAGCCCACATTCACATAATTACACAGCAGATTTTAGATAGCAGTGCAAGAGATGGGAATGCTTTGGTTCCAGGGTATGGTCTAAAAGTACGTTATGCAGCAGCCTTGAGAAAGCCAAACAGGTATGTACCTTGTCAGCATTTGCATGGTTCTTTTCCTAAAAAATCTATGTAAATTGAGTTAAGCAAATAGACATCTTAAGATTTTTAAAATTCCTTGCTGAGAATGGGAGCAGTGGTGATCTTCAGGTACCATGTTAGCAGGTCAATCTTAAACTAAATTGCACCCTTCTGAATCCATTGGAGCCAATGCAATGCAAACAGCCCAGTCCACAAGCCCCCGGTCGCCAGGGACAGCACGGCCACTGCATCACCTCCAGAAGGCTTTCAGGTGGCCCAGGGAGGCAGCAAAAACCTGGCCATTTGAAAGCCTTCCATAGGACTAAACAGAAGTCCCAAGCCCTGGTCAGGTTGTTCTTGGCCTTAAAGCCCAGGAACACCCCGAACTGCACTCCCATACCAATATCTGATTGTATGCCACCTTTGCTCTGCTTTGGCACTTACTTCCAGACTTTGCTGCTATAGAGCCATGGTGTGCCTGGCTGTTGGTACCTCTGCTGTCTCTTGCTGGTGAGGATGCCCTTTATGCTGGCAGAGAAGGCAAACACACCAACACAGCCCTGCACTGCATCCCAGAGGCGATTCCCCCACCCCCACAGACTTGGCCATAAGGCAACAGCTGCTAGTTCACAGACTGAATCTTACCCCTGAAGAAAGTTTGAGGCCTTTGAATCCCTTTCAGAAGTTTTAAAGGGAAATTATCTGACTATTCCTTAGCATTCTTGCTTGGATGGGAGCCCCATATCAAAGCAGCATGTAGCAACATGCTTTTTATGATCAAAGAGATCTGTATTTTTGACACCCACACCCAGAACTTATGTCCGTATGTGTATAAAATAGTGATTTAGGTTGTATAATCAATGTTGGTCAGAAATATATATACTATTAAGGAATAGGTCACATCAGGTGGAGGGATATGCCTGTTTCCCTCTCCCTGAGTTGGTCATCCGTGCACTGAGACCAAGGGCACATTTAAACTAAACTTCTGGTCCAGATTGTTCATTAGCGGGTGGAAATGTTCCCAGTGGCCTCCAAAAGCAGCATACCTACTAGGAAATCTAGTCTTCAAGGAGAGGAGAGGGGTAGGAAGGAGCTGAGGGATGGAGATCATGTCAGCAGTTTGGGAGAATCATCAAAGCCAATGGGAATCATCAAAGTTATATAAAGCTTCAAGAACAATCCCACAGGAATGTCTTTCAGATTCCTTAACATGCCAAAAATCCTGTTAGGGAGCAGGAAATAAGAAAGATGTGTACAATAAAAGGAATGAAAACTCATGGAAGAAACAATCTCTCCTCTTGGGCAGCCAGCTGCTCTGCACTACCAGCCAGCCCATGTTCCCCCAGCTCAACGATTAAGACAATTTCTTTCTGCGAATAAAGAATACTTGCCATGGGAGTGCTAGAGAAAAGATTCAGAGTGTGAGAGCAGGGGAGAAATGATAGTCCAGACCATGCCCCCAGCAAATCCCGCAGTGAAATGCCAAATTGTATAAAAATGATAAAAAGGCCAACAGATTGTTAAAACTGAGGTCAGAGTTTCTCAACAAGTTACTTCTAAACTAGGCTTGTGGATCCAACAAATTATTCACCTTTGGCAGTTGTATTTCTCAAGTTTACAAAACAAATGGATTTACAACATGTGACCTGCTCATGTGCATCCTAGCTACAATTATTGATGCAGTTTTTTGAGGACTTGATAATACCACTCTTCCACCAAAATTCATAGGATCTATCCAGAGCTAATTAAACCTTTCTGGAACTTATCTGCAGCTCCAGGAATAGGAGGCCACAGGGATGTTGGGGTTGGAAAGGGTTGTCAGGTCCCCCCACACTCAGCACCAAGGATTTAGGCTGGTGTTGTTGGCAAGTCACTTCCAGTTCATGCAGGAAATGACAACATCATATTGATGGTGATCTGGGATGCTCTGGTATTTGGGGAAAACTCTACGGCAGAAAGCATTTTACCATAGATCCCCCCCCCCTCAAATACCAGAGCATCCTTCATTGCCAGTGATGCAATTATAACACTACTAGTGCACATGAGAAGTGAGAAGGCCAGGGGTAGGAGGCCTTAGGAAGAGCCTGAAGACAGGCAGAGACAGGGAACAGTGTTGACTTTCTGGAAACAGTGTTGACCAGCAGGAGGTTGTTTTGAAGCCTCAGATTGGGCAGGAGAGGTGGGGGGGCAACTGGGAGTGAGCTAGGATCCACCCCTAATTGGAAGGCATTGGTGGGGCCCAGGATGGCCCACCTGCAGGCAGGCCTTAAAAAGGTATGAATCCAAGCTAACCTGGAAGGACTACCCAGCCACATCTGATGAATCAGAAGGTAGACTAAGGGTTGGGGAAAGAGTGCTAAGGTTGTTGTAAACCCTCATCTTCCCCTTTGCTGAGACGTGTGGCGTATGCTAAAGACAGGATGATGCTGGAGGGCATGGCCACCCTGAACTCCCTACCCCAAGGAGGCAGAATGTGACAGGATAATAAAATACTTACTTTAGATTGGGCCAGAATAAAGAAAACTTTGTAATGTTAGTCCTTTAAAATGCTTTGCAGTTTACACAGTGTTTGCCGTTACTTGATCAAAAAAGTGGGAAGGAGGGGGAAAAATGAGAGAAGGTAAAGTTAAAGTTGGAAGGGGAAATTGGGCATGCAATTTAGTAGAGACACAGTTTTGCAGTGTACATGAGCGAAAGATGAGTTTGGGATTGCAAGTATGCCAATAATCTGCCTTGCCCCAAGGCCAAAAATCTTAGCTTAAGTGTTAACATATCCTTGGAAGTGATCACAGATGTTCATATCAATTTTTAAAATTAATTCTAGAGTTGCATGATGCTTATCTCATGGTGAACTATCCCAGCTTCTGTGTGTGTGTGTGTGTGTGTGTGTGTGTGTGTGTGTGTGTGTGTGTGTGAGAGAGAGAGACTTGTAGAGAATTATTAAGCAACTTTCCTATCACTATTCTTTTGCTCCTGACAATTGTTTTCCAAGGCAGCTTTTTATTTTTAAAAGCAGGAGAAGAGACACAAAATGCATACATTCCATCTAATTTATTAGCAGACTGGTATAAATTTCTTGATGAAATCTTCAAAATGGTAGATATACATGTGTGTATCAGGGTCTAAAGCAATGAGACACAAAGAAATTTCAAAGAGAAAAAAGCTACTAGTGCTGCATACCATTTCCCTTCAATTCCATGCCAAACTGTTCTCTTTTCTAATCTTGCCACACTGCCCCCCCCCCGCCCCCGTTGGGGGACTTAGAGGAATTTAGTGGATGACTTTTCTGTAAAGGTGGCTCAGAAGAAAATTAGATGTATGAACAGAATATGTGCACACCTTGCTCTAGAAGCTCCTTCCAATGTATACAAATCTAAGATGACTTGCAATACTATGTACAGTTTGGGTCAGAACACCTAAAAATAATATTGCAGAGCCTGAAAAGGTGCAGAAAACAGCAATCAAAATGATCAGGGGATTAGAACAGTTCCCTACAAGGAGCAGTTAAAATGCTTAGAAAAAAAGGTGGGGAAGGAGAGCCATGATGGAGATCTATAAAATCATGTATGGTGTGGAGACAGTGGATAGAAAGAAGTTTTTCTCCTTCTCTCACAATACTAGAATGCAGGGACATCTCTTGAAGCTGAGGAGTGAGAGATTCAAAACAGTCAGAAGGAAGTATTTCTTCACACAGCACATAGTTAAAGTGTGAAACTCCCTGATCCAAGATGTTGTGGTTACTGCCAATGTGGAAGGCTATAACATTTTTATAAAATTCTGTGGAATTAGCTGGGGTTTTTTAGGGCTGAGCAGGAATTTTGGGAAGTTTTTCCTCAAATGTTAACCCACTCTGAGACTATTATAAAGTGTGGGAAATTAACTACAACAACAATAATAAGTGCTAGGATAATAATAATTGTGACTGAAAGTGGGCACAACAAAGCATTGCACAGCCAATTTCTGGAGAAGATCAAGGACAGGGTGGACAATATGGTTAACAATTGGAATTCCGAAAAAGGAAATTGAGTCACTGATTTTAGCTACTCAAGAGCAGGCCATTAGGACAAATATGACCAAGGCCAGAATTGAAAAATGCTCAGATGATACAAAGTGCAGATTGTTCAAGGAACCCAACGAAACTGTAGATCATGTACTTAGCAGCTGCAAAAAGATAACCCAGACTGAGTACAAACAGAGGCACAACTCAATGGCCAGAATGATCCACTGGAATTTATGCAAGAATTAAAACATTAGGACAGCAAAAAACTGGTGGGAACATTGTCCAGAGAAAGGAACGGAAAATGAGAAGGTGTAGGATTTTTGAATCCAAGCAAAGTGTTGGCACATAATACACTAGACATCACCATGATCAAGGACAAGAAAGTGACCATCATTGACATGGTAATACCTGGTGACAGCAGCATCATTGAAAAAGAACATGAGACAGTCACTAAATACCATGATTTGAACATCGAGATTCAGCGATTATGACACAAACCAGCTGAGGTCATCCAAGTGGTAATTGGCACCCTGTGCGCCATTTCAAAAACACTAGGGCGGCACTTGAAACATCTTTAAATTGACAAAATCAACATCTGTGAGTTTCAGAAGGCAACCCTGCTGAGATGCACATGAATACTATGCTGATACATTACAGTGTCCTAGGCCTCTGGGTGAGGCTCCACTTATAATGAAATGCCAACAACCAGCTAAAGAACTGGCAACTGTGATATTAAACAGAATTAAGTAATAATAAATTAGCTTGGAGAAGTTCTCTTTTTGTCTGCTTCACACTATTTGGGATAATTAGTAGATTAAGTATGCTTGGTTTAGTCTGGTTAAGCAGACTTAGTGCAGGTTCAATCAGAGTGTTTAGTTTGGCTAGGCTGACTGTTCAAGGCCTTGGGAAGGGAACTTCCTCTGTGCTGAGTATCATCATCTGAACTTGTAAACTCATCAATGTGTTAATGAACAATATTTGTCAACTCATTTGTCTGTGTGTGTTTGTGTATGTGTGTATCCATGCAAGGAATAAAGGATATGGTTATCGTATTGATCCAAGCTTTGAGCTAGAGTGTTCTTCTCAAGCACTGGCAAGCTCATTGAGTAGCCTCTTAGGAAATCTAATAAAAATAAAAATAATAAACTGCAGTTTGACTGTAAAGTATGAATAAATTCCCAGCTTTCATTGTCTGGCATCTTCATTTATGATATGTGGTAGGCTTGAATGGCCCTAACCTCAATTGCCATTCAAGTGTGTAGTAGTATATAAAATTTTATTGCTAAAATCTCAGATTGTTTTTAACTTTTACAATTTGCTTTTGGTAGAGAGGGGTGGGGTTTTTTGCTTTTGTTGATAAAAGCTACCTACAAATTATGATTCCCTCCCTCTGAGGATTAATTGTTTAGGCTAGGCTTATATAACTACACCATTTATTTTGGATTGGTTAATCCGGAATGAATATAAGTTCTGAAGTTCTATGCAGAGTTCTAAATTTGCCAGTTTAAATGGCTTTAGACTGGAATAACTCCCAGTCTGAGCTTCTAAGCACTATATCCCACTGGCTCATCAGCAGTAGCATGGATTAAAATGTGACAGACTGAATACCACTGAATGTTGTTCATCACTATTAGCATCAGTTTAGATATCTGCCCAGAATGTCACGACCCTCTGAGCCTGGGCTGGTTTCTGCCAGGGACAGGGGTTTCCAGGTAGTGGCATCCATCCTTTGAAACTCCTCTCCCAGGAGACAATTTCTTGGCCTGTTGCTTGCTGGCCTTTAGAATACTGTTGATGATTATTTTTATTTCAAAAGGCCTTTGGAGGAGCTAATTTTAAGATGGGTCTTAAGTTGCTGCTTGCCTACCAATTTTCTTGCTGATTTCACCGCTGCTTTAGCATTGATCTTATTTCTGTTTTTATTGGATTAGTCATTAGTTCTTAATGTTCTTTCAAACATTGTATTGTTTCAGTATTCTTCTTTGTGAACTCCTATCTGGGCTTGATAAGATTGAAAGAAGGGATGTGAACAAATGCATGGATGATATATAACAACAACAACGCAACTTGAAGAAAAAAAAATCTTGGATTGCCCACCAGAAACAGCTAGGAATTTACTGGGTGCAAATCCCATAATCTAGCAAGTCCTTCAGCACATAACATTGTAAAGCTATATTTAGCAATGATTTACCAATCTGGATGATATTAAAGACTGATTCAAATTAACACTCTGCATTTGACTGCCCTTTGCATATGGTGAATAGATTACCTAAACTGATACCACGTAGAGGTCCCTTCCTTCCCCAGACTCCATCCCCAGTCGCCAGGAATTTCCCAATCCAATGCTGACAAAGTTATCAGTCTGGGTAGGCAGTAATGACCTCAGTGGTCTAAGTAGAAGGCAACTTCATATATGTGTTCATAAACCAGTCTTGAGGATTATTAAATGTGAGTATAATTGACTTCCATGGTAGCTAACCCTTAAACCGACAAGGTTCCCAGAAACTCTTCTAAATACCTGTAGGCTGAATCAGGTGCAAATAGCTGAGGATACCATAAACAAAGACTAACACTGTAAAATAAGTCTATTTAGAAGGGTCATGGCATGTATACTACTTCCATTTAAAAACATAAGAATCCCGTTTATTACTCATTTAGCTTGGCAGCCCTTTCCTTATTGCCACTCTGAAACAAAAACCTAGACATGGTGATTTACTGCTAAGTTAAGAGAGGACATCATGCTTCAAGAGGGTGAAAGCTACTTTAAAAAAGAGAAGTAATTTGTTTAAAAACACTGGCTCGGAGCTCTCTTGCCCCAGCAGAAGGAAATGTTATTACACACGAGGCTTTCAGCAGGCAGGCAGGACATGTGTGTGGATTAATGCTAAGGAGTTTGGCTGCCAGAGAAAGACGTTATTGTTATGACTTTCCCCTCCTTTCCCAGCTCCCACCCACCCTCTTGGAGAGGATCTCAAAGGAACGGAACCAGAGAAAACACACACAGCTTGGAGGAAGATCATTTGTTTCAGAACCGGACTGGAGTGAGAAGGAGGAAGAGGAAAAGGGGGAGGAAGAGTCCTGGAAGTTAAAAAACACAGAAGGAAGAAGGCCAGGTGGCAACAGGTAAGATCTGGGCAGATGTCTTTCTCAGAAATAGCCTCACCTAAAAAAATCAAGGAGGCACCTTCTCCTTAACCAAGGGTCAGATGGTCACTTACTAGCACCATTCATTATCTAACCTTTGTCATTCATTAGTCAAGTAATATTTCATGTCTGGTTCTTCAAAGGCTGTTTTCATTCAACTCCTCACAGAGTTGAGTCAAGCCAGAAAAGAGTGGCATGTGATTGTGGTTAAACTGCTGAAGCTGTTTCCATGGAACCCCCTTTGAACTCCCAGCTGCATATACCCAACCTACATTTCTGGTGCATATAGCCCTCATGTGTATGGTGGACTTTCCAGAAGCCTCTCTGGCTGTAATGCTGAAGAGAAATATTCAGATCTTTGGAGAGGGGACAGATTTAAAGATATGTCTTTTACTCTTTAAAAAGCTTTGTTTCTTTCTATTTCTTTCTTTTTCATAAGGGTCTGTTAATATGGCTTGTACTATATAAAGCATTATTCTGCTGTTTCTTATCAGGCTTGCAGAAGGTTTGGGACAAGAAAGCCAGACTAGTCAGTAATGAAGATTGAATCCTCCTTGGAAGTCTCATTGCTGGGGAAATCTTGTTTTCTTTTCTTTTAGAAAAAAGAAATATGAATTCTTTTCATTATGAGAGTATGAAAATTTTAGGTTCCAATGAAGGAGAATTTGGGTTCCTATTATCACAGCCAGCTGCATTTCAGAAGGGAGAACTAAGCATTTTGTGCACAAAGATGTTTCAACTTAGAAGTTTTCTATACAGAGAAAAATAGTTATGGTAATCAGTGGCATTTAACAGATTTTTACCCCAATATTAATACATTTACTTATAAGCAAGTCTGCTGTTAGTAACACTTCAGATGCTGTATCATGGATTGTGGATTCTGCCAAACTTGAGAAAAGTGTTCTTAGTTTTCTTGGGGAGAAGGGAAGGGATGGGGAGGAACTTCAAGTAATTCAGTATGGATTTTTAAGAACCTGAACTTGAATAAGGGTTATGAGTCAGATACTGTGTCATGATTCCCAGAGATCTATGAAAGCAATACCCACTAGGAAGTCACTTTTTCCATCGCAGTGGAAGGAAAGCCCACAGAGGTGGCTTAAGGAGCACTGCTTTCAATGCCCCTGTGAACCAGCAGCATCTCCATTCCTGGAGGATTTAGCATGTCATGTGCCTGCTTGGGGAACTGCTTTCAGACTTTCTACATTGCCCACCCCACTGGAATGGAACCCAACTCGTGATTTTAATCAGAGATTAGAAGCACAGAAAGGCAAGTTGGGAGCTTTTCTCACCACTCAGAAAGAGGGGAGGGAGAGATAAGCACAGAAATGCAGGTTGGGAATTTTTCAAACCATTCTGAAAGTGGGCGGCGGGGGGGGGGGGGAATATATAAGCAAATGAGCATCATAAAGGAGAAAATGTTCAGTCATATATTCCCTGCAGGAAAGGGGAGCATAAAAACACTAAGGCTACAAACAGTGCAAGCAAATTGGAAGTACTGGCACTGTGTGGAAAGCCTGAGGCCAAAGAGTTAGAAAAAAAGGAAGAGTCAAAGGCAACTGAGATGCAAAAACCAATGGGCCTTTCCCCACTCCCTTCCATCCCCCCTATGCCGCGCGCTGCTCTCAGCGCGCGGCATCCCAGGTGCGCGCCCAGGCGTCCCCACGACCCCGCGCTCTGTGCGGGGTCGTCAAAAGGCGCCGTTCGGAAGAGCGCCTGGGATGCCGCGCGCTAAGGGGGCATGACAGCAGCAGCGTCGGGGCGGCTGCGCTGTGGCCGCCCCTGCCATGGGGAGGGAGGAGGAACCCTGCGCTACTCTCCTCAAGTAGCGCGGGGCTTACGGTAAGTGGGGAAAGGCCCAGTGACAATAATAAGAGTAGCAAACTGTCAAAGGGCTGATTACACACAAGACATTTGCTGTACAATGGGGGAAATGTCTCTTGTATAGACATGCAAGATTTCTTGTAGAGACATAATTTCCTCAAGCCCACTTTTACTTTCTATTCTCCCTGCAGCAAGCAAGACTTCTAGCACAAATTTAATTTTGCCAGTGAGCACAACTTTGCCCCTGACATCTTTCCTCCACTGACAGCTAGGCCGCCTAGTCTCAACCCCCTACTCCCTTGCACTGCTTTGCATACTTCCCCCTCACCCTCCTCCCTATTGTAGATTCCTTCCTGCCTCTCTCAATGCCTGCACTGACACATCAATAGGGTCAACACTATCTGGGTCTCTTTCTGATTCCACCCTACCTCCCCTGTTCTGCTTCTGCCTTCTTCGATGATTTGGAGGGCATTTTTAAATTTTACTTTTAGACAAGCTTTTATTTTTTTAAAAAAATCCCTCTCTTTGGCTTTTGCAAAGGAACAAGCAGGGCCTCTTTTTGTCTCCACCCCACCTCCTCCGCTCTGCCTGATGATCAGGAGGGCTTTTTACAATTTTATTTCAAACATAGCTGTAATAAACCATTTTCCTGGCTGCAGCAAGGGCAGGAAGAGAGGGAGAGAGAGAGGAAGGGAAGGGAGGGGGATTTAAACATGGTTCCCTACATCAGCAGTGTGTGATCCACTGAATGACTTTGCCTCTTTCTTGGGGGGGGTGTTGTTGGGAAAGCGGCTACAATACCAATAGTAACAGGTATGCCAATATAAATGAAATTTAAAGGACTTTAATAAAACCCTTCATCTTGGAACAATGGGTCTGATTAGATCTGTGCCTTTAAGAAGAGTTGATGGATGAAGTTAACAGAACAAGGAAAAGCTGCAAAGGCCCACTGAGACCTGCATACTAGCTTTGGGGCAGGCAGAGAATGGCTCCTCATGTGTAAACAGAAAACATGAAGTAAATGTTCTATACGTAATGGGCCGCTGTCTTGTAAGAAGAAAAAGAAGAAAAAGAGTTTGGTTTTCTCCCATAAGGGTTCTCTCCCATAAGGAGTTATGGGTTCTCTCCCATAAGGAGTCTCAAAGCAGCTTACAAATTCCTTCCTTTCCACTTCCCACAGCAGACATTTTGTGAGGTAGGGGAGGCTGAGAGAGTTCAGAGAGAACTGTGACTAGCCCAAGGTCACCCAGCAGTTTCATGTGTAGGAGTGAAAAAACAAATCCAGTTCACCAGATAAGGGTCTATCACTCATGTGAAAGCTTGGAGAATCAAACTTGGTTCTTCAGATTAAAGTTCACCTCTCTTAACCACTACACCACACTGCTGAATGATGTGAGTTACAAGTCTATGGCTCCTTCCACACATGTAGAATAATGCACTTTCAATCCACTTTCACAATTGTTTGCAAGTGGATTTTGTTATTCCACACAGTAAAATCCAGCTGCAAAGTGGATTGAAAGTGCATTATTCTGCATGTGCGGAAGGGGCTTTTGATTCAAATCCCATCCATAAACTGAACAAAGGGCTGTAGGCAAGGTGCTTTCCCCACATTTTCAGCTGTCTGCCATTGTTCAGATCATCAGCTCTCAAAATTGCTCCCAGAATAATTGGGAACGTGTACATGAAGTACTTTGAACACCTGAAATGAGCTTTATAAATGTTCATTCTTATTGTTCTTATTGTGAGCTCTCCCTGTGCCTCTCAGGATATATAAGATGGGTCTTACAGAGGGGATCGGGCACCTTGTTTCAGCATTACCAAGGATCGCGCCCACAAGCTGCTTCATCCTGTGCTGGTCTTTTGTAGATTCAAGCAGTAGATGGAAAAGAGGTCTGCCAGTCTAGTATCTGCTGTTCAAGGGCTTTTAGCACTGAGCTGTGCACAGTGCCTTGGGGCATTTCCTACCTTCCCAATTATGTGCTGCAACAGTAATTCAAGCCCAGGAATTGGAAGATTCTGTATGTCCTCAGAAGAAGCTGTAGTTCCCTGCTAGATGTATAGAGAGAGGCACTGACATTTTACTGGTTGTATTTATGTGGTTGAATGGGAAAAAAAATCTTCCCCCAGATTTGTTCATCTTGCCTGGGACCGTATATGTATCCAAATGCATGATGTCTATATTTTATGTGCTGCTTTTGAAATCTAGGCAGATGGAGGTACAGAATGATCTCTGAAGGGATGAAAAAAAGCACACAGCAATAAGTGAAGACGTCTGCATGTTGCAAATATCACAGGAATTAGCCAGGCAGTTGATTCCAGATGTTTTCTATGGGGGACACACCCCATCTGCATGCTTGAACAGAAAGCTGTCTTTGCAGAAAAAGGCTGTGGCAGGCGAGTCTCTTTCCTTCCCCTACCCCACAAATAATTTGGATTTGCTAATAGCATGATGGCTGTAGCCCAAGATAAACACTCTCCTGCTTGACTTTTCATTCCAGAGTCTGTGGAGAGAGATAGTCTTCAGCATTTGCTCCTTCTTCTTCAACGTCTTTTGGGCAGCAAAGAAAGAGCATGTCACTGAGCAGAACTATCCTGCTTTTCTCTCTGGAACAAAATCTGTCTGCTTCTTTTAAACAGCTTTTTAAAAATCTAACCCCCTTCTTTGGACTGTTTTGTGGCTAATGGCTATTGAGAGATGGGAAACTGAACTAGGTAGGCTAGTTTATTCTCATAGGGAAAAAAATCTACATTAAAATATCAGAAGTCCACAAGGGAAATAGATGATGCAAATTGGATGCATATGTATGCATGGATCTGCATGCTGCTCTTTAGCTTCCCAGTAATTTAATTTGTTGAATTCCCCCACCACCACTACCACTGAATGTTTGTGTGATAGGCTGGGGCGGGGGAAAGGGCTTATGACTCATAAAAACATTGGAAGACAACAGAACTATGGAAGGAGAGGGTCAAACAGAGTGTCATGGCAAAGGGTTGATATCTGTGCTGAGTGAAGAGCTGCAGTCCTGGACCATTAAAAATCCAAACCAGGCTGCACTAAAGACCTCACTACATGACAGTGGCAGATTTTAAATATGGGAATTTCTCAATTGCCTGTAAAGCAGGATCTGAGATTGCTGTTTAAAGTACAAAAGAACACATGATGCAGTTTATAGTGCAAAAGAAACTTCAGTCTGCTTTTCTCCCAGCTAAGATCAATTTTGGGAACAGAACCTGGCAGAAAGAAAAATGACCTTGGGGAACAGGGTGCAAGGGGGAATGTTCAGCATTCCTGGCTACAGGCATTTTCACCAACCCTCCAAACTTGAGTTACACATGATGGGGACAGACACAGATTTCAAGACAGCTGCAACATATTATTTGATCCGAAGACTTTTGCAGAAGTACATCGAATAGAAGCAGATCACACAGGAAGAAATGGGTTTAGAATGAGGGCCCTAGTTTGCCAGGGTGACACTTCTAAAGGAAAATTGCGCTGAAGGTCAACTCTTACCCACTTTGGGGGTTTTTTTGCCTTATGATCACCCAACCTTCCATTTTTTAAAAACACATATTATGTTTCTTTTCAAGTGATGGTATGCCATGGCTTCAGAATTAACAACAGTGAGCCAAGTTGTCATCTCTGCAAAGCAAGGAAAGCAGCTACAGGGTAAGCAGGTGGGGTTCAGACCACCTGCTTTCCTGAAACTAATTGAGCAAGGAGAACCTAATTCTTGTAGCCTGTATTGCCTACACTTATGAGCTGCCCAACTGTGCTCAACAAGTTGAAGAGAGAAGGAAATGATAATGTGCATAGAGCCATGAACATGCACTCTGTTACATCCTCTCTAGTTGCTTGGAAAGCCAGCCTGCTTCTGCTGTCAGGCCTGGCTGCCATTCCTTTTACAAACCCTCTATATGGTTCACACATGCAGGAGATGGCAATATGGAAGAAGGGTGAGGGGGTAGAATTGGCTGTACCCCCTGCACAATGCAGGTGGAGGATAACAAATTGCCATGCTTCTCTTTGTTTGGAACACCTTGCTAGTTTTCAGTTGGCATGGGTTTTTTAAAATGTAAAGCAACATTTAAAGTGGAATTCACTACAGCAATCTGATGTGATAACAGCTCATTTACTATTTCAGCATTCTGCTTGTTGTTCTTGCATGTGTAAATGAGACTGTATATATTTGCCCAAATCTTCCCCAGTATCCTGTGCATACTGGTGAAAATATCTAAGAACCTCTTTTGAAGAATGGTTTAACATTTTTGCTACTCTTTGATGTTGAAGGATTGTTGAAGAGGATCTCCATATTTATTGAGAGATAATGGTGCTTGTGATTTACACACATGCTAGTCAACTTAGGACAGACATTTAAACTAGCACACAGTAATACTATTATTGTTATTTTAAAATTGTATTTATGGTTAATATCTCATTGGCTTTCAATATTATCCCAGTACTGCAGATGGTGAAGTGATATTGAGAAAGAGAATCTTATTCTTGCTTATCCAGAGAATTCAAGGTTGTTGCAGGGATTTAAAACTAGGTTTCTGAGTATATTCTATCCATTAGAGTGGTACAGTTGTTAGACTAGGATCTGGAAGACCTGTGTTTAAATTTGCACTCTGTCATGACATTTCCTAGATGACCTTGGCGTAGTTGGACTCTCCCATCCAAACCCACCTTACAGGAATGTTATCAGGATACAGTGGGGAAGGGTGAGCCAGGAACACCATCCTTAACTCCTTGGAAAATAAAAATGCCCTACATAATCACACCCATTGCCTCCCTCTTTCTGTAAGAATATTTCCACCGTCTCAGATTTGTGTTAGTAATCAGTACCAAGTTCTACAAGCAAATGGCATGAAGGCTGTTTGAAGCTGCCTTAATATGGGAGCTTTTCTTGTGGGGAGCTGATTATGCACAGTGGATTTCTGTACACATAGCTCATTGCCAGACTTTGCTTTAAAGAAGTGCCAAAAGGAATGGTTTGTGATAGCAGCTGACAGTGCCTAGTTTGTGGAGATAATTGCTGCACATCAATAGTTTGACATGTGGACAGCAGCTGCATGAAGTCCCTCTGAGCCATCTTCTGCACTGCTTGTTGATTATATGTATCAGATCTAAGCCATGGCACACAGATCACTGGTGGGTCTCAAATTCCTCTTAGGCAAAGGTGCTGATAGGACAAGAAAAGGGCCAAGTAGACTCTTTAAAGTTCCAAGAAAGGATCCTTCAAAGGAAAGTCAAAAACTCTCTCTCTCTCTCTCTCTCTCTCACACACACACACACACACACACACACACACACACACACACACACACACATATGGAGGGAGGGAGGGAGGGAGGGAGGCAGGGGGAGAGAGAGAGAGAGAGAGAGAGAGAGAGAGAGAGAAGTAGGTTTGTGTCTTTGGGTGTCATTGCCCCTCTTCCTAAACTGGATTTGAAGGCATATAATTCACACAGTAGTTAAAATTTTCATTTTTCCTTCGATTGAGGCTGTGAAGGACCTCCCCCCTCCCCCCACACACCTTCCAATATTACCAAAGCAGAGAAACCACTCTCTAACCCAGCTTTTTCCTGCCTTTTTCCTGTCAGGGACTGAACTGCTTCTAATATGATAGAGTAGATGATAAGGAGCTCTCTCCCTCAGCCATGTTATGCTCTCAGAAGGTGAAGAAAGCCTGTTATTTAAAAACATTTCTGGAAAACCCCTGAGGCAGAGATAATTTAAACAGAATAAAATATTTATTTAACAACAGTGAAGATGGGAATAGGAGATGGTAAAGGAATGTATAAGGCAGCAGAGAGATATACTTACAACAGAGATCTTTAGTAGAGAAGTGGTATTTATTTTCAGGCACAGTTTAAACAAGTTTCTTCAGTTTTAGTTTGCTTAGATGTTGGATTCAGGTGTTCTAAAGATGGTACAATTCCCCTGTGGTTAATGGATTACTTCTCACACTTGCAGGGTCCTATCAGGCTTGATACATTAATTTCAGTACCATCATTGAGTTCCCACAGATAGAAAACTCCAAAACTAAAGCATAAAACACTCTAGAGGAAACTCAAAGCAAAACCCAGTACCCCAGACCAGCTGGTATATAGGAATCCTTCCCTCACTGGAAGATTTATAAAACATATCAAACAAAAAAAGTAACAAGAAAGAATATCTTTGTTACAACTTTTGAATAGGTAATTTAAAATTGATTAATTTGTGGGTTGATTGTTTTGGGGTTGTTTATAAACGTACAGGTTGTTAGTGTTTGCCTGGGTCTGATTGTTTTTGTTGTATTGCTGGGAGACCATGAGAGGGTCCTGTGATTACTAGGCAGGCCTTATGGGAGACACAGATACGGAAATGCTTACTCTCTGTCTGACCTGTGGCCTATGCTATGGGATGTGGGGTGTGGAGTTGGAGGTGTGCACTCTGTTCCATGGATGGTGTTAATAAATGCAAGGTCCATTATGTTGGAAGGGAAGGAATTTACGCTGTTTCCTGCCTCAACCACAGAGGGTTTTTACTAGTAAGCCAGAGGTTAGATAGGGACCAAGGGATTGACACATTTACTCTATCTTGCTGGCACTATCCCTTTGATGTTAGACTGATACTCTCAGGGACTTCCTTCCAGCTGACTCTCGCAATCTCCTTCTTGCTCTCTAACCTTCTACAGCACCATGTGCATAGAGAGGATGGATGCTGAGTGTATCCATCCCTGTTCAGATAGATTAGATTAGATTAGATTAGTGAATCTATCTATCTACCTTTCTATCCAGAATGGAGTTCACTAATAAATACTCTTTTTATTAGATTAGAAACTACAAACGACTCCAATTTGTCTTCGTGCCAAAGCTCACATGCATGTTTGGGAGATGCTTGTGCTGCGCTGCAGCCTCCAGTACACTCTGCTTGTTATGTAAAGGTGTAATCTCTACAAGGAGATTATCCAACACATTAATAATAAGACTGCTGTTCTCTGGGATTTTCTTGGAGAGCAGGATGTGGACCTTACATGTATCACAGAGACCTGGGTGAGAGAGGGCAAGACAGTTGCCCTCAATGAGCTCACCCCCAATGACTCCATGGTAGTCCATCAACCTCAGACACAGGGCCGGGGGGGAGGTGTGGCAATGGTCGTTTGGTATTCCATCTCCTTTCGGATGTCCTCCATCCCACTGATTGAGGGGATAGAGTACTTAGGCCTCCATTGGGATTCCTTGCAGAAATCAGCTGTGCTACTGGTGTACCGGTTGCCTAGCATGCCAGTAGACAGCCTGGCGTGGCTCCTTGAGGTGGTCACTGACTGAGCGTTGCAGTTCCCTAACCTAATAATGCTGGGGGACTTCAGCGTCCATGTGGATTTGGCTTCTTCCTCAGTGGCCACGCACCTAGTGTCATCCATGGCGATACTAGGTTTCTCCCCAATAAATACCGGGATCCCTACTAATCAAGGAAGCCATACTCTTGACCTGATCTTTGCATCGGGTGTGTATGTGGTCCTATCCTCTGCTGACAGAGTGCCGTGGTCTGACCACTACGTCCTGAAGGCCCATATTGATACTGCTGTGCCCCCCTGTCAAGGCAATGGGTGGATTTTGGCCCACCCACAGAGGCTTATGGATCCTGAGGGATTCCAGAATATCTTGCAAGATGCTCCTACCACTGGTGACTCTCTTGGTGAGCTAGTAGAGAGCTGGGATACCAGACTCTCAGAAGCAATCGAGAGGGTTGCCCCAAGACATCCTCTCTGTCCCCATGCCAATCCTTGGTATACTGAGATGCTGAGGAGGATGAAACAGGAACTGAGACTGCTTGATCGAGTGTGGTGGCAGGTCCGTGATGAAAAGACAAGATACTTGTAGAGGATGCTTATGAAATCCTATGAGAGAGCCATGAAGGAGGCAAAGAAAGTTGCTAGCTCATGCATCATCACAGCTGCTAGCTCATGCCCGGCACAATTGTTTAATATAATTTGGACTTTGACGACTGCGTCTGTCAGTCCTCAAAATCAAAAATTGGCATTTAGCTGTGAAGCATTTGCGAGCTTTTCTGCAGACAATATCTTGTCTCTCCGCCAGGCTCTTCTGGCCACTATTGATACAATGGGGAAACTGGAGGCCCCTTGTCCATCTTTTGGACCAAGTTTTGACCATTTCAGCCTGCTAAATCCCTCCAAGGTGTAAGGCTACTGTCAACTGTAAGATCTACTACTTGTTTTTTTGACGCATGCCCTTCTTGGCTAGTGAAAGCTAGTAGGGAGGAGTTAAGGAGCCACCTGTTGGCTATTATCAATGGCTCTCTTGAGCAAGGAGTCTTCCCAGGTCAGCTGAAAAAGGCTGTGGTCTGCCCTTTCTTAAAAGACCAAATTTAAATCCTTCAGATCTGTCCAATTACTGCCCAGTATTGTACCTTCCATTCCTGGGTAAGGTAATTGAGAGAACGGTGGTGGATCAGCTCCAGAAGTTCCTGGAAGAAGCTAATGTGTTGGACCCCTGTAAAACAGAGCTGTTCCACCAGGCATTTGGTTGAGGCTGTCGCATCAATTAGCCTCCTACATAACATCAGCCAGTCTCTCCTCAGGAAAGGGTGTATGTGTGTGTGTGCGAAATATCACTGGCCATGGGGTTTTAGTGCATTGTATTATAATTTATTAATGTATCTTATTTTAATCTATTAAATGTAAGCCGCTCTGTGCCCTATGGGGGAGAGAGGCATATAAGTTTAGTAATAATAATAAACACAAATGACATTATCAGAAATTATAAAGTTTGAAGCAAATTTAAAACAGATTGGCAACTCTCTTATGAATGTTGCCCCAGCATGGAAATAAGTGTGCAGCTGCTTCTTCACCTTCAGCGTGAGCTACGTTCTCTGATTTGCACTAATTTTTACCCTTCTGTCCTACAAGAAACTTATTTAAAAGATTTTTTTTCTTTTCCTCAATGTCTCAGGTGAGCTGCAAAGGAAAAGGGGAGAGAGGAGATTTAGAATTAAAAGGTGGTGGTTTATTGGGAGAGAAAAGTGGGTTATACAGAAGATCACTTTGATTTTTTTTTCAAAAGTCAGTTCTCTGAGACATTCACTCTTTTCTTTCCACAATTTACACATTGAAGAAAACTTGACAGTGGGAATCATCCTATGCAATCTACTCAGAAATATGTCCTCTGTGACTCAGTGGGGTTTACTTCTGCAAAAGTGTCCGTAGGACTGCTCTGTTCTATGCTTGAGTCTAATATCCAGCCATTTCCTTATTGGGATTAGCATTCGCTCCAAATTCGTCAGGGTGCCATAACTTTAACTGAAAAACCACAATAACTCAAGAGTTACATAAGTAAGAAGTTAGACAGAAGATAGAAAATGTGGACAAAGGGCACAGTATTCCTTTAGGGAAAGAGTTTGTAACGTAGAGGCCCAGCATTATTTCAGTCAGCCCAGACGAGAGTTGTCAAAGGAAGCCATGCTTCTGTGAATCCAAAGTACACACAACTCTGTGATACAGAATCTTTCCCTTTGCCCTACTACTTTCCATCTTCAGACTTGGATCTTACACTGAGTGCACGTGGATTATTATTCCACAGTGTAACATCTGATCAGGAAGTTTTCAGGCCACCATATACAAGAGAACTTCCAACGAAAGCAGAAGCAGACACCAGGTTTGCTTACTTGCAGACATCTTCATTATGACAGAGCTTTCCATCTCCTGACTCTGTGTACTGTGTGCCCTTGGTGTTTACTTGTTAGCATAACACACCTGGCTGTTGATGAATATGATGTCACCAGCAACTGGACTCTTAGTTGAGACTAGGCTACTTGATGAAGAGAAATGTCTCTGATGGGAAGCACCCTGGGTGGCAAAGATGCAATATATTCCACACTTGAAAAACAGTGAACCTTGCTTGGACATGAAGAATTGAAGCTTTTGGAAGTTTCCAAATAGCTTAAGAATCACTACACTAGCATGGTGTAGTGGTAAAGAGCAGTTGGACTCTAATGTGGAAAACTGGGTTTTATTTCCCTTTCCTCCACTTAAGTGGTGGACTCTTCTCTGGTGACCAGATTTGCTTCCCCACTCCTACACATGAAGCCTCCTGGGTGACCTTGGGCCAGTCATAGTTCTTCAGAACTCTATCAGCCCCACCTACCTCACGAGGTGTCTGTTGTGAGGAGAGGAAGGGAAAGGAGTTTGTAAGCTCCTTTGAGTCTCTTTATAGGAGAGAAAGGGGGGATAAATTCAAGCTCTTTATCTTCTACTGCTATCCAGAACTTATTCCCAACAGAAATCATTCTCAACAGCACTAAAATAGCATACACACAAAGTCCAAGGCTTAGAATCTTTTGGGAGAAAACTGGCAGAAGAAGAATTGAGGACCTGCTCTGCATCTTTCTCCTGATGCAAATGACCCCTCCTCAGGTAACTTGCTAGAGACACCCAGCAGTTGAGGGCTTCATTAAATTAAGCTGTAATGTTATCTTTATCTTATCCACACATTATATCTACACATCCCAGGGTATCTTTAATGTGTTGTGCACAACATTTTCCAGTGTCATGGCCAGCTTTTACTATATCTAATTCATGTCACAGTATTCCCCATTATATGTATGGGTACAAAAGTCAGACAATGAAGAAAGCTGACAGGAAGAAAGTTGATTCATTTGGTATTGGAGTAGAGTTTTATTGGTGGTCACATTGGACAACCAATACGACCAATCAGTGGGTTCAAGATCAAATCAAGCTTCCAAAAAAAAAAAGGGCAACCCAGCCATGGCGCTGTGGTTGCACACAGCTGCTGCCCACAAAGAGACTTCCCAGTGGCATGGGGAGGCCAAAAAGCCTCCCTGCTGCCGTGAAGCCCCAATGGGCTGCACTAATGTTGGCTCAACCCTCTCCCCACTTTGCCTCTCCATCACTTTGTGGAGGCCAGGACACACGCACGCACGCACTCACGCACGCACACACACACACACACACACACACACACACACACCCGTGGCCAGAGCAATGGCGGTTTTTTGGGGTGAGAGAGAGCCGCCACATGGATTTGGCTGCAGCGTCTGTGTGAATGCTCCCCCCCAAAACGGTGTTTTACTGGGCCGAAATTGGTGATTTTGGCCTGTGCAGAATTGGCCTCAGTCTGCAAGACCTGAGCAAAGTTGTTAATGATAGGACATTTGGGAGGTCATTCATTAATAGAGTTGCTGTAAGTTGGCAACTACTTGATGGCACTTAATGCACACATATATGCTCAACATTTACTATATTGTATTGTTTTTAACCCATGTTCCTGTAAGTATAAAGATAGCATAGATTCTAGAAAGAAAAGTCAATGCAATCGAGATCACAAAAGCTAACATATGCAGCAATCTAATTGTTTGTCTAAGAGAGCCTGTTATGTGTTGTACATAATGCTTGTACTATCTTATCAACTTGTCAAAGTGTCACTCACAGCTCCATACCATTTAAGGCATAACTGTAACCTCTAATCACTTTTTATAGAAGCTCATCTGCTGACTTAATAATTCGGTTCAAAGGAGGTCATATTCCAGAAATGCCATTATCATGATACTGAATTGGGTATTATCATATATGTAGACTATAATTGCAAGCTTACTACTTCTTTGAACTAAGTAGTTGTAATAATACATTGTTGTCTGTTAAAACATGTCACTTATGTAATCCTGGAAGTTCTGGAAAAGATGTTTTGCATTTGGAATTGTTTTTGTTTGTTTGTTTTAGAGAAAAATAATCCTTTTTAGCCACCATAAATTTCCAAAGATGAGTTCTGTTCCGTGAGATTTTTAGAACTTGGTGAAGTGCCAGGCTAAATAAGCGATGGTATTTTCATGACTTTTGCTATGATATAAGCTTAGGTATGTTAGCTTCTGGTCCAACAGGGGGAGATATAGCAAACACTTCGTCAGAGCTTTTGAGTTTCAAAAAAATCTTTTTCATTCTAGTTTAATTTCATACAAATGTCATGCAAACTCACAAATTCCCTCTCCCTCTTTCTACTCCAAGGGATGAGTTGTGATTTAGTTCCTCCCACCATATTATATGTATGAATTCAGAACATTTTTAATTCACATAAAAATTTTAAAAGTGGCTAGGAATTTGACCAAAGGAATTCTCTTATAATTCTTATATAGTCTTGAATACCATTATTTAAAGCCTTTTAGACCACTCGTCTAAGTTGGAAACTTGGAGTATCTGGTGGTGGTTCCTTTTCTTTTTGGAGGATATGTTCCTGACAGAAGTGCTGGAAAACATTGTTCTACCCAATAGGAGCTATTCTGTGAAGGTTTAGTTTTGTCTTTGGCTGCCAGTTCTTTAGCTGCTTGTTAGCCTTTCATTACAATTCGAGCCTCACTCAGAGTCCTGACTAGGACATTGTAATGTACTGGTGTAGTATTTGTGCAGATCCCAGTAGAGCTGCCTTCTGAATCTGAGCAATGTCGATTTTGTCAATTTGAAGATATTTCAAGTGCCGCCCGAGTGAATTCAGAATGGTGCCCAGAGTGCCAATTATTTCTGAGACGACCTCAACTGGTATATGCCATAGTCGCTGAATCATGACGACCTCAGCTGGTGCAACAGTCACTGAATCTTGAATTATTATTATCGTTGTTGTTGTTGTTGTTGTTGTTGTAGAGTTCACAGCTGCCAGATCTTTAGCTGGTTGTTGGCCTTTCTTTACAATTTGAGCCTTACCCAGAGGCCTAGGAAGTTGTAATGTATCGGTGTAGAATTCATGCGGATCCCAGCAGGGCTTCCTTCTAAATTTGAGAGAGATCAATTTGAAGATGTTTCAAGTGCTGCTCTAGTGTTTTCGGAATGGTATTATTATTATGGTAGATTTCACAGCTGCCAGAACTTTAGCTGCTTGTTGGCCTTTCATTAAAATTTAAGCCTCATCCCGAGGCCTAGGATGTTGTAATGTATTGGCATAGTATTCATGCAGATCCCTTTTGAATCTGACCAATGTTGATTTTGTCGATTTGAAGAAGTTTTAGGTGCTGACCTAGTGTTTTCAGTATGATGCCCAGGGTGCCAATTACCACTGGGATGACCTCAGCCGGTTTGTGCCATAGTCACTGTGTCTCAATTTTCAAATCTGGTTACCTTCTCATGCTCTTTTTCAACAACCCTGCTGTCACCAGGTACTGCTGCACCACGTACTGCTAATGATAGTCACTATCTTGTCCTTGATCACTGTGATGTCCAGTGTGTTATTATGTGCCAACACTCTGTCTGTTGGGAATCGAAAGTCTCACAAGATTTCATACAAATGTCATGCAAACTCACAAATTCCCTCTCCCTCTTTCTACTCCAAGGGATCTACTCCAACCTTCTCATTTTCCGTGACTTTCTCTGGACAAATTTCCCACCAGTTTTTAGCTGTCCTAATGTTGTAATTCTTGAACACATTCCAGTGGATCACTTTGGCCACTGAGTTGTGCCTCTGTTTGTACTCAGTCTGAGTGATCTTCCTTGCACAATTTGCACTTTGCACCATCTTGAGGATTTTTCAATTCTGACCTTGATCATGTTTGTCCTAATGGCCTGCTCTTGAGTGGTTAAAATCAGTGATTCAGTTTCCCTTTTGAGAGTTCCAGTTGCTAACCACTGCCAGGTCTTTTCAATGTCCACCTTGTCCATGGTCTTTGCCATGCAGAGCTTTGTTGTGCCAGCTTTCTGTCCCCATTTTAATCACAGTTTTTCTGTATTCCTTTTTGGTTTTCTGGGCTTTCAGTAAATGCCTGCTGTTCACTTCAATTAATGTTTGTTCTTGACTTTCATTCACATAACTGGCCAGCGTGTGTTTCTCCTCCTCCACTGTTTGCTTTACTTGCAGTAACCCTCTGCCAGGGCAATAGTAGCAAAATGACAAAAGTTAGAACCTCCTTTGGAGGGTGAATGGCTGTACTGTGTTTGAAACACTGCTTTGTTAGGCAAATTAACATATTATCAAAGATCCCAGAGAAATAATTTTAAATGTTCAGATAAATTTATTGAGAGTTGGGTACTGCTCACAATGCTTGGAATAATAAAGAAAGACATAAAGTACTTCCTTAAGCATTTTTTACTTATAATGTTACCAAAGTGGTGGGAAATTTCTCCCTTTTAGTGTGGGGAAATTAGCTGGAGGAGACTCTTGGCTTGCAAAAGTCGGAGTAACATTGGGTCTTGATTGCCTATGTATACAAGAGTCAGCTTTTGTGTGGAAACACACAGGAGAGTGGATAAAACTTCAATAATTTTTATAGAGGGATAAAAATGGAGTACAGAAGCACACACTAAAACAGCAGAACACACACAGTTCTAGGATATAGATCTAGAATAGATAAAGAATAGAGAGAGGAGCAATCAAAGTTATAGTCACCTGATCCTGGAGTGGAATGGTCCAATGAACAGAACTGAGCGGCCCACACTTAGTGGTGGAAATAAAATCACAGTGGAACAGTGGCTGTTTCAGCACAATCTAAATATCCTGGGTTTAGCAAGAGAAATACCCTGTTCCGTACAAGAATTCTGCAGGCTCCTGGTCCTAAAGCAGATTTGCCCCACAATATTTCCCTCCTCCCAGGGTATTAAAAAATTGCCAAATTGGCAATTCTTTTCCAAAGTTGCGAGGTGAGCCCACTAGCGTGCGAACACCACAGGAGCAGAACCAGAGGTGGGATCCAACCAGTTCTCACCACTTCTCTAGAAGTGGTTACTAATTTTTTCTGAGTGCCGAGAAGGGGTTACTAAAGCAACCTCCCTGCCCAATAGGGACTGGAGGTGCGTGTGTGCGGAAGCGCCATTGTTTGAATCCCACCACCATCGGAACCTGTTATAAAAAATTTTGGATCCCACCACTGAGCAGAACCATTTTATTTTTACCACCCAGCTGCCTGATCTCCCCGCCCCACTGCCTGCCCCCCTGAGCTCCCCATCTGACGATCATTCAAGCTGCCACTCACAAACAACAACCAATCAGAATGCAGGACACTGAGCATGCTCAGATACGCTTGCAATGTAAATACAGAAGTCCCAGAAGTCTTCACTGGATTCCTTCACAAAACGGACAGCCATGCGAAGGGAGAAACCAGGATGAAACAGACCCAGATTGTAAGAAACTGGTTGTAACCAGGTATGATTGTGCCATCCGGAAACGGCCAGTATCACGGAGAGTTGTCCAGAGACACTGAACACTGTCTATTGGGAAAGTGGACTTCTTGTAGGGAAAAATGGTCTCTTAGGGTTACGCAGAGTGATCCTAAATCTCCCTAGTCAAAAGGGATTTCCTGCCCTTCCTGGGAAGGACAAGAGACAGACATCAACTTTAATAGTGGGTCATCAGTCTAATGGGTTTAGACATCAGCCTGATGTACCCCAGGAAGTTACCTGAAGAGATTACAGCTGTGAAACAATGATAATGTCAAGTAAGGTGATTGCTAAAAGTGTTATTCATAGGAAGAAGTTAGTACAATACAGGACAGGTAAGCACATAAATACATTTTTGTCTTCTCTGGTACATATGGTCCAGGGCTGGAGATGGGAACTCTCTCCACACAAGATCTTTTGTCTAGACTTAATCCTGTCAGAAAGGTGTGAGAGGTCATTATGCAGGTTGCTTTGAAGGGAGACAGGCCCAGACCAAATTCTTGTCCTTTGTAGGCTGCCCAAAACCAGCTTCTCTATTGTGGCATTGCTCCTGGGCAATCCCAAGGTTGGTAGATGTGGTAGAGGTGCCACTGTCTTGAAACAGAGGCCCTTGATCCACCACCAGTAAAAGCATTTGAAAATGCAATGATGATTGACTAAAAGCATACATCATGGATGAGACTGACTGCTACAGGATAAGGCAAAAGAAGGGAAATTCATGGTAGAAAACTAAAATCCATCTTGTATCAAAGTTAACCAGCATAGGCTAAAACACAATTCAGAATGAAAAGGACAGTTTAACCACTCATATCATTCCAAGGGAAAAGCTAATTCACTTATTTAAAGGCATGTTTCACATGATTAAACAACCAGTAGTTAAAATCATAAACTTTGACTAAAAGCGTACACATTTGAATAAAAAATCTCAATTCATGGGGACAGCAGTACAGTTCATTAGATTAGTTGCATGGATTGAATACAAAACTCACTGAAGCTGTAATGCCCACAAAGTCTCTGCCCCCCCCCCCCAGCACCCAAGTGGCGAATGCATAAATCTTGTCTTCACATCAAGTGCTGTTCCATCCCCCACCCTCATGAGTACAATGGAAAAGGTTGCTTGGAGCTGTGGCACTGAGCTTGCTGGGCTGCAGGTTGAGGAGTGAGGCACACTTGGCGAAAGCAAGCAAGAGAAGAGCGAGTGTTTTATGCTTCCAGCAGAGGCTACCCAGGGTCCCAGAAGTGTTGGCAAAGGCTGACATTACTTGTAGGCATGGCAGCCTGCACAGGGCATAGAATCAACAGCGTTAATGGATTGAGGCGCAATCAGTGCCAAAGGGTGGCGGAAGGAGCCGAACAGCTTCGGGTCCCCTCGCGAATTCCAGAAAACAATGGAAGGTGCCTTAGTGTCTATCCGACTTAAGGCATGGCAGACAACAGGCAATGTGGGCTATGCATAATTAACAAAACCAGTAATAATCATGGAAAAACAGTACGTATTCAATGAATTAGACTAAACAAAAATGTGCAATTCAAACATTTTGATAGAAGGAAAGGAAAATGAAAAGTAGAGGCATTTCACCATCCCCACATCAACCAGATAGTGAGTTGTGAAAGTTCCCCCCCCCCTCCATTTCTGAAGAGGTGGGGCTACCAAGCTGGATCATCTTTGTTTGATACACACACCTAAATAAAAGGAAAAACATTTGAGTTAAGTTCTCCCCTGCCTTGTTTCCAAAGAGGTGGGGCTAGCAAACTGGAGCATTTCTCTTTTTGCTACAGTTGGAAGGGGAAAAAAGGTTAATCTATCCCCTTTGGCTCAGCTGTTTTCCCATGTTTTGGTATTTGGCCCCCCAAAAACCGTTTAAAAAGCCAAATATAGCCTTCTTTTGTTTTTGGGTGATTCGCATTTACCGAATCACCAAGCCTATGGTAGTTGAAACAAACCATGGCTTCAAATGACATCTGAGCCAAGCCACTAATTAGCTATGGTCATAAAGTAGGGTCCCCAGGTCCTCTGGCCACCAGCAGGGGATGTGAGGTTGCCAGATACAGGTTGGGCAACTGCTGGAGAGATGGGGATGGAGCCTGGGAAAGATCGTGAACTCAGTGGGAAACAATGCCATAGAGCCCACCCTTCAAGGCATCCGTTTTCTTCAGGGAAACTGAGCTCTGTCAATGAGCTGTAATTCTACAGGATCTCCAGATCCCACCTAGAGTCTGGCATCCTTATTGCAAAGGCAGCCAAAGAGGGTCTGTGACAGGATATGAATCTTAATGCCGTTCATCTCTTCCCTGTCCTTATTTTGCTAGCTGCTGTTTTTGAGCTTCAAATGTATCTCTTAGCCTACTTGCTACTGATTCATTGTCTTGTGAATCAGCTTCCATATTAAGCATAAATCACCAAGGCAATATTTCCTCTGAACGTTTTCCAGAGGTGCAATAAACCATTTTGGCAGAACTTTTAATGGCTCCAGAGCCCCTCCCCCCATGCTATTTAAGTCTCCTAAGTTAATTAGACCCTACTTGTTTATTTTTACAACAGGATAAAAGGCTGGGTGCAGATTTTGGTGCAGACACTTGGTGGCAGTGCTGTTAAAATATCTGAGTGTGCCAGTGTGAAATGTGGAGGTTCACAACCATCAGGATTCCTCTGTACTCAGCAAGAGGATGCCGGGAAGCCATGCAAGTAACCTTGCCCACCTCACCACACTCCAGCGGCAAAATCCATACTTTTCCTTTCCTCTTGAGATGTCTCATTTGTCACACACGTTGTATCAGAGTGTTCACAGTCCCAGATTTTTGGCACAGTTTCTCCCAGCATGGCATAGTGGTTAAGGACAGTGGACTCTAACCTGGATTTGTTTCCCCACTCCTCCACATGAAGCCTACTGGGTATCCTTGGCCAATCACAGTTCCCTCAGAACTCCCTCATCCCCACCTACCTCACTGGCGGGGAGGGAAGGAAAGGTAATTGTAAGCTGCTTTGAGACTTCTCATGGTAGAGAAAAGTGGGATATAAAAACCAACTCTTCTTGCTATGAATATAATATGATTATTGCAACATCAGTTGGACAGTAGAGAGACCAAGTCATTTTCTGTGCATTGCTGTAATTATGGCTACCGCTGAGCTTGTTAGCAGCTAAACACCTTGTCTGTCAGTACCAGATATCCAAACCACTTCTCTCTTCCCTGCAGGTCACATTCTTTGGAAAATCTGGCCATAATTAGAGCTGTGGTATGCTTAAAGTCTGTCATTTATTTGGATGCCTAAATGAAAATGGAGCTCTTTGGAAAATCTGGTAGTAGGAACAGAAAAGAAAGAGAGAAAGGTTACATGTATAACCTGAATGACAAAAGGTGGCCAGCAAAATTCAGTGTTTGTTGTTTCCAGTAGAACTGCAGTTCCAGCTTATACAAAGTCATAATGTAGCAAATCAGAAAGGATCATCAAAACATTTAGGCCTTTTTTGCATGCACAGCTAACCACAGATTTTCCTAGTGGTCAAAATTGATTTTTGGAAACGTTTTCTGTGAATTCATTCAACACACACCTCCTTTCCCCATCTTGTTTCCCCCCTTGTCTCTTCAGTTGCATTCCACACACTACAGCTGAAAACATATTATTCCTAATTGTGGCCGGATATCATTCATGATGCAGAAGAACAACTCTCCTCTTCAGCCTCCTCTTTGTCCTCCATTTTCAAAAGGAATTTTTGAATATTTTTTCTCTATTGCATTAGTTATGTAATGTAAGGGCACAGACATAAGCTAGGTTGATTGTATCAGCTTTGTTAATTTCATCCTGAATAAGCAATGCCAAATTAATGCAAGGGAAATTGCTTTTGCAGGAGGAAATTGACAAGGGTTTGCCTGAGTAAATATTGTGCTTTACTACAGTAGTTCCTTGTCAACGTCCTCCTGGAAAAGCAACTTTCCTTGTCAATTTCTCTCCTTACTGGACACATTGTATCTTCTGCTTAAAATGGCAACTCTCCCTTGGGATGAAATTGTCAAACTGATACAATTGACCTGACTTGTATCTGAGCCAGGGCTGGAACAAGGGGGAATTGTGCCCGGGCCCCCCACATGCACCCTGTGCCCCTGCCACACCCCTGCCTGCTCTGAATGCCACCATGCCCTCACACTGGGGCACGCCCAGTGCGTCACGCACCCCCCTCCCCCTTGGTGCTATGCCATTGATCTGTGCCCTTACTTTACATTTCTAATATGACAGAATTTATTTTTAAAAATCCTTTTGAAAATAAAGGATGAATGGGGGGAGAAAATGGCTGAAGGGAATGTTGGTCGACTATACAAGGGTATAGTCCTTATATATATTAAGGAAGTCTGAACACAGTGTGTAAGAAACTTCCCTCTGTGATACACCTCTGAAGATGCCAGCCACAGATGCAGGCAAAACGTTAGGAGCAAGATCCGCCAGACCCCGGCCACACAGCCCGGAAAACCCACCAGAACCAGTTTATACTTGAGGTTTATGTTCTGCACAGGATTCAGACAGGTCAAGAAGACAGGATAAAGATCAAGAAGCACTTCTTGTCAGTTAGTATTTAAAAATATAGTCATACTCTCAGTTAGAATGTAGACGTGCATGGCCCTCATTTCCTTCCTTACAAGAAAAACCTTGTGGCTTCTCTCTTTCCATCAGTAGGCATTCAAGTTAGCCTTTGGGCAAGATGAAGTGAGCCATTTACCTCACCTCTGCTGCGAAGGTCCAGAAAACACAGCTTGTCTGCAGTTTTCAAGGGCGTTGCTGTATTGGCTGCAATTGGCTCATAGGTTGTTCACAGCTGTGACCGTGAGAAGCTCACTTATATTTCTAAATGAAGTTTGACACTCTTGAGAATAAGAGTCTGTTCCAGACCATTTTTTTTGAAAAAGATGATTTTATATTCATTTAACATTCATGCTAACTCTGATGCCGCAGATGCAGTGTAATATGTCAACTTCAAATAATGGAAGGGAAGGCAGCCTATCTGTAGGGAGTGGTCTCACTTTCTTCATTGTCTTTTCCTAATAGGGGCACTGATTGCAGAAATCATAATGAACTGGGGGAAAGGGAAATAGTCATGAAATGGGGAGTGTGTGTCTTTCCAGGTGTATCTGTGGGGTTTTTTTTAATTCATGGCTGCATGAGCATACTCAACGCTATCACTGAGAAGGTAACCAAGATACAGCATTGGAGGATAATACCTGTGCCAAGCATGAAGGAGCAGATAGACAGAATTAGCCTAAAAAGCAGGATCAGTCCCTCTCCCTAAGAAAGGGGGAACCATTTGGATCCATCCCCACTTCTTCTTCCAGACAGCAGACTTATTTTTCTTTGTTACTGCCCACAGTGTGTCTGCAAACAAGAGCAAGTGCATGGACTACTGCACTTTGAGATACTTCAATTCAACACCCCCAACCAAAAATCTTACTGGCTTATATTAAGGAAGTCACTACTATCCTTGCCATTTGCCCAGGAGTGGGGTGGGTGGGCGGGCTTTCACTGCTAGGCTCCAGTGGGAACAAATATCAGGGATGACCAGCAATACCGTGCAACATCACACTGTCACCTCTGGTTTGTACCCAGAAGTGATGTCACAGTGCTCTAGGAATTTGCCCATTCTCCATGGTAAAATAATATTGAATTGAGTGAATTCATAGTGTCCTAATGTCACTTATGGATACAAACCAGAAGTTATGTTCCATAACATTGCTCCCTGCCCCAAAATACCCCTTTATGACTACCTCTCATTTTAACCATACTTAGAGTACAAATTTTACAGCATCAGGTTGCCAACCAAAGAAGTCATAATAAGAAAAATATAATTATGTAGTGGGAAAACAGATGTGCTGGATGCATAATCAACACTGATCTTGTTAGCGAAATGGTCAGGCCAGGTAGTTTTGCTACACTTTGTCATGTGTCAGTGCTACTGAAGTGTCCCCTGACAGTGGAAATGAAATTACCAAAATAGTGAGCAGTGACTCAAATCCTGCAAACCAGGTGGACAACATTTGGGTAAAAATTAACGGGGAGAGAAACAGCACTGATCTCATTGTGGGGATTATAGACCCCCATGCCAGTCTGAAGAGATGGATGATGCATTTTTGGAACAGATGACCAGAACTTTCAGAAAGGAAAGAAGTAGTAGTAATGGGAGATTTCAATTCTCCTGATTTTTGTTGAGAGTCAAACTCTTCCATGGCAATCAGGTCCAACAAATTTCTCACTTGCCTTGCAGACAATTTCATGGTCTAGAAGGTGGAAGAAGCAACAAGGGGAATGGCTATTTTAGATCTGCTCCTAACAAATAATGATGTCCTGATTAGGGAAGTGGAAGTGGTAGGATCCTTAGGTGGGAGTGATCATGTTCTTCTGGAGTTTGTTATGCAGTGCAAAGGAGATGCTAAGCGTAGTCATACACGCATTCTAAACTTCAAGAAAGCAGATTTCAGTATGCTTAGGAATCTACTGGGTGCGATCCCATGGTCAAAAATACTAAAAGAGAAGGAAGTGCATGATGGCTGGGAGTTTCTTAAAAGTGAGATCTTGAGGGGACAATTTCAAACAGTTCCAATGAGGAGGAAAAATGGGAGGTGTCTCAGGAAACCAGAAATGCGAGGAAAGCCCACTATGAGCCCCAGTGTGCAGACAACAGACTCAGCGTAAGTGTTCCATGCATAATGGGCCTTCAAGGAGATTAAATAGAATATAAGGTTTCACTGAATAAAAAATGTACATCAACAATCTTATTTAATGCCAGTTAAAAAGCAAAGCATATACCAACAGTACCAATAGATAGTTTGCTTGGGCAAACTGGTATCAGTAAGAAACAATGAAATGTTGTGGGAAGGACATATTTAAGAGTCATAGATCACTTTTTAATATTTCCTTTTTGTTTTCTCTCAGATAAACTATCTAGACAATGAAGGTGATTATCAGCCTGATGTTCCCACTCATACTTGTTCTACTCTGTGAAGTAAATGGGCAGAGGCGCAGACCTCCAAAGAAACGTGTTACTCCTCCACCTGTGGAACCAGTTGAGCCTACAGAGTTGCCTCCGCCCTTGCCACCAGGACCTCCTTCCATATTCCCTGACTGCCCTAGAGAATGCTTTTGCCCTCCAGATTTCCCTTCAGCCTTGTACTGTGACAGCCGCAATTTGAGGAAAGTGCCCATCATTCCATCCAGGATCCACTATGTCTACCTTCAGAACAACTTCATTGAAGACCTTCCTGAGGAATCCTTCAAAAATGCCACAGAGGTGAGGTGGATCAATCTGGACAACAATCGTATCAAAAGGGTAGACAAACGGGTAATGGACAAGTTGGAGAGTCTTGTCTTCTTGTACATGGAGAAGAATCATCTTAAGGAAATCCCAGGCAATCTGCCTCCAAGTCTGGAGCAGCTTCGGCTGAGCAGGAACAGAATCTCCAAGATATCCCCCAATGCCTTCAACAAACTGGAGCACCTCATTCTCCTAGATCTCCACAACAATGAATTGAACGATGCAGTCTTCAATAAGAACACATTCAAGGGGCTCAAGAATCTTATGCAGCTCAACTTAGCTCGCAACATACTAAGGAAGATGCCACCTGGAATTCCCACTGCTGTCTACCAGCTCTTCCTAGATAAGAACAACATTACTGACATCCCCAGCAATTACTTCAAGGACTTCTCCAACTTGGCATTTCTCAGGCTTAACTACAATGGCCTCACTGACAAAGGGCTACCCAAGAGCACTTTCAATATCACTAACTTGCTGGTCTTGCATCTGGCACACAACAAGCTTACCAACATCCCGTACATCAGCCCCAAGTTGGAGCATCTCTACTTGAATGATAATTCAATTGAAAGTGAGTCAGTACAGGCAGAACATTAATTAAATATATGGGAGAGCATGTTTTCTTGGGTTTTTGGTGGGGGAGGGAGGGATGGAGAGTAACCTGCTTAAGAACAGCCTTATTGTTAAAGGCTAAGTGTTGGTTATCAAAGCCCGAAAGAATAATGCTCAGATTGAATAATCAAATTGGCATAAATTATGAGTATCCTATTCTTTTGCTTTACTTTTGGGAAACCTCTTAAAATTCTGGTTCTGGATATTCTTGGATTTATAGCTTCTGACTTAAAACTTCTGACAAGAGTAGAGGCTTTTAAATATTTTGTAAATTGGTCAGCATGCCTGTAAAGCAGAATGACAATTACCTTTACTTGCAGGTGCATGTATGGTCTTGGAATAGGGTATGAAATCCAGAGGTGGAGATCTGTAGGAGTTCTTTGTGCAGTTCCAGCAAAGTCATACTCATTTCACAGAGCTGTGGGAATTTAAAAAAAATTATTTTGTGTCTGCCCCAGATGTTTATGCTGTTGGAGCTCCTACCACCTGCTGCCTTGATTAAAAACATCTGCAGGGGAGCAGGAATGCAGAATTCCTTCCAGAAATGTTTAGCAAGGATAGGAAACAATAAGTCCCAACACTTAAAAAGAAGGCCAAGTGTATTGTATTTTATCCCTGTGTTAAACCTTCAGAAGAGGTTAAATCTCCAGAAAAGCCACTGACAGACCATTGAAGCCTACATACGGAAGACCTCCAAGGATATAGAAACACATCTGAGTAAATTTAATACACAACTGGGATCTCAAGACAATAACATTCTTTCGGAATGAGGACAGCTCATTGATACAATATTGATGACATAATGCCAAACATAATGCTGAACAGGCAGAATTCCAGAAAAACAGTTCTTCCTTTAAAATTATACAGCTTTATCTTAAATTCGTCACTTAGATTCATACTAGCCTTTTAGATTCAAATGGAAGGTCATTCTACAGTCACACTGTAAATCTTTCCTTTGGGAATACAAAGGCAGGAGACCTACGCCCTTTCCCCACTTTCCTTAAGCCCCGCGCTACTCTCCTAAAGTAGCGCGGGGTTCAGCATCCCTCCCCACTTCAGGGGCGGCGAGAACGCAGCTGCCCCGACGCTGCTTCTCTCGCGCCCCCTCGACGCGCGGAATTTCTGGCGCCTCATCAAATGGCGCCTTTCGACGACCCTGCGCAGAGCGCGGGATCATGGAGAAACCGGGGTGCGCGCCAGGAATTGCGCGCGCTGGGAATTGCCCGCAGCAACCCTCGGGCAAAGGTGAGTGGGGAAAGGGCCCTAGTGTAAAAGGCAAACTGTGAAGCTGAGATTTATTTGGACTGCTTTCTTGCTAAAGCAGCAACACTGAAAATGATGATTACTTATAGTTCTCACAGAACTCAATATTGAAATCTGCCCCATGATAGAAATAATTCAGTGGGCAACCTTAAGATTTTTAAGTCCTTTGGGGGATTTTCAAAAATGAGACTTCAAGGATTTAACATTTCTTTTGAAAGTCATGTACGTGTTTCTGTGCATCAGTGATTCCATTTGTACAGTTGGGATGAAAGCAGTTCCTCTCAGCAAAGGCATGACTTCTGAGGTTATACACACAACTGACTGGAAATGGGAAGCCTTCAATTCAATTATTTCAGTTAGAGGACACTTCAGTGAAGAGACTACCGATATGGTATGCCAAAATAGACTTTTGCACTTAACACCATTTGCATAGCCTGAGTCAGCATCCCAGTCCCCACCTCCAGTCCCAAAGTAGCAGAAAATAGTAAAAGAGTGACAAGCCTGAAAATAAGAATAATTTTCAACTTAGTCCGATTCGAGTTAAGTTGTAACATAGTCACATGAGTGATATATCCATATTTGTAGATGTATGTAAAATGGAGGGATAATTACAAAGTTATTAAATACAAAATATTTTAGGATATCACTTGGTTTACAATGACAATCCTGGCTATCAGAAAAACACAGAGCTCTTCTTTACAGATTCATATTGGTCTAATGGTACTTGCCTCTTGTCCAGTGTCAGCATTTCTTAATTGTAACTTGAATGGATAGTCAGCATGGTATAGTGGTTAAGAGCAGTGGATTCTAATCTGGAGAAATAGTCCTCCACTCCTCCACATGAAGCCTGCTGGGTAACGCTGGACTAGTCACACAGAATTAACTCAACCCAAGGCAAGCAATGGCAAACCTCCTCCGAACATCCCTTGCATTGAAAATCCTATGGGATAACCATGTCATCTGTGAATTGATGGCACTTTCCACCACCACCAACTTGAACTAGAGAAGAGAGAGTGTTGTTTGTGCATGCAGTGGTGGTGGTGGGGAACTCCAGGCTCCACCACAAACTGCTGGGCTGGGCTCTCTGTGGCAGCAGCCATCCCCACCGTAGAGAGCTTGGCCCTGCCAAGGGATCCCTGGGGGGGGGGGGGGATGGGATTCCTCTATTTGTGATGGCATTTCCTCCCGTCCCCTTGAGATGGGAGGAGAGGATTCTCCACATGAGTTGTGTGGGCCCCTATTTGACATACCTATAGTTCTTAAAACAAGCACATAGAGGGGAGCAGGTAGAGGTTTTTAAACAACTGAATGTGTTCCCTCAGAGTTCAAGAACGTTATCCCAAATGGAAGCAGTTTTAAAATGTGTTACAAAAAAAATCTTATTAGTATATCTGAACAAAATAGCATGGGCAGGCAAATCTACAACAGTGATTCAATAACTATTGTAATATTGTGATTTCAATTGTGAGCTACCTCCATCAGGACTTTGGCATAGAAATATCCTAAATAAACATATTGATTAGTTAATAAAATAGAAAAAATAGACACAAAAGAAAAAGAAGGGTTGATTTTAAACATGCTTGCTGCTTTGGATTTGAATTCCCTGCATGGAAGTGTGACTTCCCTACCATCCCATTCCCACTGCATCCTGAAATGCTCCCCCAAACATTGTTCCATAAAACCTATCTCATTGCAATAAGCATAGGAAAAACATGATGGCATGTATCTGAACTTGCTTAGCAGTAGGTGAAGTTACATATGGCTGCCAGGGTCTAGTTTAGGAAATTCCTGGAGATTTTGGAGGGACTGAGCCTGGTGAGGCCATGATTTAAAGAGAGAAGGTCTTCATCAGGGCATATTGCCTAGTGGTTGGTAACCGTATAAATTAATATCTTAAATTGGGTCTTTAAGGGGAAAATAATGGCAGTTACTTGATTTCTGCCTCCCCTACTAATTTTGGGATCGTCTGCCATAAAAATCTACTAGAGCATTTACAAGAAATCCAAATCTGCGCAACAGGTGGAAAGTGAGATTGGTGATATTTCAGGGTCTGAAGTCATCCCTAACTGCTTTGCAGGCGCCTAAGCTGGAATTTCCTTAAACGATTTGATCCAGCCTTAGAAAACCTAATCAAATAGGCCCAGTTTGGATCTCTTGTAATGTTCACACCAGCTCCATAAGGTAGCCCACTGAATATTCCCATTTTTAACAAATGAAAATGATAGTTTTGATTAGCTCAAGGCCACCCAGTGGGTTTGTTATGAATAACTAGACTTCCAGACTCCAAATTACAGGTATGCTATGATTTCCATTCACTAACAAATACTAATAAAACACATCGTTGCAGGTGAGCAACTTTAACCAGACGAAGTACGAATTAAATTTATACTTGTGCAAATTTTGCAGAAGCAATTATGTATGCATATGAAAAGACAAGCAGCAGGTCTACACTGATGTTATGGTAAATCTGAGATAACAGAGCTTTGAAGAAAGAAAATCTCAGAGTCCAGCTCTGGGCCTGTCTGGGCTTTGCAGCTCGGGCTCTTCCTCTTCCATCTTTTTTGCTGCCAAGTCCCAGCAGACTAATAACAACCTCAGATTTCAAGGCAGGTGATACTAGGAGGTGGTTTGCCATTGCCTGCCTCTGCAGGTGTCACGACCAAACCCAGTGACCTTGAGGACTCCTTGGAGAAGGAGAGTCCCTGTGCAGCTGGCAGCAGATGACCAGCAGAGAGATCAGGCCCTCCCAGAGATGCAGCCAACAGTTAGCTCAGAGGCACTTCCAATACTTGACTCTGAGGCAGCCAGGGCAGACCAACCACCTGGCACCAGCTCTCCAGGGTCACCCCCTCTCCCCCGAATCTGTAGAAAGAGGCTAAGGGCAGAATTGCAGCTGTGAAGACACAGTGTGAGCCTGGCTGTTCAGCGCAAGCTAAAGGCTCGCAGCGGAGATGAGCCTTCACGGTAGGTCTCCTGTAAGCAGGGGTGTAGATTTGAAATACGGCATCCCACACCTGTGCCCCGAAATGAACCCCCCCCCACACACACACCGAAGCAGCCCTCACACAAAACCTCTTTTGGTGCCTTTAAAATTAAGTTATTTCCCTTTAAGCTGAACACATCAAGGCTGGCAAAACACTGGAGACAGGGACAAGGCTGGCTGGAAGGGCCCTACACACTTGGATAGAAGGAAATTTAGCTGCATTTAAAAGACATTCCTTTAAAATGCAGCTAAGTTTCCTTCTATCTGAGTGCACTGAGGCTGACAAAACCCATCAGGTGGAGCCAAGGTCAGGGAGGGCATGCTCCTTCCTTTGCCTTGTCCCCACGCCCAAGTCCCTTGCTGGCCCTGGTGCCACTTGGTTAGAGGAAAGGAAGCTGAATGTTAAAGGAATGGTTCCTTTAAAATTCATCTAACTTTCCTCCATCTGAACAGTGCCATGCTGAGGCTGGCAAGACACTAAGGGCAAAGACAAGGCCAGGGAAGGAGGGCGCCCTCCCTGGCTTTGTCCCTGCCCCCAGTGTTGTGCTGACCTCAGCATGCTCAAAGATACATAATCTTAATTTTAAAAACACCCAAAGGGGTTTGTTTGTTTTTGCAGGAGTGGTCCTCCTCACTACGCTTCTGCCTGAGAGGCAGGCTGTATGCTGAGTTCCTTGTGGATGGCTGTAAAGCCTTCTAGAGCAGGGGTAGGGAACCTGCGGCTCTCCAGATGTTCAGGAACTACAATTCCCATCAGCCCCTACCAGCATGGCCAATTGACCATGCTGACAGAGGCTGATGGGAATTGTAGTTCCTGAACATCTGGAGAGCCGCAGGTTCCCTACCCCTGTTCTAGAGGGAAGTGCTGGGTGTGAATGCAATTAGTTCAACTAATGCTGTTTGATTCCTGAAACTTTGATCCTTGGACTGTATAGCCAGCTTCCCTGACCTGATCTGTTTGGCTACCCTTGTGGAATTCCCTCCACACTGGTGTTGATGAAGAGCTGAGACAGGCAGTTGGCAGGCAGCCAGGACAGCATCACAGCCTTGGTATTCCTTGGAGATCTTCCATCCAAACACTAGCCAGGGTCAGGGCTGAGAATGTATGACTGACCCAAGATCATCCAGAAAGTTTCCATGCCTGAGGATCTGAATCTGGGTTTCCCAGGACATAGGGCAACACCTTAACCACTGCATCATGCTAGGTCTCATAAGGCCTCTTTCTATTTCCCATCAAATCTGGGACTTGTACAATGGAAACTATATATTGGTTCCAAGTTTGTTATACAATTGTCAGCATGACTTCCTCATGGGAAACCAGATGGAGACTACTCAATTTCAGAGCCTTCACCACCATCAACTGTTGTAGTTATACATCTCAAACTCTAAGCAACCAATAATAAAATGTGAATGAAATGACATATCTATACATTTATTACTTACGGAAGTCGATACGCCTGTTGCACATTCAACAAGCATCTAATTGCATCACACCCTTTTCAATGCTGCATTTTAACCCACATCTCAAAACTGTACTAGTCTAAAAGTACAGGGATAATGTGGATACGACATGGTTGATAATCTGTAACTAGCCAGTACAAAAAGACCCCAGGTTGGATTGTATTGATTAATTTTCTAAGCAGCCATGCAGTATTTAGACCACTTCCCCTCCTAACTCTTTATCTACATGTCTTGATTTTCAGTCTTGTGGCATGGGGACTCAATATAATTGGTCCCAGGTTTCCTCAGAAGAGCAGCATCATTTATGAGGATATAATACTTCTAGCAGGAGTTGAGAAATGAGCAAGGAAAGCTCCTAGGATAGGAATTTCCTAAATAGATGTTGGAACATTTTCTCAAGTGGACCGGAAGTTTCTTCTGTTACTTTGCACTGATGGATAGATTCTTAAGGCTTGAAGTCAAAAGGGACCACTGCAGTAACAGAGTCTAATTCTTTAAACAATGCTGACAGTTGAAAAAAAATGGTAGATTTCTACAAAGCAAAAAAAAAGAGATTTTCCAAAACTAATGCCTTACTTTCTTTTCCTCCCTTAGCTATCAATGGAACTGAGATATGCCCCATGTCTCTCTTCTCTTTCCAAGGACCATCCTCAGATCTTGACAACGTGCCCCATCTTCGCTACCTACGCCTAGACGGCAACCACCTGAAGCCCCCCATCCCTTTGGACCTGATGATGTGTTTCCGATTGTTGCAGTCTGTTATTTTCTAAGCCTTGTAGCAATTGCCACTCCCCAGGACTTTGGCTTTGCGCAGTGACTTGATTCCAGTCTATGTTAGACACAGGGAATATATCCTGTCATTTCTTCCTTGTCTTACCTTCCCAGTTCCTTCTCTTTTTTGCTCCTCCCTGTTTCCTACTCTTTTGGCTGCAGAAATCTTTTGTTTTCAATGTGCTCCCTTCTCTATGCAGCATCTTATGAATGTCCCTGGAAATTTTGCCCACCTTTTATCCACAAAATAGCCATCAGTTACAGTAAAACAGGTATCTCTTATCCTTAACTTATGTCAAAAGGAGAGATGGGAGCATGCACTGCATTTGCAGCATTTGTGATATTGCCTTGCTGTTTTGAGCTTTACATAGAGTTATTGGCTGCCAACAACAAGCTTATAAAGGAGGTTATATTTTGCATAATTATCTGGAAGAAAAGGCAAATGCAATTTCATTTCAGTGTGCCATTCATCTAGCAATAATATTGAGAAAAACAGCACTCAGACTTGTTAGGTGGCAATTGTAAGTGCACCGTAAATAGAATATCTATCCTGTACGAAGTATTATTGAGTGCATAAATCCTATGGAGTCATGCAAGGTATACTGTAAATTCAATGAAAAGGGATTAGGAATTGATATTTCTCCCGGTTTTGCTCTTTGGCATGGTAAAGATAATGATGCTACAACAAAACTGCAGGAATGTACAGAATGATCAAAATTAATGTGAGCTCCTGCCCCCAGGACTTGGAAAGCACTCTGTCAAAGAGAAATTGCTTTCCATCCTAGGTTCCCACAATTGAGCTCAATAGTCATTGTGGGGCTTTTTGCATCTTCAGTACTTGGCAGTTTGCTTGAAATGAAGTATTAGAGAGAATTTGACATTAAACAATGGTGTTCCAGTACTGTATTTTTTTGTCCACATAACATGCCCCAGAATACATCATCAACAGTTGGCACAACCTGTGCCTTGCCATTTTTGGGGGGCTTCTGCTATTTTTTTGTATGAGTAGTACCTCACTATACTTACAATCTCCTCAGCAATTTCTATGCAGATGTCACAAAAGAAATAATCTCCAGTTCCTCAAGGCAAGGTCCCAGTCTCAATCCCTGGTATTTACAGTTAAAAGGATCAGATAGCAGCTGATGTGAAAGTCTCCTCTTCTTAAGTTAGAGAGGAACAAGAGAATATAAAAATTTACTTGAAAGGAGGCATGTTCTAAGGAAGGAACTGCTTCACCTAATCTCTGTTAGCAGCATCAACGAACATAGTTATCAGCAGAGTCCACATATGGCTAATTTACAAGGATTTATGAACTCCTTCACTGTGGAAAGGTATGGAGGCATACACTTGAATTAACACCATTATTTTGTTTTTCATAATATTGTCTTCATGTGCTGTCCTTTTTTCTGCATGCATGTAGACAGCAACAAGAAGCAAGAATGTTCCATAAGAGCCACTGAAGTTCAAACCAAAAACCAACCAGGTACCTTGGACATCTCTGGTTCAACATGGTGGCTTCTTTCTCAGGATCTAGTTCTTATGTTGTGTAAAATGTAACAATCCTACAGGCTTAGATGGATGCAGTTTAGGATTTCACTGTAAGGTAGCAACATGCTTTCTTTTCCACCTGGAGGGTAGATATATTACTAGATTATTTTTGGATTGAAATTCCTTTCCATCTTGCTGCATGTGAAAGGGTAAATTTGTGAATAAGTACACAGCTGGTTTGATTTTAAAGAAGCTTCTTGTGTTGGTATATTTTGCTTAAAGCCTCTAGAACAAATTTCTTGCAACATTTTCTCCTCATTCTTCTCCTTTTTGACTTGAAAATTCAGAAGTGTTCCATTCTCCAAATCCTGGATGATTTCCCCCTGCTTCTCCTGTTCTGTTTTGTGTTTGGCTCTGCAAAACCCACATTGACAGAGGTCTGTAAGCAACAAAATATACAACTTATTTTCTTCCTCCTTGTGATCTCAATCTGCCCCTCTTCAAACCACTGATTGGGTTGGCTGGGCTTTGATCTATAACCTATGGAAGTCAACAGAGGATTCTGGATTATATCCCTAATGACCAAATAACCTCAGTCCCAGATAAAACTCAGCATATCCCATGGTACCCTTGTTGGGGTTGGGCATGCTTGGGATCATGTATTTTAATAATAATGTAGGCATGAAACTTACTTTTAATTTAATCTGTCTATATAGCTAGAAGGCCCTTTTTGGCTTTCTGTTACACCAGTGTTAAATTACTCTGGATTATGCTAGCTGGAATGTCGTTTGCTGGGGTATTTTTATATCCTATTAAATTTATTGTGTAAATTTCTGGGGTTTTTTTTTTTAATCTCAGATCATTTGCATGTTTCTATTTTGTCAGTCCCTCCTCCCACCTCAATTTCCTACTGAACTTTAGATGCCTTGAATTGTCACCCTTTTGTCTGTTTGATCTGCTGTAACAGCTGCAGAAATTTACTGGATGAATTTTTTCTGGGCATCATGCAGTTGTTGCAAGCGCAGGAGCTCTGCCAAAGAAAAGATGGCACCCATAGTTGATGCCACCTGGCCTATGAATAGAACATAAGATTTTCTGTGACAGTGAGAGGTGTGGGGCAGAAAGAGATTATTAGAGGAATACAGCAGTGATGGAAGTGATGTTATTGTGAGTTTGCTAGCCTTTTTATTGGCCCTGCTTTTAACCACCTTCTGACACAAAATTAAGTTCCTTCTATCCTTTAGATATTAAAGAAGCTTCTATATGTTCATTGGGTAAATAGCTGAGCATCAGGCTGCTCTTAAAGGCACAGGAACCACAGCCAGTAAAAAGTTTCAAGCCCTCATAATAATCCTTTATTTATCCTTTTACTGAGTAACTGCAGAAAAGCTTGTATGAACATCATATACATTGAAATTTATTCATTAATTTCACTACAATTATTCTGTGCTATCTTTGACAGCTATTTTCCAGTGTGTCAGCCAAGAAAAAACATAAAAAATAGCTGTCAAAAGAATTTTTTAAACTGAAAGAAGACCCCTAATAGTGTGATCAAACTGATTTCATTTCTTAATTGTCTAAAGTGCCAATACTTATGGCTCCCCCAGCTACTGCGGAAATTATCATTTTCAAATATATTTTCCAGGTATGGATAAGTTATGGTAATTAACTCCACCAAAATGGTTAAGATTTTTCCACAAAAACTGTTACACAGCTCACACGCATTGATTACTGGAAAGCTCTGACAACATTTCTGCACTTAATAGTCAGGTTGGACACTAATTCTGTCTAATAATAGAGGATAGCATTCCAGCTCAGACAAAATCAAGCTGTGCACAGGAGAAAGTGTTGGGCTGTGGGAATTCTGTTGCAACTTCAAGCTTGGCTGAAGCCTGAGGCAGGGTTCCAATGGTAGCTAGAACTTGCACTATATTTGTGGAATACAAGTCTCATTTCTTATTAAGCCAACTGACACCCCCCTCCCCAATTCTCATTTTTTTCAGGATTGGCAAAATAGAACTGGAAAGAAACACAAAGATGCATAGCCTGTAAACTATTTACAATGGATTAACATCTTTTTACTAACTCCCTACTCTGAAATGCATAAAATCCATGTCATGGCTATAGGCAGAAGTAGAAAGAACAGGATGAATAGCTTTTGAACCAGCTGCTCACTCTTATCGGAGAGAGCATTTCAGACAGGTTGCAGACTGCAGCAGCTATCACCGCATTGCTTCATGTCTCGCTGTACCTCTGCAAACACAAAAAGCAATAACTAGTGATTAAAGTGAAACAGAATGAACAGGCATGGTTGCTTTTTGATTTTTGCTTTTGCTGTGGAATGAGTTTGATTTTCCCCACCTTCATTCCTGCACTGACACATGTACAGTTATCACTTCCCTGCTTCAAGTTGGCTGTTTATTTTGCTGTTCATGTTCTTTTAAAAAAATTCTTGCATGGGTATCTGCTGAGAGAGTGAGGAAAGAAGTATGTGTGACTGACACAATCTTTAGCCAAGTAGTGCCATATTCATCCTTTCAAACGAGGTATTTGTAATTGATGACTGGTCAGTCAACCCAATAGAAATCCACCTTCTGTTGATGGAATGGTAAACTCAGTGAAATTGATAAGGCTCTGCTAGTTGCTAAATTACACCAAAGTGTCCTGGTTTCACCAGAAAACATACTGAAGGAGGGGGAGGGGATAGCCTTTTATATCGAATTCAAGCCCAATTGCATTGAGACCTTCCTGTTGCTGCTACCAGCCCCCACCTCTGTCAGGATTACAAAATGCAGAAAGCCAGACTCTCTTTTTTCCCCAGCCTTGTCAATTAACAACCAAAAAACCAAGTGGGTCCAAAACAATTTTTTTTTAGAACAACTTCCCATCAAGAAGAGGGATAAATCAGGCAAGCAAGCAAAATAGAGGGTTGGGTCCAAGACAGACACTTTGGGGGAGGGAAACCAATGCAAACAGAAAACCCCAGCAGAAATCGCTGTGCAAACAGTGAAACCTCACCATGCGGGAAAGACTGAGGATTGATTGTTTATCAACTACATGGTAAGTAGTCAAGATGTCTAAAGAACTTTAAACTGAGATAAGATTTAAAAGGAACATGTATAAGAAATGAGGAAAGGGGAAATCACAAAAGAGGAACTCAACAATAGTCAGCACATGTAGGGAGAAAGTCAGAAAAGCTAAAACACACAACGATCTCAGACTTGCTAGAGAAGTTAAAAATAATAAAGGGGGGTTGTTATGTCTATAGCAAAAGGAAGAACAAGAAAACAGTAGGATCACTGTGTAGAGAAGACAGCAAAATGCTAATAGGGAACGGAGAAAAGGCAAAACTAGTCCAGAACTACCCAGTGGCTTCTTTGTCTCAATCTTCTCCCAAAAGGAAAATGATACTCAACCTTGGGGAAATGGAGCAGGTGATGCAGTAAGGGAAACCCACCACAGAATAAAGAGAGAGTACTGGCCACTCTTAATGAATTCAAGTCTCCCTAAATCCTAGGGTATTAAAAGAACTGGCAGAAGTGATCTCAAAACCACTGGCATTAATCTTTGAGAATTCCTGGAGAACAGGAGTAACCCCAGCAGACTGGAGGAGGGCAAATGTTGTATCCATCTTCAAAAAGTGGGAAAAAAGAAGTTCCAAACAATTACTGCCCAATGTATTGTCAAAGCTTTCACGGCCTGAATCACTGGGGTGTTATGTGGTTTCCAGGGTGTATGGCCGTGTTCTACTAGCATTTTCTCCTAATAATGCTACTAAATATGGCCATACAGCCCAGAAACCACACAACATCCCAATTACTGCCTAGTCTAACTGACATCAATAGAAGCAAAGATTCTCAAACAGAACATCAAACAATATTTAATCAGAAAGAAATGTCATCAGTAAAAATCAACATGGGTTTCTTAAAAACAAGTCTTATCTCCTTTTTTGGATAGAGTGACAAGCTTGGTAGATGAAGGGAATGCTGTGGGTGTAGCATACCTTGATTTCAGTAAGGCTTCGATAATGTCCCCCATGATATTCTTGTAAAAAAGCAAGTAAAATGTGGGCTACACAATGCTGTTGTTCAACTGAACCCAAATGGTGCTCACCAATGGCTCACTGTCATCCTGGAGAGAAATGATCAGTGGGGTACTACAGGGTTCTGCCCTGGGCCCAGTGCTATTCAAGATTTTTACCAGTGACTTGGATGATGGAATAGAGGGCATGCTAATCAAATTTGCAGATGACACCAAATTAGGAGGGGCAATTAATACGCCAGACAACAGGATCAGAATTTAAAATTACCTTGACATTGCTGCGCCAAAACTAACAAAATGAATTTCAATGGGGAGAAATGTCAGGGAGAAAAAAATAAAATGTACAGATATAGGATGGGCAACACCTAGCTTGACAACAGTACATGCAAATGGGATCTGGGAGTCGTAGTAGACCACAAGCTGAACATGAGTCAACAGTGTGATGTGGCAGCTAAGAAAGCCAATGTGGTTTTAGACTGCATCAATAGGAGTATAGTGTCTAGATCAAGGGAAGTATTAGTACCACTTTAGTCAGTATTGGTCAGACCTCACTTGGAATATTGTGTCCAGTTTTGGGCATCATAATTCAAGAAGGATATTGACAAGCTAGAATGAGTTCAAAGGATGGCGAACAAAATGGTAAAAGGTCTGGAATCCATGCCCTATGAGGACAGACTTAGGAAGCTAGATATGTTTCCTCTGGAGAAGAGAAGATTAAGAGGTGACATGACAGGGATGTCATATTGAAGAGGAAGCAAGCTTGTTTTTTGCAACTCTAGTGACTAGGACACAGAGTAATGGATTCAAATTATGAAAAAAGAGATTCCACCTAACCATTAAGAAGGGCTTCCTTACAGTAAGGGCTGCTCAACAATGGAATATGCTGCTTCAAAGGGTGGTGGAGTCTCCTTCTTTGGCGATTTTTAAACAGAAGCTGGATGGCCATCTGCTTGGAGCACTTTGATTGTGTGTTCCTGCATGGTGGGTTGGACTGGATGCTTCTTATGGTTTCTTCCAATTCTATTATTCTAAATACTCTGTGCTTCAGTAGAAAATTAATCACTGAAATGGTGCATTTTGAATACAGTTTAAGATGATGTCATTCTGGCAAAACAACTCACGCACACTAATAACTGAATTTATAGTAGTATACCGGTATCACGTATCAGACATACTGGTGTGTGATGAACTTGTTTTCAGATTTGGTTCTTTTGTTTATTAATAATTTTTATGTTCTTTATTATAGTGATTGTCTTCCTTTTCAAATTATTTATTCTATCATTTGTATAATTTCTGTTGCTTTAAGTAGAAAGCATATTTTCTAGTGTCAGCTTTGTGTTGGGAGACAGGAAAGGAATGACAAAGAATGTTACTGGGAAGCACTGGTTGCTTCAGAATGACCTGAAGAAAGTTTAACAAAGGGACTTGGTTGCTTACCAGGTTATCTTTAATTGAAGGATTACATAATCATGAAGCTTAAAAACTGTGACAAGTAAGCCCTTACATACAACATGCTACAATTATTCTCCCATTTACTGAGATCCTTCCCCCAAAAAATTAGCCAAACCCTGTTGTAGTGATTAGATATTATGTTGCACTACAATCTGGGAGAGCCAGTTTCAAGTCTTCACACTGTCATGGGAACTGACTTGGTGACCTGTGGTCACACATGGATCAACCCTAAGCAAATCTAATTCAGAATTCTGCAGGGAGGCTGACTCCTGGGAGAACATTTTTGGGGTAGCACTATCATTCTCTCTGTCAGGCTAGCATCAAAGGAAAGTTGAAAGGAAAACATAGAAAGGGACAGGGGCAGAAACATGTGAACAAACAAGCATAGTTAGTCAAGAAAACAAGGTATTGGGAGAGGTGTGAAATACATTGATGTTGTGATGTCCAAAAACTGTTTCAGTGCATTTGAACTGACCCATTCCACCATGTAGCACACACATATTTTCCTAATTACACAATTATCTGTCAGTTAGCAAGTTTCATACTAAACTTGGACTGAAATCACCAACTTGCAACTTGGAAGCAGCAGCTAAATATCTTCTGGGCTGAGTCAGCTTTCTCCCCTGCTTGTTAATGTTTATTCTTGCAGGTACTTAAACCTGGGGGTGGTCAGAGACACAAGCCAAAAGCTTTTTGCTTTTGTTATCCTGGGGCCTCTGGGAGTCAGCTGCTTGGGATTTTTTATCATTGTAATCAGTTATTTTGTTCCTTGGAAATTTCTATAAGCAACTTTGGTTCCTTTGGGGGTGGGGGGAGGGGATGGCATAGACATGCCCTGATAAATAATTACATTGGATTGCACTGTTAGTCAGACAAAGAGGATTTGTTGAAGGAAGTGCTTTCATTAAGATTGCAATCTCATCTACCCTATTCCAGTGCATTCCAATGACCTTTCTGCATCTCAGTGCATTCCAACAGACATTTGGACTACAACACAATCTAGTATGTACATAATATTTAATGTTTAATACATGCAATTTTTCATGCATTAAATTATTTGGTCATGTAAAGAAAGTATTTTTGGAGGGTGATGTTGTATTTTCCATCCACCCCAACAGGAATATAGAAGAAAATATGATCAAACACATAGCTACATTTACATCTCTTATTGAATTACATGCTGCAAGGTATGCTTGGGGAGAAATTAATTTTACTGTGACTGTGATCTCCAGATCCTATTCTAGTACAACTGGATTGAACATGCTCAGGCTCAGAATGGTGACAGCAGATGAAAATTAGTTACACAGAACAAAATAGATGACAGGTAAATGGCCCTTCTTGCGTTTCGAAGCATAAAATATCATAGAGGAGTACATGGGGGATTTTCTGAATTATTTATTCCTCTTTCTCTGTTATTTATTTAGCTCTTTTAAATGGCAGACTTTATGTTCAAATGCCTATCATGGAGACAGTGAAAGTACATTTGCAGGGGAAGTTAGGGTTTTTGCATACTCAGGAAATTTTCTAGGCAGAAAAATATTATATTCTGAATTCTAGAAGATTCCCTTAACCCAAATTGATAGTGACAAAGTATGTTACTTGCTGTCAGAATACTGGGTGCACTTTAGGGATTGGGGAGGAGTAATTTGGGGAATTTTGGTGGTGGGGATTTTTTCTTATTTAAGCCCCTAGAAACTTAAAGTAACCTGGAGGGAGAGGATGGCATTGGGAGGGAATTCCTCAGTTCCTTGGGGGTCCTCAGATAGTTAAAGGGAAATAGCAATGAAAGTTAAATGGAGCCTCCTTGTTCACAGGCAGTAAACCACTGTCCTCTTAAGAGAGGCTTGATGGGGTACAATTTATTATTATTATTATTATTATTATTATTATTATTATTATTATTATTATTATTATTATTATTATTATTATTATTATTATTATTATTGTAGATTTCACAGCTGCCAGATCTTTAGCTGGTTGTTGGCCTTCATTAGAATTCGAGCCTCACCCAGAGGCCTAGGAAGTTGTAATGTATTGGCGTAGTATTCGTGCGGATCCCAGCAGGGCTGCCTTCTGAATTTGACAGATGTTAATTTTGTCAATTCGAAGATGTTTCAAGTGCTGCCCTAGTGTTTTCGGGATGGTGCCCAGCGTGCCGATTACCACTGGGACGACCTCAGCTGGTTTGTGCCATAGGCGGTGAAGCTCAATTTTCAAATCGTGGTATCTAGTGACCTTCTCGTGTTCTTTTTCAGTGACCCTGCTGACACCAGGGACTGCTATGATGATGATGGTCACTTTCTTGTCCTCGATCATGGTGATGTCTGGTGTATTGTGTTTCAACACTTTGTCCGTTTGGATTCGAAAGTCCCACAGGATCTTGACCTTCTCATTTTCCATTACTTTATCTGGACAATGTTCCCACCAGTTCTTAGCTGTTCTTATGTTGTAATTCTTGCATAAATTCCAATGGATCATCTTGGCCACTGAGTTGTGTCTCTGTTTGTACTCAGTCTGGGCAATCTTTGTGCAGCAGCTGAGGACATGATCTACAGTTGCCGCAGCTACTTTGCACAATCTGCAGAGTCCATCGCCCCAAGGATTTTTCGATTTTGCCCTTAATCGAATTTGTTCTAATGGCTTGCTCTTGAGCAGCTAAAATCAGGGATTCAGTTTCGTTTTTCAGAGTACCAGTTGTTAACCACAGCCAGGTCTTTTTGTTGTCCACCTTGTCCTTAATTTTCTCCAGAAATTGGCCATGCAGTGCTTTGTTGTGCCAGCTTTCAGTCCTCATTTTAATCATTTTGTATTCTTGTTTGGTTTTCTGGGTCTTCAGCAAATGTCTGTTCTTCACTTCAATCAATGCCTGTTCTTGACTTTCCTTCACATAATCGGCCAGTGCATGCTTCTCCTCTTCCACTGTTTGCTGTACTTGCAGTAAGCCTCTGCCACCAGATCTCCGGGGAAGGTATAATCTATCAGTATCACTGTGTGGGTGTAAAGCATGGTGCATTGTCATAAGCTTCCAAGTTTTTCTATCCAATTCATCCAACTCAGCCTGTGTCCAGTTGATGATTCCCGCAGTGTACCTGATGACAGGTATGGCCCAGGTGTTGATGGCCTTGATGGTATTCCCACCATTTAATTTAGATTTCAAAATTTTCCTGACCCTCTGGGTGTACTCTCTGCTGACAACAGTCTTCACTTGCCCGTGCTTCATGTTATCCAACTGCAAAATGCCCAGGTATTTATAAGCTGCCTCTTGGTTGCATTTGATGAGTTGGCCATCAGGCATTTCAATCCCATCACTCTTGGTGATCTTGCCCCTCTTTATTGCCACAGTAGCACACTTTTCCAGGCCAAACTCCATTGAAATATCTGTGCTGAATATTCAGACTGTGTTTGCTAGTGACTGGATTTCTGTGTCTCATTTCCTATACAACTTCAAATCATCCATGTACAGCAAATGTGAGATTTTTTCTGAGTCTTTGGCCATTTGATAGCCCAACTTTGTTTTCTTTAAAATTACTGTTAGTGGGATCATGGCAATGATAAACAGTAAAGGTGATAGTGAATCACCTTGGAAAATTCCTCGCTTAATGTTGACTGTTCCAAAGTTTTCATTTCCGACTGTCAGTTCAGTTTTCCACTGTCTCATCGCTTTTTCAGTGAATACTCGAATGTTTTTGCTGACGCCAAGCATTTGATGATCCAACTATGGGGCAGTGAGTCAAATGCCGTCTTGTAATCAATCCAGACCATATGCAGATTTATTCTTCGATTCTTGCAGTTCTCCATTATCATTTTGTCTATCAGAAGTCTAGCAGGAGTTGTTGTTGTTGTTATCATCATCATCATCATCATCATTCATTCATTCATTCATTCATTCATTCATTCATTCATTCATTCATTCATTCATTCAACTTAATAACCCGCTCACCCCCTAAGGGCTCTGGGCGGTGTATAAATTTACCAGCTGATGTTATTTACCTCCATGCCATTAAATGCTTCAACTGCCTGTTTCTATAAAGGTTCCATTAAAAGGGCAAGACATGTTTGTCTGTGTTGTTGGCAACCCTAGAGAAGGGGTATTGCCTTTATACTCAGTGTATAGAATTCCCTCCCACATGTGTTTGATTGGCTGCTTCTCTAAACAGAATGATAGATGAGAAAGACTGTTGGTGTCCATAGGCCAGAGAGATTTCATTGAAGAGAGGGGAAACAGGGCTTAACTGTTCTATTTGAGGTTTGTAATCTTCAAAACCTGAAAGGAACTTCTCCTCTCTCGGAAAATTGCAACACCTGTCTCATGCTGCATGAAGTCTTTTTTCAGGACTGTTACAGTCACTACAGGGACAGCAGAGCAAGAACTATTTCATCAGTTCCTTTCAAATTTGAAACATTAACAGCCCAATTCTGTGTATTTTTCCTTAGAAGCAAATCCCTACCGAATTTAGTCAGTCAGTCATGTTATGCTCCCTAGCCCAATATAGCAGGTTTTGGAACCATGACAATTTAAGATGACTCACAAATATGGTTGCCATCTTTTTTTGGCATGACTGTTGTGCTTTTAAGAGCTTCTTGACAGGCAGAATCCCACTATTTTTCCCAGTACAGAGATGGCAGAGATGAACAAAGCTATGAATTTCTGCCTATTTAAATATTTAACAAAACGCACGTGAAGTGCTATCAATTTTGAATGGTAAATATGCAGTTAAATCACAAAGTCTGGCTGCCTTTAAGACAGACATGGCAATTAGATTTTGTGCAGTTAACCCTTCCTTTTTACACTCATGCACACAATCCAAAATTGATGACAACTCTAGCATCATTTGCCCTTCACACTTCAATATTTTCCATACCTGAGTACATAAATCAACATATGAATTTGTCTGTAGAATGGCTGGAGATAATCTATAAAACCACAATAAATATTTTAGAAACTGGCTGGCATGGATTTCTTTCACCATCTGTTGCCACAAGTAGACTGGCAGAAAGTGACCTGCCTTCTCAAATCTATTAAGGCCTATTATGAGCAGTAACTACCAGCTGGCCTCTTTTTTAATTGCTGCAATTCTTTGAGGGGGATTTAGCCATGATAGATTTGCCATAGCTAGTGTATTACTGTCATAGCCAAGTAAGCTCAAGTACCATTTGATCCCAACCACTAATAGTGAAATCCTATGCAGAGATATTTTAGTCTATCCACTGATTTGATTGAGCTTAGAGTGGTGTAGGGCAGCATTACAAATAGATGCAGGGAGCAGGCTGTATGCATGCCTACACAGAAGTAACTCCCATTTGGTTCAGTGACAAGGATCCCAGGGATATGTTCTTAGGACTGCAGTCTAAAGCAGGTGAGATAATCTAGGGCCGTTATTACTCCTCATCTTCTCTCTGCTGTGATACTTCAGCACTTGAGACTTCACATTTTGTCTAGATGCCTCCATGCTACATGCACAGCATTCACAATTTGGATGCCTCTTCAATTCACTTTCCAAGATATTAACAGCATCAGACGTGCCTCAGGATAGGATACTATGTACAGTGGTCATTTCACCATAGCAAGAGAACTGAAGATACATCTGAGTGGTGATAAGGGGAACCAGAGAGTCCTGTGAATGAATGCATGGCGGGAAGTAGTTTTGGGGATGGCCAGTAGGTTTGTAAAACCTACGTCAGGGCAGAAGCCATTTTTCAGTTACTATAAGGCTCGATAATTTTAAATAAAGTTTATTTCTCATGTCAGTGTCCTGTAATGTCATTTTATGGAGCTTACAACAGCTACATGAAAAAGAAAACAGAAAATCCAAAAAATAGTAAATCAAAATCTCCTGGAAATCTAATATGAGAAAGACATGCTGCAGAAATTGAGGTAGAAATAAGATTGGAATTATACTACATCACAAATGATGCAAATAAAAAAAAGATGAGAACCTTCAGTCAGCACAGTTTCTTCATGTGGCAGTTTGATGAGGATTCAGAGAAGGAAAAATTAACCCCATGAATTATTAAAACCACAAGAGATACCTCAGGAGCATTGGTCAATTATTTCCTTGGATGCTATTACAGTCTTGCCCCCCAGTCATGGGAAGACTGTCATTTGGATAGTCACTGACACCTTCTCGAAGTAAGCCCACTTTGTGCCATGTAGGCAGGTTCTTACAGCTCAGAAGTTGGCCCAGCTATTTGTCCAACAGATCTACCACCTTCATTCAATCTCTACCAAAATAATTTTTGATCGGGTACACAGTTCGTGTCCAAGTTTTGGAGGTGCTTTTCGAAAATTCTGAGAGTGGAGTAAGGGCTAAGCCCACCTACTATCCACAGATGGATGGACAAATGGAGAAGGTGAACCAGGTACTGAAGCAATAACTAAGATGTTACATTAATTATCATCAAGATGATTGGGTGGACTTATTGCCATCTGCAGAGTTTGCATACAACAATGCAGTTCATCAAAGCAGGGGACATTCATCATTCAAATCGATATGTGGACAGGAAGGGAGCCTTCCCCTGAGTTAAGAGACTCTGCTGGGACCCCTGGGGACTCAAGAGACTAGCTGGAAAAGATCCAGCAGTCCTGGCAGGGCATAGTTCACGTGCTAGAAAAGGCCAAGGAGACATGCAAAGCTCGAGCTGATAAGAAATGGACTGCCATGTGCCTCAGACCAGGAGACAGCATTTGCAGCTCCACCAAAAACCTCTTGTGTGCTCAGCCCAGTCATAAATAAATCTAAGCTGGTGTACTCAGAAGCAAGGCCCATTTTATTCAATGGTACTTATATCTTTAGGATTACAGACTTTAGGTCTCACCTAGGGAGAACAGTGGAGTATTAATGTTTAAATAAACAATTAAATGATAATCAGATGTTACACAACAAAGAAAGAAGAATGGAACAAAAGAAATAAAGAGACAGTTAAGTACAATTTAAAGCACTGCCCTCTCGTGTGTGTATGTTCAGTGCCATCAACTTGCAGCTGACTTAACGGTAACTCAAGCAAGAGACTTCCAAGGCATGTGAGAATCAGAGGTGATTTGCCTCCCTTCTGAGGTCTCACCCTGCTTCACTTCTGAGATCTGATGAGATCAGGCTATGCCACCTTCCCTCGGCCTTCCCCCCGCCCCCCCAAATACCAGGGAAACAAGAAGTGATTAAAGATTGCTTCTGGTATGTCACGGCTAAGAAACAAGTAGTAATGAATTGAACTCATCAGTGGAAGTAGCTCTGAAATCTGAAGACAAAGGAGCAGAACAGGAGTCCTGAGAAACTCTCAAGAGCATCTTGAAGAAGAAAAAGAAGAGTTTGGATTTGTAACCATAAACAAACAGCAAGGGAAACGTGTGTAACAACTAAGTTTGGATTTGTACCCTGCTTTTCTCAACTGTAAGGAGTCTCAAAGTGTCTTACAATCTCCTTCTCTTCCTCTCCCCACAACAGTCACTTTGTGAGGTAGGTGGAACTGAGAGAGTTCTCAGAGAACTATGATTAGCCCAAGGTCATCCAGCAGGCTTCAAGTGTGGGAGCGAGGGGGAAATCCAGATTAGAGTCTACCACTCATGTAAAAGAGTGGGGAATTGGACCTAGTTCTCCATATTAGAGTCCACTATTCTTAAGAGGAAAAGTTGGAGAGAAAGAGAGAGAGAGGAAAGGAAAGGAAAGGAAAGGAAAGGAAAGGAAAGGAAAGGAAAGGAAAGGAAAGGAAAGGAAAGGAAAGGAAAGGAAAGGAAAGGAAAGGAGAGACAGTGGTTCAGAGAAGTGAAGGTGGAAAGTGAATGAAGAGAGGAAGTCTTGCTGCTCCAGGCATGGTGTTGTTCCCCACAGTCACCTGCAGGGAAAAGGGTGGTGCTGGAAGGCTGCCTACAGCACAGCTGCCTTTCCAGGGGCGCAGCACAGGCAAGGTGCCTGGTCAGTTAATCGGGGAACAGTGCATCAGACACTGGAAACCCTCCAGCACCTTGGTGGAGGCCTCCTGCCACCTGCCCAGCCCTTGGGGAGACTGCCCGCCTGCTGCCCCCTTGCATCCTCACTGAGCAGGCAGTACCTGAGGCAGCTCTCAGCAGGGAAGGGGGAGCCAGATGGGGCCACCTGCCTACCTCCTGCGAGCTACTGCCCTGGCAGACATGGCCAGCTGATGAAGGAGATGCTGTGGGGGGGGGGGGGATGTTGCAACCCGAAAAGGCACTGAAGGCTGGAGAAGGAGATGCTGTAGGGAGCAGGTGCAGCTGGTAACCAGCCAGCCAGCAAGCACTGCCAAGAGAAAGAAGGAGAGGTGGGCAGGCAGCAGAAGTGTTGGCAGTGGTGTGGCTCACTTTCTTGTGCAGCTCTCGCTCCTCGTTGCACTGGTGCTGCAGGACTTGGGAGGGGGGAGGGGGGAGAATGAGGGCCTCGACCTTTCTCACCCTAATTCCAAACACCAACCTGCCCAGCCTGGTTCCCACTTGTCCTTCTGATCTGAGGGGGCAGGGGGGGCAGAGGCACATGGTCATGAGACCCCCTGCCCTCTCCCCAAGATATGTCCCTGCTGACATTTGAAAGTCTAGGTAGTGCTATACATTAGTTGATGTACAGACCCAAGTCATGCCTCGGTAATAATCAAATTTGAGTTGCACTTTTTGGCTACTTTTTTACTTATACAATCTATAAACAACATCTTGTTTAGTGGAGAAAGGGCATCTGAACTCCAGATTCATTGTCAGGTTGCTGAAGAGACCTGCTAGGAAAGTTTTCTGAAGAGGCAGTGTATACTCTGGGCTTTTCCACATGCTTAACTTATTCCTAATTTTCTTGGCAGTTAACCTATATGCATTGGAATTGGTTTGGGCATGATTCTTCCACACATCTGGCCTCTCTCTGCATTTTCACAGTTGTGGAATCAGTTTCTTTTCTCCCAGACATGCCTTAAATAATTAGGATTTTCAGCGGATGGTGCTGTTATCACCTGTGGTGTCAACGTTGTCATCAGAGCACACATGCACTTTTATTTTGGGGGCATGTTTATATCAATATATTGATACTATAGATTGACAACCAGTTGCAAATACAATTGCTCCTGAATCTGAACACTTGCATAATTGTGATATGAAGAAAAACCGAAGGCCTCATGGAAAAGAATGACCACTAAATTGACAATGGCAAGAATGTAACTAAGACTGAAAAGGTGACATCACAGTATAGGTTAGTCCTTTTTTGAAACTGAGCAATCTCTGTCTACACCCGCAGTGAGAGAAAGATATCCAAGACCAGCTGTCGGATATTTACAAACTCTGAATGGAACAGATTTCTGTAAATTCAAAACTGCAGCATTTGCAAACTCAGTGCACAATTGTAATCACAAGCGAGCCAAGAACTGCTAAAGATTATAAACCTGTGGTAATGTCATTCCAGTTTTTATCCTAATATGGAGGCTAAAAGTTTTTAAGTGCCTAAAATATCAGGAGTCAGTAAGCAGTAAGAAAGAGGAAAGTCACCCCCCCCCCAAACCCCTTCAAGCTAATTATTTCCTCTTTTAAAAAGACTGGTATTTTTGATGATAGAAAAATGGCTGACTATAGAGAGATGTCAAGAGTAAAGATGCCAACATTTTACCCAGTTTCAATGCCTTTAACAGGAGCCTAATAAACTAGTCCCATTGGAACCTTTGAAGGAGATTCCAAGAAGCAGAACATGCACTTGGGGGGTTCAGTGAATATTGGCATAATTCCCTCTTCTCCCTTCGTTCTGAAAGTGAACTTAGCTGCAGCGAAGTTTGTACCAAAAAAAAGCTACTCTGAGACTTCCTGCCTCCTATTCCAACAGTAATGCTAGCCTCTTGAAGAACAGCTTTAATTGAGCATGGTTGTTTGTGAGGGGCTTCACACAGTGATGCCATGGGGAGAGAGGGATGGAGTAGCTTTGTGACAGAAACATCATTCCTGTGATTGGCTGCCCATTTTGCAACCTATCCTTTCTAAACATTTCGTTCTCCCTCCTCCACTCCAACCACACTCATTATAAGCTTTTCAGCAGATTCACTCTGAGATATAGAAAAATACAGAAAGAGAAAGAGAGTTGGCCTCTTTCTTCATTCAAGGCAGAAGGAAGAAAAGTGGTATGTACATTTGTAATCTGCGCTGCTTTCAGCAATTTTCTCTTCTACCTTTCTGTCCTTAACATGCAGGGATCAGGAACTTTCACGCTCTGTTCAGAAACACTGTGACTGTGGAAGTAGCCTAGGAGTTGGGGCTAATATGCAGCAAAAGAGCTCTTCTACCATTGTGCAATTCTCAAAAGCTTGTTGCACTTAGGTTTGTTCTATGGAAGATTTGTGGGAAGTAAAGATGTAGAGTGCTCACTTTTTTAATCAGTACATCTCTTTTAGGCCAGCATTCTCAGAAATATTTGTGTGCCTAAGTGTGGTTATCTGTGTACATGTATCAGAACATGTGTGTAATAATGGATCTTACATGCTGGTTTCTGCATACATGAATGTATACGCACATCTTTGCATGCATGTGCATCTTTACATGTGATGTGTGTTGTAATATGAGTTATATGTGAGTATGTGTGCACCATGCCTGCTTAGATATTAGTATACCTATGCTAACCCACACTTGTAGACGTAAACATCGACATAGTAAAAACGCAAGTGGAAGTCGATAAGCATGCGTATACACATTTAAGTCCATAAAAACAACATAGATGATGATAATACAAATACTTGAAAAGGTGGAACACATACTTTTAGCTATTTTTTTCTTTGCTACTGCCCAAGCACCAGGATGTTTGGAATGAAACAACCCAACTTCCAAGAAAGTTGATCAATTTTAAATATCTCTGCACAGTTTGCCCTTGTACTGCATGAAGGGCAGTACAATTCAGAATGCTTCTTTCCTTTAGGGGGCCAGAGCTTCTGACCCCCATTTCATTTTCTTAAAGCTGGCTTTTGTCTGGGTAATTCCACTGACCTCTCAGGCTACAAAGGAATGTATGTCTCTATAAGAATGTGCAGGCACAGATAATATATGACAACAGCACACCTAAATGGCATGCTATGAAAGCAAATAGTAGCATCCTAGGAAATCTTCAAAGGCTCATATTTTCTTTCTGTGTATGTGCAATTCACAAAGGGTAGATAAATGCTTAGAGTGACATATAGTTTGGGTGTAATTGGAGAAAGTGTGGAAATTTTTTAATTGGGTTGGATATATTTTTAAGATTAAATGACAGCAGTTTGAACTGGAATGACAGCATTTCCCCACTATACTTTTTCGTGATAGAAACTGTCTCCGTTGCACTTATGTTAGCTTTGGTAGACAATAAAGGCAAGTATAATACAGACACCCTTTGTTTTCTTATCAGGGCTCACAGAAGCTTGAGGGAGCCAGCTTCTGTTATGAGCCCCTGTATCTGCTTTTTGACTTTAAAAAAATGTCAGGAAGCTTGATCATGGATTGCTCACATTTTGTCAAGTTGCATTATTAGAAACATAAAATGTTATGGATCATGAGTATTATTTGGATTTCCTTTTAGTGTATATAGGGATGTGCAGATAAGCCTGTGACATGTTTTAGAAGAAGTAGAGTTTGGATTGATACCCCACTTTTCTCAACTGTAAGGAGTCTCAAAGCAACTTACAAACTCCTCTGTTTCTTCTCCCCACAACAGACACCTTGTGAGGTAGGTGGAGCTGAGAGACTTCTGAGAGAACTGTGATTAGCCCTTAAGTCACCCAGCAAACTTCATGTGTTGACTGGGGAAATAACCCAGTTCACCAGGTTTGAGTCCGCAGCTCAAGCGGAAGGGTAGGGAATCAAACCTGGTTCTCCAGATTAGAGTCCACCATTCATAACCACTACACCACACTTGCTTCCCATATGTCACATTGCAAACTGCTCATAAAAATGTCCAAAGGTTGAAGGTACTTAGTAAGTGTTGGGCAGCAGATATATATAGTTTAATATTTTGAGCTAAGTTAGTGCTGCCCAGGTTTGCCTAGCTTTTCACAGGCATGATCCGTTTTCTCTCTGTCAGGCCAGTTGCCAATGAAGGTTTATATTAATATAACGTAGGGAATAAGAGAGAGACTGGTTTCTAAGTGTTAGGTGCAATGTGCTGTGCCTTTAAGATCTTCGCCACAGCATGACTGGTTATGCATACTCTGCCTGCCCAGTGCCTGTCCAATGCCTGTGTTCTCTGCATTAGGCTCTCTTTGTATTTTTCCTGCTACAAGCAAGGAAGAGTCCCAACTGCAGCAGCCATGTTCGCCTGCGTGTTCTTCCAGGTTGTCAGGGGTCATTGCATTCTTCTTCCTCTAAAAAACAACAACACATTTTTATTCCATTGTTGCTTTCATGCATTGATGGAAAGGTGTGATTAAAATTAGGCAGGTGGAAGGTATTTCCCGATCCCCCTGAAGTGCAGGAGAAGTACGTGGGTAGGGGAATGCAAGCAGACACAAAGCAGGTCCTATGAATATTGGGCTGCTTTGCTCTTGCAGTGCAGGCACAGAAAAAGCTGGACTTTTGCCACTCTTTAAACCTGGGTCATCTCCCATCTGTTGTGGGGTGAGTGTAGCAGGAGGAAAAAGACATCCATGAGGAAAAGTCTGCCAGACATGAAATGCATATTAGGCCTTATGTTTGCAGGAGCTTTGCTCAGTTCCTGCTGGGATGGGCAAATCTCCCTCCCCAAGAGAGTCTTTCCTGTAACTATTCAGTTGGGCAGCAGGGGGTAAAGGCTGATGACCTGTGTCCCAATGTGCTGATATTCAAACCAAAACTCTATGATTAAACGATAGAATTGTGGCCGGATACTAAAGCATCCACCAGAGGCGAATCTCCTGCTGGTTTTTTGCCTCCTATGAGCAAACTTAGTTTGCAACCAGTTTTTACTTTCACTATCAACCCAAGTTTTTCTGATCCACAAAACCAGCTTCTCTTTGTAGCTGCCTTAGGCTGCCTTAGGCTGCCTTTTCTGAATCTTTTCCCCTCCTGATATGATATCAGTTCTGATGATTGAAGGGGGGGGGCACTGTGCACCTTAAATAAATTAGTATTTTTCATTGGTTCCACTCTCTGACTGATCAGCTCTGTTGCTGGGCACATGGGCTCTACCACTTGACCCCATTGGTCTTACCTTTGTGTAGGAGGGCCCAAGCCTGAACTCCACCTCTTGCCTGATTTTGGCAGTCACAAGGTAAATGCATAGGGTTGTGTTCTGCTAGCTTTTCAACAGATGAAATAATGAACTTCTTTTGACAACTTAATATGCTATTCCATAGACTCTGCATAGGCACAAAGCCAAAAAGAATGAGAACTATATTCAAAAAGAGAATTGGATGTGATCACCCTTCCTCTTACTGTTCTTGCAATCAGAAAAACTGGTAAGATAGCCCCTAGGCCCTTGAACCATGGTCACATGCTTGAAACATGTGAAGTATTAATCAAGAACAGAGTACATCTGGGTAATGTATCCTTGACCCTCAGTGAAAAGTCATTGCAGACCTTTGGGGTATGGTTGACACAAGGATTGTGCATCTGGATAATGTTGAAGGGGAAATAGACCAGGAAAAACCATATCGGCTTTTGGGCGTTTATTTTTGGCCAAACAAATTGGTGGTAATTTATGGAAACTAAAAAGTGGAACCCCCCCCCCCCTACAGAATTTTCCTGGCATTTTTCAAGTTACCATTAAAAATGGTGTTAACCCTCTTCCTCTCACTTACCTGCTGAATGCCTCCTTCAAAGTCCATATGGGCTTAGAGGCAGCAGAAAGCTGAACACTGGGCTTGGCCTGACCCGATCCAGGATTCATCTCTGCCCTGTCCCCTCAGAAGTCCACTTGAAAGGTGCAGAGCTGAATGCTGGGCTGGGCTCTGCTCAGCCACTTGGACCTTGGAGGCAGTGGAGGTGCAAGGCTGTCGAGTCCAAATTCCACATGGAGGTGGCAGGGCAGAGCTGTAGGCTGGGCTCGAAAATGTTGGAAAAGCTGAAAAAAGCTGGGGGAAACTGCCATACTGGCATGGGACTTCAGCTTTTGGGACTTTTCTAGAAATGTCTGGGTCTTTTAAACCCAACTCTCAAAAATACTGAAAAAAATTGTGACACTCCTAATTGGTACCTTTTCTATCTGCTTGTGTAGTTGCACTTTTAATAGTATTGGTATGCAGTAATTAACAGGTTATAGTTAGGTTTGCCAGTTCTGGGTTAGAAAATTCCTGGAAGTTTGGGGGTGGAGAGGAGACTGGGGGATGGTGGGGTCTGGAGAGGGGAGGAACCTCCATGGGGTGTAATGACATCAAGTCCATCCTACAAAACAGCGTTTTTTTTCTCCAGGAAAAATGATCTCTGTATTTTGGACATCAGTTGTAATTCTGGGAGATCTACTGGCCCCACCAGAAGGATGGCAATCCTAAAAGGTTTATTTCCATGCCATGAAAACCTTCACCTTCTTTGACTATCAAACTGCTATTAAAGCAAGAACCAGCAATTTTCTTGGTCTTATCTGAGAGCCTTATGAGCTGCTACCTCTGAACAAAGCTTACGAGATGATCTGAAAAGCTTCCACTGAGATGTAGCATCCTGCACACTCCTTGCTAGCTGCTGCAAAAAGGTGGTGCTGTTTCCTAAAAGCTAATACAGACTGCTGCTTATGGTTGCCAAGTGGTCAGTCAAGAGCTAAGAGGAAGAGTCTACAACTCAGATGTCCTGTATTTCAAGCCCTAGCTCTGTGCTTAGTGCAGAGCCTCTCTCCAGCTGGTGAACTGGGATAACCTTACGGGTGGTATGTGGGTGGGTATGCTTACTAGTTGTTGGAATGTAAATTCTGGGTCAAGAGATGGAACTGAAAAATAAGTCCTGGACAAAGGGTCATTTATGGCTTGTTCATTAAAAACAAAAAACATTAGGAACTGTTAAAAATGAAAGCTTCAGAGCACCCAATTGACTCCGGGAATGGAATATGAGCAGCTAAAGTGTATATGTGTGTGGGTAAGGGTACTTGACAGCTGATTCTGAGCTAAGGCTTATGACTGATCAGGACAATTTGGAAAATGGACTCTTCCTAGAATTTAAGTATGGTGTATTCTTCAGTTTGATATGTAACTTGTTGTGTGATTAACTGGTCACTAAAATCAGAAAGCAGCAAATGTATCACTCATTTTTTTAAAAAAAAAAAGGCCAGAGGAGATCCAGGATATCACAAGCCAGTCAACCTAACATCTGTTCCAGGTAAATTAGAAAAGGTTATTATTAAATATAGCATTATTAAGCACATAGAAAAGAAAAGCCTACTGAGGGAAAATCAGCATGGCTTTTGCAAAGTAAGTTCTGCCTCATCAAACTTTTGGAGTTTTTTAAGAGAGCTAACAAGTATATGGATAAGGGTGATCCAGTAGACATTATTTACTAGATATTCCAAAAGGCTTATAACAATGTTCTTTACCAAAGACTCCTGAATAAACCTAGCAGTCATGGGATAAGTAGCCTAATGGAGAACAAGAAGATGCAGGTAGAAGTGAACAGTTCTCACAGGTGGACAGTTCTCACAAAGAAAATATGCAGCGAGGTTCTACAAAGATTGGCACCTGTCACAGGTGCTATTTACTTTGGTCATAAATTGTATAGAACTGGGGTGAGTAAAGTTTTAGCCAAGTTTGCAGACAATATCAAATTATTCAGGATGATGACAATCAAGCGCATCATGAAGAGCTCCGAAATGAGTGAATGAATGGCAAATAGGTTTGCCATCTCCTGGTTGCCTCTGTACCAAATAGCGTCAGATGCAGTCCACCCTCCAAAGTAGCCATTTTCTCCAGGGGACACAATCAATCTAGTCCAGAGATCAGTTTTAATTCCAGAAGGCCTCCAGGCCCCACTTGAAGGTTGGCAACCCTGGATGCAAATGAAGTTCAGCATAGGTAAGTGTAAGATAATACACACTAGAACAAGAAATCCTAACAAATAGGCTGATAAAGTCTAAACTGGCCAACTCTGGCCTTTTCCACACATAGCACTTATTTTAGGCACTGTTGGTTCATTTGTTTCCTACTATTTTTGTTGGCACACCTCCCTTTGAAGGGCTATTTCTGGTTTACTTTAATCACTTTCATCTTGTCTGAACTGGAAGAGGTGGGGGTGCCACATCATTTGATTGTGCTGGATACCCCCACACAATTTTCAGAGGGGTTTGTGCATGGCAGTGATGCAATGAATTGTTAAATCACTAAAGTTCTTGCAAAGCCACCTCTCAGTCCACTCACGGGTCACCGTGGTCATGATTTCCTTTTTGAAAACCTGCCTCCCTTGTTTGCTGAGATTCTCTGATCTGGTTTTCTAGGCAAGCGGCTATATTGCATGTTGAAGAATCTCTGTGCTGGAATAACATTCAGAAGCTGCAAATCCCTGTGTTCTTGCCCTCAGAAATACTAGTCAGACTGATAGAGTTCTGGCACCTTTTAAATTATTATGAGTTAGGACAGACTTGGAAGGCAGCGCTCACAGGTTTCTTTCTGTTCTTGTGATCTAGTATGGCCATTTACTATAGAATTCCTGTGATTTTAAAGGCTGAATCAATCACAAAAGTCTAGCAGCTTCAGCTTTCCTCATCTTCATGTCAGAAAGAGCACAGAAGCTCTGATAAAAATAGGACAACTCACCCTATACTGGGAATTGTAGTGCCTGCCTAAACATCCTTTATTTTATTTTAATTATTTATTAAAATACGTATATTCCACTTTTGCCGTTGCTCAAGGCACCTTAAAATTCAAGCCTGAAAACATGGTGGTGATGAAAAATGCCACCAAGTTGCAGCCAACTTATGGTGATCCCGCAATGATTTAAAGGCAAGCGTCATTCAGAGGTGGCTTGCCAGTATCTACCTCTGTGTAGCAACCCTGGAATACCTTGATTGTTTTCAATCCAAATACTGACCAGGGTCAATCCAGTTTACCGATCCTGACATTACCCTGCAGTCTACACTCCCTTAAAAACCCTAGCAAATAAATGGCCTTGAGCAGCATCTCCGGAACACCTCCAGAGATGGCAGACTCCTTATTCCTCAGGTTCATTTGCTGAAACCACAACAAAGAACAACCTTCAATGCTTTATTTGGATGAATGTCAGGATTTTAGCACTATGTGGGACAAAACCCAGGTAATAAGCAGTAATTTGTGAGCTGTAATCCACCCAATTGCTAACAGCATCTGAGCATTTCCACTGATAGTGTGAACTTGGACTCCATTTCGGAATCTGCCTCCCACTTTGCTACTGCAGACCAGAATGTCCTTTCAGCCTTGTCTGATGAACAGTCAAAGCTGTTTTATGTACCAGAGGTGACTCTACCCTGGGCCTCTTCAGCACAGTGGAACATTCAAGCATAAGAAAACTGAAAGGGGAAGGAGAGTAATAATCTCCCAGGGCTCAAAGCTTCATCCATTTGTTCTCTGCAGCTGTGAGGCCCCCAGCTTGTAAAGGGGTTTCTTTTGAAAACGCTGTAGGGCAAGTCAGGTCAGACAGGCTCTGGAAGCAACAGGAGGTATAATAATAAGGAGCGAAAGCAAATGCTTAACAAGTTGGTGCAAGAAAGCCAAGTATTCAGTTGCACAGAAGGCAGAGATGGAGATGTGATTGTTAAATAAGAAGGAAGCCTAGGAAGTGGCTCTTAGATTGGGAATATACTACCGAATAAACTCTACTGAATGAAGAAGCTTTTAACCTTGAGAAAGACCCTTTTAGCACTGCTGCTTCTATCACTTCCTGTGCTTAAGCTTTGCCATAAAAGTGGCTGAGGTTTGTCTGGAAGCCAAACCAAGCCAGTGCAGGGAGGTAGTGTTGCCAGCTCCAACTTGGGAAATTCCCAGAGATCTGGAATGGGGGGTAGAGTCTAGGGAGGAACCTCAGCAGAGTCCATTTCCTTCAGGGTGAGTAATTGCCGTACTCTGGAAATCACTTGCAATGTTAGGAAAGTTCCAGGACCCACCTGGAGGCTGGCAACCCTAAGGGGAGGAAGTGGATTGGTCTGGTAGTGTTTGATTATTAGTGGGAGAAAAACATTCTATTCATGCTCTCAGGGTACAGTTTATTTTGTCATTCCAACTCATATTTTAGAAGTGAACCACTGCACTAAAAATGGACTCTAGAGCTATGTTTTGGTGAGCCTTGGCTATTAGGTGTTGAAATTTCCTTTCATCCTTCTGGATTCCAATCTGCTCAGTGGGGTGGGCTTTTCTTTTCATTTTATGAATGCATGACTGATTGACTGATTCCCAGATACACTGATGTGCCCAAATCTGTGTCTGAATAGAAAGCATTGTGTTTATTCCTGCTGCCTTTTTTTTTTAAAAAAAAGTATGCTGTTGTTTCTCCCTACTTAGTCAGACCCAGGATGCAGCCTGCAGTCTTGATGAGTGCAATATCTGCCCTGGCTTTTGCACTAGCTCCAGCAGCTCTGTCTAAGGAAAATGGAAAGGAAAAGAAGCTGAAAACTGACATTCCATCTTACAACATCCTGGATCTTGACAGTGATGACCTCAGCCTGGACAATTATGGAGGAATAATTGATCTCAGTAATTATGAGGATATCTACGATTATGGGGACCTGGCATCAAAGGTACTAAACAATCAGAGCCTTGTATATTTGATGGGCTCAGAAATTCCTAAAGAAATAATCTGCTGTCCTGAAAAGAATTGCCATACACAGTTCCTTGCATTTTTCCTTTCTGTCCCTTGTCTCTATCGCATCCTCAGTCTCCTTAGTCTTTCATTCTTCCAGTTCTTTATTAAAATTTCCCAATACTTTGAAAACCAGAAGCTTTGGGGAGAACAAGATATGAATACATGCAAGCTTATATAATTTATTCAGTTCGCAAAATATGAATTATTTTGATGAACAATTGGAAATGTTGGTAGCCTCTGTATGATGTGTAGCCACCAGATCTTCAGACTTGCTTACCCCAGGAGGAATGGTAGAGCAGCTTCTGTCAGCCATTCTGTCCTGTTCTTCATCAGTCAGGTTAATTTATTTTAGGGCAATCCTAAGCTACTTTTCAATTACATATGGTTCCCCAAGATGGTTTCCAAAACAAACCACAGATAATAGAAGTTGATGAAAATCATCACAGTTAAACAGCTTATAACACGTAAGAAGAGAGAACATATTTCAGCAGATGTACTATAAGAAAGCTCCAGAGCACCACTAGGCAGTCTAACTCAAAGGCCTGGAAAATAAAAGTTTCTAGTCCAAAGCATTCAAAGAGGATTCCAGCACTCTTGACCCTTAAGGAAAGGAGTTTTATAATCAAGGGATAGCAATTTAGGTCAGTTAGAGTAGGATCCTGAAGGAAGGCCCCATGTATGGCCCTCAAGCCTTGGTTCAGACAATACAGGTTGAGGCAGTCCTTTAGGAATTTTGGGCACAAGCCATAAAAGTAAAAACCAGGATCTTTTACTGAGCCCAGAAACAAATAGGTAGTCAGTGCAGATGACACAAACCCAGTCTGATGCAGATTCCACATGGCCCAAAAACAGCAGTGTGAAAACGGTGTAGAATGGTTTAATGTAGAAATGGTTTAATGTAGAATGGTTTAAAATAGAATGCATGCCATTCCTCCCTCACTCACTCCCCTCCCTTGCATGCCACCCCTCCCTTCCCTTCCCCTCCCTCCGCTAGGGTGGGTGGGCCATGTCCAGATGCCGGGCCCCCTCCCCTCCCCTCCCTTGCATGCCACCCCTCCCCTCCCTTCCCCTCCCTCCGCTAAGGAGAACTCCGATCCAGTTTGTTATCCCAAGTTATAGACTCTATGATTGATTATACTGAATCAGATAAAGTAGTCATGCTTTTAAATTTTTAATAAACACAGGTTAAGGGCAGTATAAAATATGGGTTGGGGGGGAGGGGAACTTTGCATATTGCACTGAAGTCTTATTTGGTCATTGACCATAAATAAAGACTTCACGTCACTGAAGTCCTTCTCCTCCACAAACCCCACCGTCCTCAGGCTGACGCCATTTTACTGAATTACTGCTGTGTTTTAAATATTTAACTTTTAAACTTACATTTTAATTTAATGGGGTTTTGTTTATATACTGTATGTGGAATCCATGTTGTGCACTGCCCAGAGCCCTTTGGGGATTGGGCGGTATAGAAATCCCATACATACATACATACATACATACATACATACATACATACATACATACATACATACATACATACATACATACATACATACATACATACATACATACATAAATAGTGTAAAAGGATTTACACCGTTTTCATGCCGCTGTTTTTGACCCGGGCGGAATTTGCCTGATAGGGTCACCCTTAAAACTCTCCTAGCTGTTGCATTGTGGATTTCCAGAAGTTTCTGAGCCATCTTGAAGGTGTTACAGCAACCAAATTTGTGATCAGATACCCTTTCTCAGTTAATGGCCACAACTGGCAAACAACGCCCAGCTGACAGATCTCTCAGAAAATTTGGACACTTATTTATCCAAGGATAATAAAGAATTCAGTATGAGTATGGGACTGTTGCAGTAATTGTTTTGGCATGCATATAAAAATCATTCATCAGGACCAACAAGCTGGATGTGTCAAGCATCAAAGGCAAGATCAGTTCAGACAACTCAGGTAAGGAGACCATTATGCAGCAGATGGAAGTTTCCCCTTCCCCAGCACTTGCATTTTAGCCAATAATGGGTCTGCTCCTGTAGCTTCTTCTTATGCTGTTCTTGTATATTAGCAGCCATAAGGAGACTGAATTTCCCTCTAATTTCTCTGTGTTACAGTTCAGAGACTGCTGTGGATTATTTTGACCCTCTCAGAACTGGTTTAGTTTCAGTCTTCAGGACTGCAATCCTAAGCATGTATATCCTTTGGAATAAACATGTTTGAGATCAGGCTGAATAAGCCAGCCCAAATTTCATTTTGTAAGCTTGCCTGGAGTAGAGCAGCAACCATCTTACAATTTCTTTCTAAACAGATCCAACTCAAATTGTGAGTGCAACGCTGGGGGAGAAGGGACTGAAGCCTTCTTCCCTGCATTATTTTCACAACTTGGAATGTTTCTGGGGAGCCACTCTTTATCCCATTGGGAAAACCTACATCTACCTCAACAGTACATGTGGAGTCCCTGCTGCAATAAATAGCAGTTCCCCAGGCTCTTTCATGTCAGGAAAATGGTACAAGGAAAAAGGCTAAGTCCCTTTGATTGCACTCTTGGAAACTGAGTTCCCAGAGGGAAATTTGCAATCCGTGTCTGATAGAAACTCCTTGTGGCAAATCCAGATATAATGTATGTGACATGTACTTGAGCCCTTAGACTTCATGACCTTCTTGCTCCTGTATGAATGTATGAATGTGACAGGAAGTGAATCTCTAGGTGAGGTGACTGGTGACTTCTGAGCAATCTCACCTTGCTAAAATATTAGAGATTCCCCACCTTCATAAGAGCTGATTCACACAACATTTTGTATGAACAGGAGATAGGAGTAGTTGTGACATTGTTGTCTTCAGGTGCACACATGCATGCACCTAGATAAATTTATTGTGAGAATCCATCATTAGTAGAGTAAGTGGTGGATTTCCCACAATTATGGTAGTATTCTTTTTTGGCTGCTGTATTCAGAAGAATTTTTAGCAGTTCTATCTGTGATCAAATGTCAGGCATGTTATGTTATTCACCAAATAATATTTAAGGTTGCTTGTATGTAGAAGAAAACATTCTGTATTAACCACCTGTCAGTAATTAAAACTGGAATTTGGTTTTATTCCTCATTGCTAGCCTATCGCCTGTTTGAATGTGTTGATTTCCAACCACTGGAGTATTTCTGCAGACAGGATTTCTATCAGTAGAGAATAATTTTCTCATCTGCCACCATTCTTCTGTAGCCCAAAATGCCCCCCGCCCCCGAAATAAGCTGCAAGAGAATGGAAGTGATCTAGACATGCTCTGCTGGCAGAAATCCTTCTGTCTATAGAAGTGCTGTGATGGATCTAAGCTTCTAAAACAAGTTTTCTTGCATTTTTACCCACGTGTTTTCACTGAGATGTGATGACTTCACACACTATTTTGAGGCCGCTTTTGTGCAGAAAAGGGGGACATACACAGTTTAAGTAAATATTGACCTGAAAATGTCTGATTTAGCAAAAGCTATGGATGGCTCGGTTCATATGCCTGTAAAACAGAAACACTGGTGTTGACTCTGAGCCTTATGATTAGTACAACCATGTATGTTTTATTTGTAGATTGAAGTTGATACCTTAGCTCCTCTGTCCAAGCATTTCCCACAATCCCTGAGCACAACTGTGCCAGTTGAAGCTCCACAAAGCAAGCCACCAAGCTCCACAGCTGCCAGGGCTAAGGGACCAGGTCTCTTTGGGTCCATATCAAATCAGGGTGAGTGAGCAAACCTTTTCCTTTCTACATTAAAATACTCAAAAGTATAAGGAAGGCATGGAACTGGGGGACCCACTCTTTACAGAAACAGGTAAAAAAATTGCCCAGTTATATCTCAGTGGCCCCTTCTTAGGGAATGTTGCCTAAACTGGGACAAAAGAGATCCCATGTCCATTTTTTAATTCCACCATTTTGCTTCATTTGTTTTTTTAAACATATATTCAGAGTCACATTGATAGACAACCCCTCACAATACCATTCTCATCATCCCCTTGGTTCCCTAAGGTTACTGCACAGTTACATTAAATCAGCAATTCAAAAAATGTCTTTGCTTCCATTTCTGCTATTGGAAACTACCCACACAAAATGGAAGCAAAAAATAAAAACCCTACTGGAATAGGTGCCATTACCTGAAGGAACAGTAGCCCACCCCTCCCAAAAACATTTTTGGCCAAATTAGAGGTGTAGCAATGCACAATTCTTTCTGCAGCTCCCTTGACAATTTTCTCCTGCAAAAGCAACTTCCTGTGTCAATTTCACTTGCTCCCACCTTTGGACACAGTGTATCTTAGCTTTACAATTGCATGGCTAATTCAAAACACAAAGCTGATACAACTGACCTGGTTATGTTTGTGTCCTAACATTATATCACTAATGTGATATGACAAAGAAAGAAAAAAAATTGGATCCTTTTGAAAAGAGAGCATGAGGGGCAGGAAAATGGCTGAAGTGGGTGACTACATGGGGGTATGGATAAGGGCCAAGTGTTTGATGGGGAAGAAAACAAAGACCATTTCAATATGATTGTGTGTTCAAGGGATGTTGGCTTCAAAGCAGATTTAAAAATTGCAGTGAAAGTACTCAGGGAAACAGTGGAGGAAAAATTAAGAGGAGATTTTCTAGAACCAAACAGAAGAAAAAACATGCAAGCTTTGAAAAGAATGCCCCACCATACACCTGGCCCTTATTACCATCTCCTTGTAGTCGACCAACCTCCCCTTCAGCTTCTACCCCTCCTCCTCTATTTTTAATTTTAATGTTTTTTTTATCTTTGTCCTATTGAACTATCAATGTGGCATTCAGGCAGAGATACAAAGAAGCAGGGTGGATTGGATCAGCTTTAATGCTTTCATATCAAAATAGTGATGTAATGTTAAGGCAGAGAGTGATTTTGAAAACTAGAGGGCCTGCACAAAAGAAAAAAGGGGGAAGCTTGTTCTTCTGCATCAAGGATGACATCAGGAATAATACATTTTCAGCAGTCGCATGTGGAATAAATGCACCTGAAGAAATAAGGGGGGAAAAACAACCGCGGGGGAGGGGGGGAGGAGGTGTGTGGAATGATTTCACAGAAAACGTTCCCAAGAGACAGGTTTGACCACTGGGAAAATCTGTGATAAGCTAAGAATGCAGAAAAAGCCTGAAAGAATGTGCTCTTTTTCTGCAAAGATGACAGGGCTTCTTCTTTCAAATGTTAAAGGAGTCTGAGAAAAGAACTGCTTAGAAATAAACAAAATCAGCAACAACGCAACACTTTAATGAGCAGAGATGTAGGGGTAATCGGACAGAAGTAGCAATTAGATTAGTGACAATTAAAATCCTGTAGCGAAGGATAAATATCTTTATTCATTTTCTGTCACTCTGAACTGGGACAAATTAAGTAGTAGGCTTAGGGAAATTGTTGCCTTTCTGCTTTGAACTTCTCCACTAATGGATCTGGGGTCTGATTAGTTCTCTGAATAGGCTTTTATTTTATTTTTTTAAAAATCCAAGCAGTTTTAATTGGTGCTTGGAATCTTGTCATGTTGCTGCAGTCGATTTGACTCTGCAACAGGCTGTTATCTCCAAACATAGTAGCAATGGGTTCTGAGTGCAGAAATAACTGTTTCCTTTGGGTTTTATGTCTTTAGATATGAGAGGCCAACAAAATTCCTGGGGTAACACCATCTATTTAGAAGGCATTGCTCCTTCTGGATTGCATTTGGCAAGGAATGATTCATTTTTAAGCAGCCTCTTTGGATTGTTGCTACCTTGTCAACCCTGTCTTAATTAGAGTTGACTCATTAGTTTCTTTTCATTTGGTCCCCCCCCCCCCCAAATTTAGCACTTGATTATGAAGTGGACCAAGGTGATTCTGTACATTTTTATACATCCATTTTCATATCATCTTAGAGGAGAAGAGAAGAGTTTGGATTTATATCACCCCTTTCTCTTCTGCAAGGAGACTCAAAGGAGCTTACAATCTCATAAGAACATAAGAACATAAGAACAAGCCAGCTGGATCAGACCAAAGTCCATCTAGTCCAGCTCTCTGCTACTCGCAGTGGCCCACCAGGTGCCATTGGGAGCTCACAAGCAGGATGTGAAAGCAATGGCCTTCTGCGGCTGTTGCTCCCGATCACCTGGTCTGTTAAGGCATTTGCAATCTCAGATCAAGGAGGATCAAGATTGGTAGCCATAGATCGACTTCTCCTCCATAAATCTGTCCAAGCCCCTTTTAAAGCTATCCAGGTTAGTGGCCATCACCACCTCCTGTGGCAGCATATTCCAAACACCAATCACATGTTGCGTGAAGAAGTGTTTCCTTTTATTAGTTCTAATTCTTCCCCCCAGCATTTTCAATGTATGCCCCCTGGTTCTAGTATTGTGAGAAAGAGAAAAAATTTCTCTCTGTCAACATTTTCTCACCCATGCATAATTTTGTAGACTTCAATCATATCCCCCCTCAGCCGCCTCCTCTCCAAACTAAAGAGTCCCAAACGCTGCAGCCTCTCCTCATAGGGAAGGTGCTCCAGTCCCTCAATCATCCTCGTTGCCCTTCTCTGCACTTTTTCTATTTCTTCGATATCCTTTTTGAGATGCGGCGACCAGAACTGGACACAGTACTCCAAGTGCGGTCGCACCACTGCTTGATATAAGGGCATGACAATCTTTGTAGTTTTATTATCAATTCCTTTTCTAATGATCCCCAGCATAGAATTTGCCTTTTTCACAGCTGCCATGCATTGAGTTGACATTCCCATGGAACTATCAACTAACACGCCCAAATCCCAGTCACATCTCCTTTCCCTCCCTCCCCTCAAACAAACACCCTGAGAGGTAGGTGGGGCTGAGAGAGCTCTGAAGAACTGTGACTAGCCCAAGGTCACTCAGCTGGGATGTGTTGGAATGTGCAAGCTAATCTGGTTCCCCAGATAAGCCACCACAGCTCAAGTGGCAGAGCAGGGAATCAAACTCGGTTCTCCAGATTAGAGTGCACCTGCTCTTAATCACTGCACCATGCTGGATGAATCTCCAATCATTTCTGATTGTGGTTTTATACTGTGACAAAGTTATAAGTCCCATCCCCCACTTTCATTTTTTCAAAAAAAGATGTGGATTAAAGTCAGGGGTAGGGGAGAGGTACATTGAACACCATGGCATTATATGGCCTGTGGGAGAATTCACATCCTGTGTTCATAAAATCCAGTTCCTTATCTCATCAAATAAAAGAGATGCAGTACATCTATCCAGGCATGAGGTCAGCCTGTCTCAGGCTGATTCCCCACAGGGAAATTCTATCTCAGGGGTAGGGAACCTTTAACACTCAAAGAGCCATTTGGACCCGTTTTCCACGGGAAAAGAAAACACTTGGAGCCGCAAATAATTTTTGACATTTAAAATAAAGATAACACTATATATATTGGGGTTTTTTTACCTTTTACTCCGCTCATTCTGAGAAGCACATGGATGTGTCTGCCCTGCTGCCTGCAGGGCGGGCAAGGATGGGGCCGGCGGCTCGGCACATGGAGCCACGGTGCAAGGGCAGAAGATTGCATATGCTGACTCTTGGAGCCAAAGACAGGTTCCCTACCACTTTGTTCTGTATCTTGGTAGGATCAAAACCAAGTTTGTAAAGAAACCGCACCTTTTCATCAGGGTTTCAACCTCCCCACTGCAGCATGGATTCAGCGAAGACATGTAGGCCTATCTTGGATCCCAGAAATGTAGCGATCCCCACTACCACGTGATCTCCTTTGCGGGTCTCTCCTGATTGGCTGGCATGCCATGTTGGAGCAGGACCTTTTTGAGGCGGGAAATTTTTCCCTGCTACTTGCTAACCTGAGGTTTGCTTGTTTACAAGGATGAACGTTGAAGAGTTTAGGCGCTAAGCAGATTTTTGCTCGTTTGGAAGGGTGAACGGTTAATCACTTAAGCATTTTTTCGTTATGCTAACATCTCTCATTGAGACCAACAGTGAAATTGAAACCCAGAAGAGGCTGTGTGCGCATCGCTGTGTGCCCGCTGAGAGCTGATTGGTTGGTAGACTTGCGTCAAGCTCCATGGCAGGAATTTTAAACATAGATTGGATCCCTATTCCCCCCACAAAACTGGATCAAAAGCATGCTAAGAGAAAAAGTTGTACTTGCAAGCAGGTTCTGCCGGGCCTTGGGAGAAGGAGGATAACAAGCGCCAGAAATGGGATGAATCCCTGTTCGTCGCTCAAGCAGTGGGGAATTCTTGCTGAAACCTTGATATTTCGCATGAGTATCACGCAACTAATTGACCGTGGGGAATCAACCTCAGTCTGACATAGTATACCTCTACACCGAGTAACCTCTGTGGCCATCTGAATAGCAGATCTGATGGATGAATAGCTTGAAATCTTAATGCCCAGTGAGCACTGGCAACAGGCAAATGGCCATTACTAGAAATGAAATGTTGACCCAGGTAAACTTTGACTTGATCCAGAAACTTAATGCTTTTTGGCAGGTGAGGGGAAGTAAGTTCTTTTGATAAATAAAAAAGATGATACTGTTAAATGATAATTGTCATGCCCCCACAGAGGCTTTTGTTATTTTCCCATTAAGCTTCAGTTTCCCCATAGTTAGCATGGGTTTAGTTCATTGATAAGTCTTCTAAGGGAGGGAATTTTCGTTAGCCCCTGTCCCTTTAAGACATTTCCCAATAGGCAGCTTCCCTCTTTACCCAGCAATCCCCTGTTTTAGCTCTTGCCAGTCAGTCAGAGCAAGGTGCCAAGGGTAGCTAGAGACTGGAATATTCGTGACGCATATGGTGGTACATAGAGAACGTTAAGGTTAACAGCAATTAGAACCAGACAAGGACTGAAAGAACCAAAAGGAAGCAAGACACAGTGGACTTTCTTGAAAGCAGCCTAGAGAAGACACAGTCTACAACTTCAAATCTGCTCAAGACAAGCAAGCAGTCTGATTTAGATAGACCCAAGGGAGGAGTTAGGATCTTGATTCTCACACACAATAAACCTGTTATTGAACTGTTGAGCCTGACTTGTGTCTCCCCCACTCTGTCCTAGCCAAGTACAGGGCACCAAAATCAGATTCACTTGGGGGGCAAAACAAAGTCAGATTTACATGAAGTGGGAATTTATGTGACAGTACATAGTACCTGAACTATACTGATATTTGTATACTTATACTTGCAAGAAGGAGACTGTACGGATTCATGGGGGAAGAGGTATCCCACTCACCCACCCCTGCCAGGAGACTTGGGCAGGGAAACTGCAGGGACCCATTGCAAGTGGAATCATCATTGCCTGCCATAGTAGTAACAGGAGAATTATGCAAGCCAGTCCCTGTGTGGAAACCTCAGGTACAGACATCACTATAACTATGGGGAAGGTGTTACCCTCTTGTTTTTTAAACTTTTTGTATTTTTCCAGAAGCTTGTACCCTAATTCTGTGTGGCCGCACTGTATGGATTATGATTATTATTTTACTATTAAATATATAGATGATGTCCATGAGATAACTTATGTTGAGTGTGTGTAACTGGCTCCAGGTCACCCAGAGAGTTTCCATGGCAGAGTGAAGATTCAAACCCGGGTCTCCCAGATCCTAGTTTGACATTCAAACCACTATACTACGTTGTCTCCCTGATGACATCAATATATATTCATGAGCAGCCAGAGACATGTTGAACCTTTCACAAGACATTTTCAGGACCAAGAATCGCTGAAATGCTACATTTGTTAGAATTAAACACAAGTAATAAATTTAAAATAAAGAAGTATTAGCTCTAATCTAAAATCACATTCACTTTATTAACTCATATGATTCTTTTGCATAGGGCTATTCCTTAAGGGCAACTGCAAAGAGCTAAACCTAACATCTTCCTCTGTGTCTTCCTGATTATTTATAACACGGATATCCTGTGTTCCCAGCAAACTAGATCCCAAGGCACTTTTCACAATAAACCATGTAAGAATCAATAAGCAATTAAATTTACCCCACAAGAAAACATTAAAATAATAGCAGCAGCAAGTTTAGAAGCTAGTAGTAGGAATAATCATTGCTGAAATGCCAGTGCAAAGGGTCATTGGCAGGGGAGGAGGGTGTTTTGGTAGGAATGGGGAAATGGAAACTTTCTTAGATCAAGTGTTTTCTGGAAGGTACTCTGGTAACCAAATTCCACCATTCAGGATCTCCTGAGAATGTCTAGACTGACCCGCTGAGAAGGTAGTGTTCCTGTACTGTACTAGAACAATGACAAAATCACTTATAACCAACTTGGTAGCAGCTGTGCAGTCAAGAACATATGAAAGAGATTAAGAGAAATATCCCAGAAAAATAGATTATACTAAATGAAGCCCTCAAAATGTCTTTATAGAAAGGTTTACTGTGAAAGAAAGAGCAAAGGGAAGTTGAATTCAAAAAGGGGTGGAAAAAGGCAAAACAAAATACAGGGGAAAATACACAGCAGCAACAGCACAGAGATATTCAAATAAAAAACCCCCACACAGTTGAACTAACTAAACTAAACATTTTACCTACACTGTAGCAAGAAGCTAAAGGAGTCTTCAATCCCTACCCAATTTCCTGTTGACCCAGTTTCCACTGAAAACTGAAGACAAGTAAAAAACCCAAATGTTCAGATATTTATGCCTTATGGATTTTGATCTACACCATCCTCCTTTCTAAGAAAAACAAGCAGATTTCTCTAATACCATGCAAATCTCCATCTCTGATATCACAGGCTACTTCTACCAGTCAGAGCCATATACAGTGCAGTCCAAACTCCATCAAGCACCAGGATATGGCTCTGATCTTTCATGACAAATAGATGGTCTGGTCCAAATCCGATCATCCTTTGTCCAAAGGGATTAGTTCTGCTAGGATGGTCCAATATGGAATGGAAGTGAATGGGTCATAGTGGAATCTCCAGAAGTCCACGATCCCAGATACTCTAGGTGGCACTCTTGAGCCTTACAGCCCAATCCAGCTGGGAGAGCTGAATGCTCACAGGGAGTGTTGGAAGGCTGAGCTAACATGTTTTCCCGCTCCTCTGGCACAAGGTGTACCCCTTCTGGCAGAGGGGGTAGAGATGCCTGGCCACTCCTCAGTTCTGCGGTGGTGAAACCCAGAAGGCAACGCTGCCACACAGCAATTTGTTTGTTTGGATGTCAGCACAGAGTGTGTGTGTGTGTTGTGTGTGTGTACAGATTGAAGTGTAGTGGAGCTGATTTTAGTCACCTTCCACCTGGGGTTTAGGGTCATGAACATTGTGGCCCAGGGCTTGAAGTTACGCCACCCTCATTGAGCCCTATTGAGGGCTTCCAGTCAGTGCACCTTTTTTTTCTTCCAACTGCCTCCCTGCGCCACCTGGAGCCTTCTGGGGGAGGTGCAGTGGTGTAACAACAGTGCTATCCCCAGCTGCCCCTGGGAATTGGATTGGGGGGTTAGTAACTTTTAGAGTTTCTGTCACAGAGGGCATATCCACTTACCAGAAAGGTCTAAGCTTTAAAGAAGATCTGTACCTGGCAGCAAGGCTTAAGAAGCTTAATGTCTGGTGAATGGCTGTGAGGTAGGAATTCCAAACCTGAGAGTTACAAAGAAAAAAACCTCTCTTTAGTGGTCACTCATTACTTTACAAGGTGGGGGCCAGAAATGGAGCAGGGTCTTTGTCGATGACCTGAAAAGACAGGAAAGTTCATAAGAGAGCAGATGGTTTTTCAAGGATCCTGAACCCAACTGTTTAGGGTTTTACCATAACATTTACTAATTTGAACCCAGACAACAATCAGCTGTATTTCTTTTAAGATGGCAAGTTCTGTTCTCTACATCTTCTGCTAATCAACACTCTTGCTGCGAGCTGCAGTATCATTTTATACCAGTTGAAGCTTCTAAAGTGTCTTCAAAGTGCATTGCAGTAATCTGGCACTTTCTCATCTCTAGGTCTTCCCACCTGCTTGGTCTGTGTGTGTATCAGAACCTCTGTGTACTGTGATGACACCGATCTAGAAGACGTCCCTCCTCTGCCCTTAGAGACTGTGTACTTCTATGCACGCTTCAATCGCATTAATCGGATTCTAGCCAGTGACTTCACTGGACTCGGTATGATATGTTCCTTTGGAATTCTAGCTGTAATGTTTATGTTCAAGTATAACCCTATGCAGTTACTCTGCATTGGAAATCAATGGGCTTAGGCTGGACTGACTGCAAAGGATTGCACTGTGAATCACTTTCCCTCTTACAAAGAAGGCCACCTATACAGTTTTTTTGCCTCATTCATACTTTACTCTCATTGAGTCCCTTTCCCTATTACAAGCAAAATCAAATATAAAGTACTCTCATCCATTGACAGCAATAGGAAATGTACTTGCTGTGTGTTTATCTCAACTCGAAATATCTGAAAATGATCACATTGCATAAAGTGGGTTTTGTTCATACTGATGCATAAAGTGGGTTTTGTTCATACTGAAAGCAGATTGCATCTTATGATTGATTTGGTCTATCTCAGATTTAGGAGCAATTTAACATGACTAAACTGGGAACTATTTTCATGAACACTAGGGACATGTTAGCTTTGGGGAAAAAATAGCACATCGATGAAAATTCATTGAAATGCAAATGTTGTGGTTTGTATTATCAGCCACCTAGTCCAAGTTCATTTGTGTTCAATTCCTGAATTCTTCTTCCTTTTCCATTACTGTAGATATGTGCAACATTACCACTTTTTTTCTCATGGTTACCCTAATAAGCTTCATAACTGAGGATTTGAACTCAGGTCTAGCTCTAGTCCTGCACCCAAGGAAGATGCCCTGAAGTTATAGTTGAAAACTTGATGAGAAATTAACAAGGTTTTCCCCAAAATCTTCTCAATTCTACCAAAATCTGGGTGGAAGGGAATCAGTGAAGGAAATGGTGGTGTATGGACTGGTAGGCAATACGGAAAGGGTGCTTGTGTCTTGTCACTGATCACATCATGTTGTGAATTCATTCCAAAGTCAAAGGGGAGTAGGGACCAGCATCTTGGATAGTCAGAGGGACCAATGTCTCCTATACTAGCTGTGATAACATTTCAAGTGAGACAAGCATCTCTTCTAAACAGTGGTAGTCAGTAAACCTAAGGAAACTAACTGTGCAATTTTGACTCTGAACTTTTTCTGCAGCAAAACTGAAACGAATTGACTTGACGAACAACTTTGTTTCTTGGGTGGATGAAGACTCTTTCCGACTGCTGCCCTCTTTGCAAGAACTGATCCTCCCTGAAAACAAATTGACTTCCCTGCCTGAATTGCCCAGTGGCATTATACAACTGGATGCCCGCTTTAACATGATCCAGAGTTCAGGCATCAGACCTGAAGCTTTCCAAGTAAACATTTCTCAAATATTTCACGTCTATTTCTAATCCATAAATTACTGTTCCTCTGTGGTTGTCTCCCATTGTGAAATCACAACATCACATTGGTGTTAATAACACAATGAATGGGTGGGTGTAGGGGAGGGAAAGCCATGGGAGGTATTCATGTGATCTAGGACTCACAAGACCTGTTCACATGTTACAGTGAACACATGTACAGCCTGCCTATAGGTACACACATGCTGTAAGAGCCAAGACATATTCACTTTACAACTGAAAACAGAGACCAGTACATGGATAAATTATGTTCAACTGTGCAAGTGTTAAATATAATATGAAATATACTTAATGTGTGTATTAAAGAAAATCAAGAGTACGCTGTGCACAGATTGTACATGCACACACTGCAATGTGTAATAAAAATTTTAATAGCCCTGTTCACAAGTTACAGTGAACACACATTCATCCTGTATGTAGATATGTACATCTGTTTGTAAGAAACAGCCAATGCATTTTCAGTTTACAAATGAAACCAGGTCCAGTACCTGGGAAAATGTGCAGTTTTAATCACATGTTCAGCTGTACATGTGTTGAATTTTACATAAGAATTACTCAACATATGTATAAAGAAATTTACATTGTACATGGATTATACATGTGTTCGCTCTAACAGGTGAACTGAGGTAGTAAGTGCTGGTTTTCAGTGAGCTGCTTTAGAGGACTGGATCCTGACTACTGCAGATGTTGACTGCAAATGCTGATCTTGACTCTGAATAACTAAGCCTCTATTTAGGCCTGAGAACATGAATCTTAGAATGGATTTCACTAAAACACACAAAATCAAATTGGTCTTCTTGGAAAATACAGGAGGCCTGATTTGAAAGTTAAGGCAGGCAGATGCCTGATCCTTTTCTCTTGTGCTTTCAGGATCTGAAGAAGCTGCAGTTCCTTTATCTAGCTGATAACAAACTGGACTATATCCCAGTGCCCTTGCCTGAGGGACTACGGTCTCTGCATCTACAGGTGAGGCAGGGACAGAGGTCCCTGAAAGCCAGGTGCAAAAACACCAGTAACCAAGGGAAAGAACCCTGAAAAGAATCAGTAATTCTTTCCCACTTTTTTATACGTTACAAAGAAAAACTAGCGAAAGAGCCATAATTGGGGTTCATGTATAATCTTGCTTCTGGATGTGAGTTGCTCTAATTTCACTTAGCTTAGTTATACTCCTGTTCTGTCACTGACGCTTCCAAACATTTTTGCCAAGAAGATATCATCTGCTCTGTGATCCCTTTCCCTTGTTGGTCCTGTCCTCTGCCCCCTACAGAAAAGAACTGTACCCAGCCCAGTGCACTGACCTGTCCAGCTGGTTAGCTCAGCTTATCATGAAGCCAGTTCAAAGGATCATGATGTTCCATATAGGTATGTTACAACAGGGGAAGCACTTCCCCATGTAGGCTTGCCAGTCTTCAGGTGGTAACTGGAGATCTCCCAAAATTACAGCTGATCTTTTCCCAAGAGAAAATGGTGGCTTTGGAAGGTGGACTGTATGGCATTGCACCTTAATGAGGCTCCTGCCCAAACCCCACCATCTCAAGGCCCTATCCCCAAAATTTCCAGGAATTTTCCAACCCACAACAGGCAATCCTACCCATTTAATATTTTATTTATCTTAAAAATACCCTTACGCTACTCCAAAAGAGACTTTGGCCCTTGAGATTTTCTCTTCACCTTTTGTTTCCCCGGCTAGAACAACAACATCCAGACCATGCATGAGGATGCGTTTTGCAATAGCAGAGATCACAATTACATCCGTTGGGCCCTGGAGGACATTCGCTTGGATGGCAACCCCATCAACTTGAGCCTTTTCCCTGATGCATATTTCTGCCTGCCTCATCTACCCACAGGCCGTTTCTACTGAATGAATCATCCATCTCATCAACCAGCCACAGGAGTTGTTTGAAAGTAAGACCCAAGTGGCCAAGAGAAAGTGGCCATTACTGATACTCTTGGGCTTCTCTGTCAGCATAGCTCTTTTTTCCTCTCTCTCTGCTTGGCCCAATTCACATGAGGATGTCCAGATGGCATACAGTACAAATCAGTTCTTGAAGTATATGTGCTGAAAAAACCCCCCACAAGGTTTAAAAATCCTGATGTGGGACTGAAAGAAAAACCAATTCACCTGATTTTAAAATCAGCTAATGCCGATGTTTTTCCCCAGAGATTTTACTGAACCAATATAGGTGACCAACTTAGCAAATGCTAAGGCCTTTAACTATCTATATTACCAAAATGCTATGCTTTCTTGTATGTGGTAGAGATGTCAATTGAGTAGTTGTAGCTTCTCCACATTTCTCAAATGGCTGAATGATTCTATTAATAAGAATCCATGTTGAGAATTTTCTCAGTTGCAGAGTTTTATAGCTAGAATCCTGTTTTAAGGAATCATTTATCTTCCTGGTTTTTTCCTCTAAGATTTTCAATTTCACAATATCTTTAGTTTTTATGTGCTTTGATATATTTAAATACTTGTAGTTTCTGTGAAATAGTTTATGTATTTCATTTCACCTTACGTATTTTGAGAATTTCTTCTTTACTGAGAAAATATACATTGATATAGCTGAAATACATTCTTTAGTTCTTTGATGTAATAATTTTGATTTTATTGTTTTTAAGTGATCCTTTGAGGAATTTCTTTCTCAGTACTTTTCTCTTCATTTTGCAGAGGTGGTATGCCTGTGCATACAGTAAATTCACCTTTAAAGTAAAAATCCACTTGAACAAAAAATATACATAGAGAATCTGCATGGATAATTTAAATCAAGGGCTTGTCTTTACCTTCCATCCAGTCATCTCCTTTGTTAAACAAAGCATTGATGTAAGTGATAAAATGTTGCAGAAATCCTTGGAGGGATAGGTTGAATTAAAGTTTTCACAACAGGCAAACTCAATGCTGGGGATGATTAGGAAAGGAATTGATAATAAAACTGCAAGGATTGTCATGCCCTTGTATAAAGCCGTGGTGTGACCGTACTTGGAGTACTGTGTTCAGTTCTGGTCACCACATCTCAAAAAGGATATCGAAGAAATTTAAAAAGTGCAGAGAAGGGCAATGAGGATAATTGAGGGATTGGAGCACCTTCCTTATGAGGAGAGGCTGCAGCATTTGGGACTCTTTAGTTTGGAGAGGAGACGTCAGAGAGGGGATATGATTGAAGTCTATAAAATTATGCATGGGGTAGAAAATGTTGACAGAGAGAAATTTTTCTCTCTTTCTCACAATACTAGAACCAGGCGTCATTCATTGAAAATGCTGGGGGGAAGAATTGGGACTAATAAAAGGAAACACTTCTTCATGCAACATGTGATTGGTGTTTGGAATATGCTGCCACAGGAGGTGGTGATGGCCACTAACCTGGATAGCTTTAAAAGAGAGCAATACAGCAGTAAAACACAAACATTACAGCTTAGGCGTAAAAGAAATAATTACAGACTTGAGGCAGAGATATAATGAAGAAAAGCAGAAAACTGTAATTTCTATTTCCATCTAACCAATCCTATAAAAATACCAGTTCTTACAAGGGGCCCTTGAAATACATGCAGGATAGGAGTGAGCAGGCATGTCTGGACTTGGATTCCCTAACTGAGAAGAGTCTGATGCGTGTTCAAGCTTCTCCTTGGAGAGCAGCGCCTCTGTGGGGACAGAACAAAGAACAGGAAGGGGAGGCGAAACTATGATTGCAATCCTCTAGAGTCTGAGTGTGGAGATCTCCTGAAGTTACAAGTGGTATCCAGACGACAGATATCAGCTTCCTGGAAAAAATGGCTGCCTTGGATTCTACACTATTATATGCCACTGAGGTGCCTCCTCTCCCCAAACTCCACCCTCCCTAGACCCCACCCCTCAAATCTCCAGGCATTTCCCAATGCAGATTTGGCAACCTTAACGTGAACTGGAAGAAAGGAAGCTTTGAGCTACTTGCAGACAATGGAAGTCACACTCCTCTTGCATGACAAATATAGGAAAGAACAACTTATCCCTTGAGTCTAATACAAAGACTAGAATATGACCCCCAGTCTCCAAGCATGCAGTTGCCTTTATTACAAAAATAACTGCTATTACTGAAATTCAGAACTTTGTATATATCTTTGTAGATACCCCTTTCCATCCTGAAAATGTGCTCCCTTTCAGCCTAGTATCCAATGCATGCTAATTGCTCTGTCTAACAAAGAGGTGCGTGCATTTCTGGAGGCTGCATCTGGTGCTTTTTCAAGTGCACCTGCAGAACCAGAACCTGGCCTGCTCAACTGCTACAGTCAAGCAAGAAAGATATAGTGAGAAGCTGACTGCAGTATGAGCGACAAAAGACTCTAGCTGTGAGTTTATGTTGGGGCAGGTCTCAAATGGGAGATTAGCCTTTCATGAGAAGTAGAGAGAATTTCTATGAGAAAAGCCACCACACATAATGAACAGGTCTTTTCTTACATTACATCCTTCCCCAGTGTGAAAAAAGTCAAGTCCTTTGGCACAAAGGAAGATGCTGTTGCAGCTTCTCTTCTGACTCAGCTCATAGTTCATCCTTGTTCCCCACGTGCTGGAACAAGGAAGATTCTCATTTTGCACTGCAAAAGGAAAAGATGGAGGGTGACTGATGGAGAGACAAAGAAGAATAGTTTGGATTTATATCCCACTTACTCTGTTGTAGGAGACTCAAAGGGGCTTACAATCTCTTTTCGCTTCCCCTGTCACAACACACACCCTGTGAGGTGGGTGGGGATGAGAGAGCTCCGAAAAGCTGTGACTAGCCCAAGGTCATCCAGCTGGTGTGTGTTGGAGTGCACAGCTAATCTGAATTCCCCAGTTAAGCCTCCACAGCTCAAGAAGCAGAGCAGGGAATCAAACCCGGTTCCTCCAGATTAGAATGCACCTGCTCTCAACCACTGCTGCTCCTATACCAGTTCTTATAAGGGGCCATAGATGTATTCCTTTTCCCAGCTCTAGGGCTAAAAAGTAGCAGAAGGGTTCTCTGGGCTGCAGTCTGGCAACTTGATACCTGGAGAGTATGTGCCTCTGCTTGGTAGTGTCTATTCTCATTTGGTACAGCCAGTTTTGATTGTTCATGCATGGCATAGGGGTGGATGGGGAGCAGAGACAGTCAGCCTCTGATAGTCTTTATCTGTCCATTTTTTTTAGTAAGGGTGAGTGTTAAACTACTAGTACAGGCTATGTAGCCTTACCCAACCTAATCCTACTCTCAGTGCCAGTGGAAAGATTCACTTAAGCATCTTCTTAGAAGGGAAAACCTCTTGCGTTCTCCTACTGATTAGTAACCTGGTGATGTAGGTGCCTAAGGATATGCCATGTAAGGAAGGACTCTGCATGGTGACCACATATGAGATCCCTTCTTTTCTGTTCACTCATTCACATTTAGAATGTATAAAGGAGGAGGCTACCTTTGAAGATATACAGAGAAGCATGATCTCACTACAAAGGAACAGGGACTATTATCTGAAACCTAAACAGAAAGGAAGTATAGCTTCCATGTGAGAGGGCATGAGTGTTCCCATCAGAACTGAATCCTAGCTTTTCTCATAAAATTATGCCATAGCACAAGGCACATAGCAACATGAGGGTTTCTTTAGGAAAACGTGCATTGCCCAAACACCCCACAATAGATGCATCAAAGTTTTCACAATGTCAAAGAACACTTGCTTCTGCTTGCATGAGCTTTGTTTCAATATGACCATCCAACCACTCTACAATGAAACCACTTCTATCCCTAAGATTCAAAGAACTAATTGTTTCAAAGATAATTGTTTCTGGGAGAGTATCTGAACCACCAGAAATTATAATTAGAACCCATTTTCAATGCTTTGTCTTAGAAATGTTATAACATCTGATCATGTTCAGTATTCCTTTCACCACTGTGTAACTCCTATCAGCTTCTCTATATCTGGAATAAAGGGAGCACAACCTTCAAGCCAGGTAAGTGTGACAGATGAACAGGGTTGGCACTCACCATTCTATTTTTAATCCAGTAATTACTTCAAACAGTTCCATAAAGATAGCCTTCCTTTCCACCATTAACAAGCCTCAACTGGGTCCAGGGTATTGTGCCATTTTTCTAGAGATCTAGCAAGACACTCCTCCCATTACAAAAAAGTGATATGCAAATGTACAAAAGCTGCTATTCCCCCCAAAAACAACCTTTTCAGTAACAACGATGAATGAAAACACAGCAGCATCTGTTAGTAGGAAAAGCATCTCACTTGTTTTCCCCTAGATTATAGTGTGTGGTTTAACTGTTTGGGTGTATAACAACTCAAGACAGTATGGGCTGCATCCACATAGTGTGCATTTCCATTCATTGTTGCTCTAAATGCAGAAGCATTCACACCAGCATCAAAGCATCCACAGACACAATTAATGGTTTTTGTGGAAATATCTCAAAAAGACTCTGATGGTACAATGTGGAAAGTTGCAGCTGCTGGGAGGCCAACAGAAGGAAATTGATGCCAAGGTGAGTGGGAAAATTCTACTTCCCCTTCTGGGTGGCATGATAATGCACTTCTCTTCCAAAATTGTAGCAAAGGAGGTTTGGGAAAGAGCATACTTTGGGCTCATCTGGACTAGCAGAGGACAGAAGCTAGTGGAAAAGGTGGGTGTGTTCTCTGTGAATGCACAGAGAATGCATTTTTATTTGGGGTATTTAAACCCTCCATTTCTTTTCTTTTTTTAGTTTTCATATTTTTCAGCAAACTTGGGAAGTATTCGAAGGAATAAACATCTGTTGGGGTAATTGCATCTCCTATGTGCACCTCCTATCTGCAGATTTTTGTATCTGCAGATAGGGCCACAGTTGAGAATTAAATATACAGATGAGCAATTTCAGAACCAAGATTCACTTTTCCATCTTGAGCCACTGGGGAAGCAGCTGCATGCTATCAAAATATGATACTCCACCTCAGAAAACTGCTTTCTTAATCTCACTCATTAGAGTTTTATCTCCCTTCAGCTATTGTTTCAACATTTAAGCTGATTGTCTAAATCAATGAGATTTCGGAGCTTTTGCCCTTGAGTTAACAGTTGCTGTACCCTATTTGCTGGGAAACCTACAGTTTAAATGAAGTTTGTGCCAAGGGAAGGCGAAAACTAGAGGAGAACAAAAGAAGTAGATACAAAAGAAGCCTAGAGCAAAACAATTACAATCATTTCTAAACAATGTCTTTTCAGTTTTATTGGTTCAAATGGTATTTGAAAAAGCAACTGGGAACTGAGAAATGAAATGAAGCTACATGTCCTGCTGCAGACAGTTACATTATTTTGGCAGGGGAAAAGGAGCTTGTATGCCTGTGTCTGCTGCAAGATTCAACACACCTGCCCATTACCTTGGGGCTCCTAGCTGCACAGTGGGGCTGTAGTGTAGTCTCCTCACATTTCTCTGTTAACATGTGAAGAGACATTCACTGCCTGCCCTGCAGCTTCCTTGCTGGTCTCAACACATCTCTGCTTTACCTGGATCTCTTAACTCTGTTCATCAACTCCCTCTTAAAGGCACAGATCTCATCATACCTGATAAGTTGCAAGATAAAGCACTATGGTAACGCCCTTTACATTTCTGTTACATTGATATATCTGTGATTGCTGTTATGTCAATATTGTAGCCTTTTCCCAAAAATAACCCCCTAAAAAGAAAGAAGCAAAGGAATTCCCTGCACCATATTCTGCTGAAGAAGAGAACCATGTCCTAGAGCTGATATTTCTCCCCACCCTCCACCCCACTCCAAACATACACACACACTTACACTTCCTGGTTTTCAAATGCAATAAAAGACAGTGATTTTGCAGTGGTTCTCTTTTATAGAGATATGGCACTATATCAATAGGATAGATAAAAACTGAAGTAATAACAAATCTGACAAGGGGAAGGGGAGTGTTGTGCACAGGAATGTGAGGGAGTGGCAGGGACTGGTGGTGGGTGGAGGGAAAATGTCCAGGGCAAAGCTGTGCTCACTGGCAAATCTCCCCCACTCTGGCAGCAAAGAAAATTAAAGTCATATTTACAGTGTGTTGCTTGGCACATGAAGAATTGAAACTGAAAGCGGGACTTGTGAGAGACATCTGTGATGGAAATCTTGCTGTGATGGACATTGGCCCTTGCCATGCAGAAAACACCTGGTGCATAATGGGTCACAGTCTTGAATGAGTGACTTTGATTTTATTCACATCCTCCAACAAGCAGGTGTAAATTTGTGGGGGAGAGCAGGGAATCTTTTTTTTTCATTGTGCATTCTGCTGGCATCAATCTGCTAGTATGGATATTTAGATTCAGTGGATAGGTGCTCATAAGGTTGTCGTGTAGAATTATATAGTTGGAAGAGACCCCAAGGGCCATCAAGTCCAACCCCCTGCAATGGAGGAACACACAAAGCACTCCTGACAGATGGCCATCGAGCCTATCTTTAAAAACCTCCAAAGAAGGAGATTCCACCACACTCCTAGGCAGTGCATTCCACGGTTGAACACTGTCAGGAAGTTTTTTCTGATGTTTAGGTGGAATCTCTTTTCCTTCACCTGGAACCCATTATTAAAGATAAAGTGTGCAGTCAAGGTGCAGCCGACTACAAGCTACTCCATGAAATTCCATTTTGAGGCAAGAGATGAGCCGTGGCAGTCTGTGAGACCAAGACTCATTTCAGACATGAGAAACAAGGCTCATAAGCCTTGGTGAAGGTCTTGGGTGCCTGGATGAATAAGGAATGGCGATAAAAGAGGATGGGCAAGAACTATTGGGAAGAAGAGAGAGGACAGACTGTCTTCTAAAGCCAGGTGAATCCTTTCTTAGCTTTTACCTCGGGTAAGGAGTCTCATGAAACCTTGCGATAACCCCAACTGATGTCTGGTTTGTTGAAGCTCCCTGTTTTGAGGGCCACACAAGTAACACTCACCTGGAAAGAGGAAGGATTGACCTGAGACATTGGAATATTTGTCGTGTACCTTAAAATGCTTGTATGCAACTGCTGCAATGTCATGAAGACACAAAGGAAACTGGGGTTATTATAGATCATTAATTCAACATGCTTGACCTTGGAGACATAGAGGTGCTCTTATCTGTTCCCCAGGTAAATGGTGATTGAAACTGATGAGGCACATAAAGGACACATAAACAGAAGCCTTTTGGATCAACCCAAGATATATCATCCAATTTTCCACAGTGGCCGTCAATATGTTCCCTGTGCATGAAGGCTACAACCTTCCTGTGCTGTTTCCCACCTGAATGGCTTTCTGAACATGGAAATTTCATTTAACTCTAATGACTAGATGCCACATCCTTCATGAATTTTCCATTCTTTCTTAGAATCCACCTCCCTCTGCTCCTAATTTTGTCCTCTAAAGCCCACCATGACTTGAGACCAGGGTATCCGAGGGACCATATTCTCCCATACATTCCTGCCCAGGAATTAAAATCACAGTGAGTCTCCTGACTATCCCACCAATTGAAGAATCTCATCTGATGGGGTCATGAAAAAGGGCCTTTTCAGTGACAGCCCCCCATACTATCCCAGAGAGATATGCCTGGCTCCCTCACTTTCAATTTTGAAGAGGACATAAAAGACAGATTTATTTAGCACTACATTTGACTATTTTAGTTTTTATTTATTGACAGTCCTAATTAGAGATTGTAAACTGTAATATTTTATGTGTTTTTTATAATTATAATTTTTATAATTGTCACATTGTAAGCCTTCTTCAATTCCTCAAGGTAGGAAGGCAGAGAACAAATTTTTCAAATACATATCTTGAATTCACAATATTCAATATAGTTGCCAGCAAAGCATCCTCATGGCAAGCCTTGTTTTATGAATAGTGAATTAAAGCATATGACACTGCTTTATTCCCAATCAAATCACCAAACCCCACACTGCCTGTTCCAGAATCCTTCCCCTGTGGATGGAATTTCTCTTAGTCACCAGTTTGAGACAGTACCACCCAAACTCTGGTTTACCCCCTTAATGAGAACTAGGTCACAGGAATCAGAATGGCCTACTGAGGCATCACCTCAGATTTGAGGTGAAGATTGTGCAATGCCCCCCCCTCCCATGCATACACACACCTTCCTATAAATCACCCAGGCAAGGAAACCACTCACTGACCTGGCTTGTCAGATTTTTTCCCTTCAGGAACTGAGATGTTTCTAATACCATAGTGTATGGTGATAAGAAGCCGTGTTATACTCCCAAGAAGGTGAAGGATGGCCATTATTTTAAAAACTTCCTTGGCAACCCCTTTTATAAGGCACACCAAAATAATAATGGCGAGGCATAGATGTAAAACTTAAACAGAATAAAATATTTATTAACAAAGATAGGAGATGGGAAAGGGAGGTGAATGACCTGGATGAAGGAATGGAGGAGGCAAAAGAAATAAATATTTACCACAGAGATATTTGGCAAAGAATAAGCCATATGTGTTTTCAGGCACAGACTTAAAATAAGTTTGTCCAGTTTTAGTAAGCTTAGATGGTAAATTCAGATGTTCTAATGATGGTACAGTTACTTAGTTCTCAGTTTCCTTAGGTGGTACTCTAGCTAAAATATATCAATACTGGGTTCTATCAGACTTGGTACATTTCCTTCAGTATCCTCACTCAGTTCTCATAGATAGGAACACCAAAACATCACCAAAATAAAAACAAAACCACATACTACAAACTAGCGGATCCAAGGGATTATTCTCTCTTTCTGGAAGAGATATCCACTCGCTGATTATGTATCTGACCCTCAGTCTGGGCCCTCAATAACCTAACCACCAGTTTTCCTAGTCTGTGAATATTTGCTTTCCACCATAGCATGTTACACCGTAGGGCAAACCAAAATCACACTGACTGCCACTACTTTCCTCAGAGATGTTATACTAAGAGCTCGAATAAGGCAGATAGCTCTTTACTTCAGGAACTTTACAATCCAAAAAGTATTTCAGATTGTTCTCCACAGCAAGATATCTTCTGCCCTCTCAATGTCATCAGATCTTTTACCCAATCAGTGCAGGGTTGCCTCAGTCAATCAAGTGGCACCCCTGTTCCTAGGCCTCTATGCCTTATTCTGGATGTAAATAATAATGGCTCCTGACAGACCTGCACTTTTAAATTACACTTTTTCTCTGCAGTCTGTCACAGATTGCTTCACATTTCAGAAGAAAGAATGATCCCATAGCAGTTACAATATGTTGCACATTCTTCATGGGCTTGGATGCAACTGTTACCATACAACTGCCCAATACAAGACCAAGGACGTATACACAGGCATTCAACTATATATACACACTGAAGGTCACTTAGGGCTTTACAGAAAGGACAATGATAGCTTAAGGATCTGTTTATGGAGCAGCATTAGCAAAACTGAAACTCAAGAGCTTGGCCTAATTTCTGGTGAGGGTGTGGCCCAGCAAAGTTGGCAAAGATAGCTGCTTGATTATGTAGGGAATATTATCCAAGGGTATTTAAGCAGAACATAATGAGAAACAAAAGGAATCAGCAGCCATTTGTGAACTTGCCTTGAGATATATTAGTCTGCAGAACAGCCTTTCCCAAAGGAGGCTGAGTCATTTGAGAAATTTCAGATTAAACTGTGCATAGCTCTGAAAAGGAGACAACAGGAAATGCAGCCTCAAGAAGGAATGGATGAGGCCAAACCAGGTTTTAAGGGTTTGATCTCTTATTCTGAGCAGAGAGAATACTCACATGCCAGTGAGCATTTTCAAGGAGCAATCTCCAAGCATGCACTTATATACATTCATGTGTGTATATGTGAAGAAGCATATAGTCTGGTGCAAAATGGAGACTTATTAGCAGACTAAGCACATGTGCAGATCAATTTACATGATTTGTAACTATGTCCAAAGGGCTTTTCTGCTAGAGACCAGATTCCTGATTCAGGGGCTGAGTTCCAAACCAGACATTCAGGAGGATTTCCTTGAGGGGAAAAAAATAAGAATGGGACATGGAAAATGAGTTATGTGTTCTTTGATATTCTGCCTTTTTTCTGTCATGGAGCATGGGGCAGAATGAAGGTTATGGAACTTTGCAAGAGGTTTCTCATGCAGGCACTGACCAGACCTGCAGTGACTTCGCTTCAGCAAGGCTGTTGTATCACACACCTTCCAGCCATGCCCTGGAATCCATTCTCACATTTTCACCTTGCACTCTTTTAGAAATTGCATCAAAGGTGCCATTTAGGGAGGGAGGTTGTTGTACACACATCATCACCACCACTTGTGATAATTTCTTAGGAGTCCCTTCACCTTTGGTTCTTATGTACAAGACTGAATCCCAACACATGCATAGAGGAAAAAAAAATATCTTGGCTCTTTACAAGAGGTTTAATAGGATATTATGTGCTAGGTGATGGTATTTACAGCCATGCCTTGAAAAGCTTCTGTTCTCCCCCCCCCCCCCCCCGCGTGACTCTGTTGGAGGTACCCTGTTTTCGGCTGGGACAGAAAGGTCGAGACACAAGCCAATCTTAACAGTTCTCAATAATGGCTTTATTTACAGAGAGAGAGAAACCTCTAACTCTTCCCTGGCTCTGACTAAGGGGGTTACTTGCTTGTCTGCTGAGGATAGGAGCTGTAGACTGTGTCCTTTTCTGGCTTCTTTCAGTTGGAACATTGTCTCTTGCTTCCTTATGGCTCTGTTGGTCTTGGTCTTTGCTCTGGATGCTAATAGACTTGGCTTGCTCTCTTTAGACCATTACAGGGACATATGGACTCGTGAACGTCACGAATATTAAGGGACCCCACATTCCCTTTGCACCTCAATGAGGCTGACTGAATAACTGATAACAGGGAAGGCTGGGTAAGGAGAGGGAATTGCCTGCTGGGAAAAGTCTTAAAGGGCCAGGGGCTAACTAAAACACCCTCCCAAGGAAGACTTAACAATAAGGCAAAACCATACTGACTATAGGGAAACTAAATCTTAAAGGGGAAATAACCAAAGGCTCTGTGGGGGCATGACAGCTTCACTTGGCCATTTCTACTCATGTCTAAATTAAAGGGGCAGAGCATTTTTCTCCAGACCTGCTGGCAACCCTAGCACGTAGATTGGGAAGAAGGGCAATCAAATGTGTTGGAAGAAGATCCTTCTCCTGTTTCCCAAATAAAATCTTGTGAGAAAGCATTTTAATGTGTTGCAGCAGCTTCCCTTCATCCATTCATGCCAAAATAACACCGCCTCTCACAAGTGTGTGCAAGTCCATGCACAGAATGACCCCCCACTCCCTCTCACACCCAGGCCATTTTTCCTCCCTGCTTTCTGCTTGCAAAGCCTTGTGTTTCATCCCACCCCTGGGTTTGCCCCCTCCCCTGCGTGGCTATGAAGGCAGCAGGCCCAGAAGCAGATGCATAGAGGACACAGTTTCTGCCTCACTCAGTCCTCCCCTCCCAGGCTCTCTCTCTCTCTCTGCAACCATAAAACATCCCTCCTTTCACATTTCCTGCAACTCTCCCTTCTCTCATTTTCTGTCAAGGTCACCTTCTCGGCCTGAGATGGATTTCTGTGTATTGATTACTTGCCTCCAACAGTCACCATCTCAAGGAGCTCCAGCTTTATAGTCAGCTGCTCTTCCAGGGAGCAACACAGTCACATCATATGTCCCACACACCTGCCAAGTTGCCTTCTCTTTCCCCCACTACAAATCTTGAGCAAGTTACTATACTGAAGCCTGCAAACAGCACCATGAATTTCTGGGAGAAGAACCAGTTTCTAATCACCAAGCTACTGATTCAGGTGAGCACAGAGAAAGTATGTTACTATTGCCACTGGAAGGCATGCAGGAGGCTTCCAAATAGCAAACTGGTGGCTCAAGGGAACCGATTCTTAGATTCTTTGTATTCCACATAATGAGTGCTTCTCTTCTCCACTTTCATGTATAGGAGCACATTCCCTGCAAATCAGGGCTAACATGATGTACGTTTCCTCACTCACTACTCCCACAAGCACTTTCCAGTGGTAGTGGGAAATCTTACAACATCACTTCATGGTGAAGAAGTTTTGGTGTTTTGCCACCATCCCTGTGACAACATCATATCCCAGCTCACTCTCATTATACATTAGCACATTCATACACCTCCTTTAAACACAGGCAACTTCCCACAGAGACTGAATTGTCTGTATTCCAGGGATTTGAGAGATCGAAAGTAGCTTTTACTCATCAGGCTAAAATTGATATTTAATGCCACCACCTGGAGACTGGCAACCCTATGTGGAAATTTCATATGACGAAAACCCCTTTTTCCAACATAAGAACAAGCCAGCTGGATCAGACCAAAGTCCATCTAGTCCAGCTCTCTGCTACTCGCAGTGGCCCACCAGGTGCCTTGGGGAGCTCACATGTAGGATGTGAACACAATGGCCTTCTGCGACTGTTGCTCCCGATCACCTGGTCTGTTAAGGCATTTGCAATCTCAGATCAAGGAGGATCAAGATCGGTAGCCATAAATCGGCTTCTCCTCCATAAATCTATCCAAGCCCCTTTTAAAGCTATCCAGGTTAGTGGCCATCACCACCTCCTGTGGCAGCATATTCCAAACACCAATCACACGTTGTGTGAAGAAGTGTTTCCTTTTATTAGTTCTAATTCTTCTCCCCAGCATTTTCAATGTATGCCCCCTGGTTCTAGTATTGTGAGAAAGAGAGAAAAATTTATCTCTGTCAACATTTTCTACCCCATGCATAATTTTGTAGACTTCAATCATATCCCCCCTCAGCCGCATCCTCTACAAACTAAAGAGTCCCAAACGCTGCAGCCTCTCCTCATAGGGAAGGTACTCCAGTCCCTCAATCATCCTTGTTGCCCTTCTCTGCACCTTTTCTATCTCCTCAATATCCTTTTTGAGATGCGGCGACCAGAACTGGACACAGTACTCCAAGTGCGGTCGCACCACTGCTTTATATAAGGGCATGACAATCTTTGCAGTTTTATTATCAATTCCTTTTCTAATGATCCCCAGCATAGAGTTTGCCTTTTTCACAGCTGCCATGCATTGAGTTGACATTCCCATGGAACTATCAACTAAGACGCCTAAATCCCTTTCCTGGTCTGTGACTGATAGCACTGACCCCTGTAGCGTGTATGTGAAGTTTGGATTTTTTGCCCCTATGTGCATCACTTTGCATTTTGCTACATTGAACTGCATTTGCCATTTCTGAGCCCACTCAACTAATTTATCAAAGTCCTCTTGGAGCTCTTCGCAATCCTTTGTGGTTCTCACCACCCTACATAATTTGGTATCATCTGCAAACTTGGCCACCACGCTACCCACCCCTACTTCCAGGTCATTTATGAATTCACCTTTTTTTGCCCTTGCTTGCAGTGAAGGAACAGAGTCACAAGTCCTCCTTGTTCTTTTAGGTTGGTCCCCAGGAGGATGGAAAACCCCATACCCATCCCAAGTCATCTTTTAGGGATGCTGGCCTTTCTCCTCCCTCTCTGGCGGTGCGAAAAACAAAACACCTCAGTAACTCCTGCCACCAGCAATATTGAGTGTATCTCCTGCTAAACTGTAGCGTTACTTGCAGAAGACCATTGTAAATTTGAAAAGTTGCGTGGGATGTTTCACACTTTCTCCAGAGAGCCTTGCAAGCCAAGTCTGAATATTCTTCACAAACCTGAAAATGTTTTTTCTCTTTCTTAGAAGTGTATTCTTCCCAGTGTGCACATACTTAAGTATGGTGCTCTAGCTATTACACATCAGAATGTGGGGCAGATAGTCTCACTCTCACCACGGATCATTGGTATTCCCCCTGCAAGTTTTGTGTACCCCCACAAAAATATCAAATAAGTATCAATGAATGGAAGGGGGAATGTAACTGAGTGGCCTCTATGGACAGATTATTTGGCAAACCTACAGGTTAAAGACTATCTTTGAAGTAAACAGTTGTGGCAGAAGAAAGTCTAAGGGCGCCCATAATTTTGCCTGGCATATGGGATACAGCTCTGACAACTTTATTGATAGCAGTGAACTGGTATGTGGATCCTGGCAGCATTTTGCATTTATGTGGAAATGTCTGGAGAACTATTACTGCCATTGATTATGCAGCCAATCAAGCAAAGGGTGCCCTACATGTAAAAGCAATATGAATGGGGTTCCATTTAACTCTGAAACAAATAACACTTCAATCCAATTAAGAGCACTCACTCACAGCCATTTTTATACACGAGACTTCAAAAGTGGCTCTTGCGTCAGACACTTAGCAGTTCATACTATTTATTTACTTAATTTCTACCCTGCCCTTCTTCCCATTGGAGAACCAAAGCAGCTGACATTGTTCTCCTTTCCTCCACCTTATCCTCACAATAACTGTGTGAGGTAGGTTAGGATAAGAGTGTGTGACTAGCCCAATGTCACTCATTTCATGGCAGAGTGTAGATTTGAACCTGAGTCTCCCAGCTGCTAGTTTGTCACTATACCACATTGGGCCAGAATGCTAATTTGCATTACAAATAGTCAAGGCGAGCTCATGGGAAACTGTAAATGTAACCGGGAAACTGTAAATGTAAGAAACTGAATGGAGAAAATCTGATATTCTGCATCTGTTTAATGCAAATTAAGGGACAGATCATGCAGATCCCAGCAGTTCAGTATGATGTGTCCTCGGGATGCAGTTAAGAGACAGAGCATATTACTTCAATACAACCACTGCTTCCCATTCATGTAGGGCCAGCAACTTGCAGAAGTGCCATTAAAATTTTGGAAACTTATGCTAGGAAGAACTGGGTTGCTCTGGTGCTCCCCTATTGTATCTTCTTCATCAGTTACAACAATAAGAAGTATTGTATGGAAGAGATTTTTGATCCTGTGAACCCTAATTTTTACATCAGAGGCTCCATGACCACTTAGAATGCTACAGTACTCTGAAATACACACTGAGTGAATGGTGACTGACTTTAGTTCTGTTTCTTTGGCCTGATTTAAATAAGCTATCTTGTATAACTGGATCTTTGGCCACTAAACATACAAGCCAGAGATCTGTAATCTAAGCTGGTGCTGTATCGGAGTGCTAATGATGCTGACATAGTCACTTTTCATGCATAATGATGACAGTTTTAATGACAGGTTGGGCATGTGCAAAATTGCTCTGGTCAGTTTCTTTGTCCTACTATCATCATGTTTCAATCAGACCTTAATCTTCAGACAGAAGGTTAATTTCATGAGTACAGATAAATGTTGCCATAAGTCATGCTGCATCTTGATGGCACATTTTCAGCCTGACAGGAGGAGAATCCCCAGTAGGAGACTCTCTGTATAAATAAGGGGCTTTTGCCAGCAATGTTGTGATGTCACAGGGGATGTGGTGCAACTTGGAAGTAACTTCATTGCATTACCTGTGATGCTCTAGAATTTGCCTCAAACACTATGTTTTAACCATAAAGTCTTGGGTGAATGCCAGAACACCATCCAATAGGATGTCACTTCTGGGTTGCTCTAGAAGTGATATGATGACACAGAGGATACACCAAATGGCTATTGTGGTAGCTGTCATGATTGAATGGAAAATTAATGACAATGAAACCATATCTATCACTTGTAGTTGCTAGTATATGGTTAGGTGTGCAAGAGTACATGCAAACAGCAGGGGAAGGATATTGTGTCCTATTTACAGGTTTCCTGATAGCACCTGGTTACCTGCTATTGAAAACAGGATACTGGACTAAATGACCCAACATGGTTCTTGCTATATTCTTCATTGTATTGAATCAAAGGATTTCACTGGGAGAAAGAGGTATGATGTTGCTGCTAATGTTTTCATCATTTAAATGGAAGATTGTACATTATCAGTTTCATTAATATCAAGCAGGATATTGATAAATATTTTAAAATAAAATATGGAACAAATACATTGCAAAAGAAATAAAAATGAATCTAAGATATAGCTTGGGAAGGGACTTTCTTATGGCATACAGTATTCTCAGAAATGGGGTATCCTTTAGTGTCATTTTAGCTTATGCCCCAAGACAATGCCAGATGTAGAGTCCTTCCCACAAATGTTGGTGTTTATTCTTTATCTTTGCTCCTGTTTTTTCTTCCACTCCCTCGTGGGCTGTGCTCATGTGTAATTTTTGATGTTCAAAGGACATAAATAACTGGTATTTACCTTACCCAGTGCCAGGCTACCTCAAAGTAGCAAAGCTAATCTAGCAGAGATCCTCTGGGATTTTCAAAGCAAAAGTGTGACTTGCAGCTGAGTCTGTAAATGAGAGACAAGCACAGAGAAAGTGTCAACAAGATAGCTTGCCCCGACTTCATCACTTTGTGTTTTTTTAGTATTGCTTTGCAACCCAGAGAATCCAACAATCAATGCTGCAGGGGCAGCAACTGTATGGGGCATTTTGCTGAGCTGTACCCCAGAGGGCTCTCCTGGAGTTCAGGCAAGGATTCAGTTTACAGCCCCTTCAACCTGCAAATAATCCATAAAGCCTCTGCTGAGTAGCAGAGAAATAAACTGGAGAGGCAAACACAAACTGTTATTGTGTGCTGCTGCAGACAAGAATCTGGCAGGCCAGTTTCCATTACAAATCCCTGGATACCCTGAGATTCACATAGTTGTCATATTGCTAGCTTTTCAAAATGCTCACCATGTTTCTTTCAAAACTTCTTCAGCTTGAGCTAAAATAGAAATTTAATGGTATCCTCAGGCTCCATACAAATGCTGGAACTGATAGCGGGGCAAGTAATCAGTAAAGATTAATTTACTTTTAATTAACATCAAGAAGTCACCCAACTAGTTTGAATGACTGTTTATGACACACACAAGCACATGTGAAGTAAAGGATAATACCCATTTGGACCCAGTTGCACAGGTTGTTGTGTGAAAAGTGCCACAAGTTGCAGCCAGCTTACCATGACCCCATGGAATTTTTCAAGGCAAGAGACAAACAGAGGTGGTACGCCATTACCTGCCTCTGCATAATGAACCTGGACTTCATAGAATCTTAGAGGTATTCACTAGGGATGAACTTGCTTCACTTCTGGCATCTGACAACATCAGGCTAGCCTAGACTAATTAATGGGCAACACTGGCCGTGTCTCCAGTGCCAGTCAAGAAAAGTTTCCTACCTTCAGCCAGTTCAAGGGCCAATGATAAATAATGAGTAGAATCAGCCAAAAAGTTCTATCTACATGTTACCATGTCCTTGTAAATCTTGTGGAACAGCACAAAGCCTTTTGTACCTCCCAGACTCACACTGGCTTTTGTTTGGTTTGTGGCCAGAGCAGAGGTGGAGCGAGGAAAAATTCCGCCCAGGGTGCACACGTGCATGCACCCTGCGCCCCTGCCACGACACTGCCCCCCCGCCATGCCACAGAATGCCCCCGCCATGCTCCCCTCCACAATCCGGCCACGCCTCCACTGCTGCTCCACCTGGGGTGTCGTGCCCCACCCTGCCCCATTGGCACTACACCTCTGGGCCAGAGCACACAGGTGTAGCAGTGTTACCCCTTCCCATTTCACTTCTTCAAACCATCACATGGAGTCCTTGTTGAGTCTGTTGTGAAACTTACATGGCTTCCTGTAAGTAACATGCTTTAAACAATGGGGCCAATAGTGGCTCCATGAGAGTTTGCAGATACAAAAACAATATGTGTGTATGTGAGGGGAGGGGGATCCTAAAGCCACTTCTCCCTGCATGCTGTTATCACAAACAGAAAAGAGCTAGTTGGCATCTCGGAGACACAAAACTTCCATTGCATATATGATAAAAAGTCTCTGTGTTGTTCCCCTGCAAACACAAGGACTTTGTAATATGTAAATGAACCCTAGACACTTCCAGCAGTTCTTCAGTATATATTTCAATCTCTCTGATCATGTGACATCAGTTTTCACTAGGTTGTGTTATTCTGTCTTTACTGAATGGGATTGATTCAGACAGATGTGTAATCTGTAAGAAAAGACTGACTTCAGCTGAATTGGCTGCTTTGCCAATGGAAGGGAATTTTAACAACTTAGCAGGTAACTGTTGCCACTTGAGACCATTGTTGCCAGCAGCTCTGATATTTCCTCTTTCAACTGACTGGTTTGTAATAGGATGGAGCACCTTTGTGGCAGGGCTGCTTTCTCCCCTTGTTCTCAGTGGAATCTTCCAGTGCCCCTATGTCCCCTGAGGTCTCAGAAGTGAGGGAGGAGGGCTCACCAGCCACCTTTCCCTTGTGATCCGTGCAATTCCCTGGCTGTGAGAACTGAGACTCGCTGTGTGCCTGGTCATCATGGGTGCCATCCCTCCTCCTGGAGCCAAATGAATATTTTCCCGCAACTGCGGGATAGTGGGGGCAGGATGGGTTCTATGCATTGGCAGCAGCAGACCCACTGCATGACTGGCGGCAGCATCCCCTCCCAGTTGCAAGGAGCTGCCTGGTGGAGGGGGTGTCAGGCCAGATGAGTTCTGGGTAGTGGCCCTGCTTACCAGGCTGGGATCTGTTGCCATTCCAGGACACAAGGTTTAGAGACTCTCTGTCACTGCTGCTCATCACCATGACATCTTCTGCTGCACAAGTATAAGGGATGCAGCAATCCATCTTAGTGAGGCCCAGTTGACACCCTACCATGATATGGTCACTAAGGAACCATTCGCTATTCAAGCAGCAGCTTCGCATCTAGTGTACCAGTCATACATCACATCATCAGCACATGCGGAAACTGAGACATATGGGAAACAAAGTAATTCCCTCGCCTATCTCGGTTTAATCAGCTGCAGTTCCTTGCTGCTGTAAAGAAATTTGCTTGTAGTCAGCATGTGGAAGAAAATTGTGAGGACTTACAGTACATCCAGATGATTAGCTTCAAACATGCCTCTTAGCTGCATTTGTGGGACAAGGTAAGAAATGTTGAAGTAGTGCTGGGTTTATGTATCTTAAAGTCTAATTAAACAAAATACAGGGAGATCAAATATTGGATCTTTCCACCATTGTAAACTTAGAGCTCAACAGATGTACTCTTGGTTTGGACTGTGGCTACATAGAGGGGTTTTAATCTTCTACACAAAGTTTTGCCAGTTGCCAGTTGAACAGGGGAGTAGCTTAGTAAAGCAGTGCCTGTGGTTCACCATAGGGCACTGCTCACCAGCAAGGCCAGCCTGACTAGCCCCTCCCCAAACTTCGCTGTTGACTCTGGAGTTGGAGCTGGAGGCCTGCAGCTGGAGTTGGAGCTGGAGGCCTACAGTTTAAAGCTGCCTCCAGCCTTTCCAAGGCAAGCAGCAAACTGAACTCTGAAGGCCAACTCGCTCTTGTTCTACACTTTTGGCTCTGCCCCCAAGCTCCACCTCCATGTGGAGTTTGGGAGTAGTGGCATTTAACTGTGCCCAGGCCCCACTCGGGGCTGGGGCACAGTTGCAAGGAGGGGGGTGACAATATGCCTCTCAAGAACTGGTGCCCAGAGATCTAACCCTTTCATGCCCCCTCACTACACCAGTGCAGTTGAAACCAAATGCTTCTTCCCCATACATATTGTTATCAGCTATGGGGGGAGGGGAATGCACTTTCCTTTTTCTCTTCCAAGGGTGATAACAGCCCAAGAAAAAAAGCTTTTGTTGGAAAAACTATGGCCCCTTTCAAATATGCAGAATAATTCACTTTCACAATTGTCGAAGGCTTTCTCGGCCGGATTCAACTGGTTGTGGTGGGTTTTCCGGGCTGTGTGGCCGTGGTCTGGTGGATCTTGTTCCTAATGTTTCACCTGCATCTGTGGCTGGCATCATCAGAGGTGTATCTGATGATGCCAGATTCCCATAATCAGAGGGAAGTCTGTTACACACTGTGTCCAGAGAGAAGGGAATGTTTGGGGTATATATTGTCCATGTCCCAGGGTGGGGAACCAATCATTAAGTGTTTGGGTAGAACTTGTTATGCAAAAATGCGGTTGATAGTATTATATTGCGGGTGGAGCTAATTAGTCCAGTGAGTGATTCACCTTTTCATGCCCTGCAGCAGCAGCAGTATTGGTGAATGCAAATCCTGTGTTTGGGTGGAGTCCATTGCTCATGAACTTAGCATGCCCTTGTCAAGAGAGACCCCCTCACTTCTGCAGGACTCTATCGCATACACTGCAGCTGTGGAAAGGTCTACATAGGAACTACAAAACACAGCATTCAGACTTATATTAAGGAGCACGAAAGTCACTGTCAGCTTAACCATCCTGAAACATCTGCAGTTGCAGAACATGTCTTAAACAAAACTGGACATAACATTTTATTTGGAAACACTGAAATTCTGGACAATTCAGAAGGTTACTTTGTCAGACTGCCCAGGGAGGCCAATGAAATTCACAAACACCAAGACAACTTCAACAGGAAAGAAGAGACTCTGAGAATTAACAAAGCTTGGCTACTAGTACTTAAAAACACCAAAAGCAAACCCCAAGGGCATGATAAGATGGCGGGGAAAGAGGGGCCTGCTCGTGCCCTTCCCCGGCTTATATAACGAGGGAGTGGCCCAGGCAGCTGACACTGGGATTCTGTGACCCGGTGCCAGCTGCCAGACAGTCAGTGATGTGGGGCCTCGCTGACCTCATTCCCCTGGGACAGGACCCACCCCCTCCATCTGAAGCACAGAGGGAAGGAGCAGCCACGCCACCCCTCCCCTGCCAGCAAATGGTTGCCACGGTAAGTCCCTGCTGCCCCCTTGTGGCACATGCTGTCTGTTACTGTAAGCATGCTCATACTATATAACTTCTGTATCATTTAATTGTAGGATGTTAACACTTTGTCTCAGTTCCATTAGAATTCTGCTTGTTTTCAGATTTCTTAAATCCCAGCCTTCTTGCTTCGTTTCTTGGATGTCCCATCCTGGTGATTGTATTTTATTTTGTGTAATCTGCCTTGAGTCTCAGTGAGAAAGGTAGACAATAAATAACATAAAATAGGTGTGTGTTTTTTATCAGACAAATAAATTAATTTCCACAAGAGCAAACTGTACCATGTTTTCTTCTGAAAGTATGATAAATACAGACATCCATATTCACTGGTGGAGAAACAGAAATTGAGAAGACTGTCTAAACACTTGAACCCACGCTACTTCCTTGTGTGAAAGGAGGGACAGTGATGTGTTACCCACTTTATACTATGTGATATATAGCTTTAAAGAACATTTTAACAGGGGCACTTTTTAAATTCACTACAGCACAGTGATATGAGAAACTATTCCTGCCAAAATCCTCAGTTCTCCACATCAATTAAAAGTACAGAAGCCCTGATACTGAAAGAATGATCATTCTTGATATCCATCCCCACCCCCCCTGCATACCATCCAGCATCACCATCTATTTAGGCTGGGCTACTGAGGTCCAACATGGGCCTCTAGACAAGGACTCTCTCTAGGGGGCAAAAACTCCACTCTACATGCCAGTTTCTCTTTGCCTATCTGTAACTGCTCACATTAGATGCTTAAAAATTCCACAAAGCACCAGATGCTGAAAGAGGGCTGCTGTCCTGGAGTATTCGTCAAGGACTTTCAGGGACATTTATCTATTCCTACAAGCAACATATATTCCCTTTCATTGTAGCACCATGGTTCATTTGTCACTAAGGAAGGATACTGTCTATCTTTTCTCCTCCCTCCCTCTGTCTGGTGATGTAGGATTTTATGCAGTGGGCCGTGCATAGGGTTTCAAAACATTGTCTATGTGTAGTACTAGCGCTTCCCCAAAGCGCTGGCGAGGCTGTCCTGCACATTAGTAATCTGTGCACACACGAAATGGCTTGCACTAGCTTCCACTGTCCTTCCTCTTTATTCTCTCGTGTCTGGAATGAATATTCATAACGAACTGCAAATTCACAGATTTTTAACAAGGCACAAATGTGGATCAGTACATTTGGCTGAATAAATGAACATACACATTGTACTTTCTAAAATTCAGCCAATTCCCCTCTATTCCTCCTATATTGCTTTCAGATGGTGTTTGGTGCAAACCCCTCCCCCCAAAAAAACCTACTAAAGCATGAGAGTTTTGTCTGATTCACTGGGTGTTTGGGCACATGACAAGTGTGTGTCATTTTCTTTTGAGTCAAGATTTCAGTCAACAGTGAACTGTCCCCAGCTCTCACGCTTGCCATTCCCCTTCCCCACATAAAATGGCTTCCCACCTGTGTGGAAGAGAAACTCAATTTAGCATAAAGGTCTGTGAATACCTGCCAACCTGCCTGGTTTATGGCAGCTCCTTGCTAGAGTCAGCACTGAATGCAAATTTTCACAGCCAAGTTGTCCCAAGGGAGCCATAGCTGTGTCTGCCATCCTATGCCTGCCAGAAATCTCTTCACTCCCCCACACAAACCCTGAGATGGATAGTTAGTTAGGAATGGAAGGCTCATTCCAGAGATGGGCTCATTGTGTTCAGAAGCACCTAGGGGAGACAAGCTGACAGATAGGTGCTCCAGATGGAATAAGTGATAAATGCCTTTTTGGACCAAGCAAGCAGAGGCAAAACGGCCCCCAGAAGAAAAGAGGCAGGCTCTACATCCTAATTGCAACTCATGAACTTTATCCAAAGACAACCAGTCACTGCAGATGGAAAGTGCCAGCTGTACATGGGCACAGGCTGATGTTTTTTTATTTTTTTATTAGCACTTAAAAAAACCAAATACAGACAGAAACAACAAAACAAACAGGGCTACCAATTTTCTCTGTGCCAAATATAATCATGGTTAAAAATACACCACTTGTTCTCTTAATTATTATTACCATTAAGTACAGTTCACACTCTTATCTATTACAGGCATTTTTTATTTTTCTAATCCACAAATCATTAGTTCATTTTTTTATTTAAATAAAAAGTCTATCAGACGTTTTAGTAAACTTAGTTACAAATAAACTTAGATAAGTTATTTTCATTAATCAGTGAAGTAAACCGAGTCATCTTGGTCAATTCCAATATCTTCATAAGTTATTCTTCTATTGTAGGTATAGATGAAGATTTCCATTTTTGTGTGTAACATATTCTTACATCTGATGTCATATATAAAAACAAAATTCCATATCTTTATTCAGACTGTCCATTCATAAGACACAAAAGACAAGCCTCTGGTTTCATTTGTATATTAGTCTTTAAAATCTTCTGGATTATTGAATGTATTTGAAGTCATTTTTTTAGCTTTATGACAAGTCTACCATAAATGATGAGAAGACCCTTCATGATGGTCCACGTTTGAAACGTTTTTATGCATTTTTGCTAATTTCTTGTTAAAGAAAATCTAGAACTTATTCTATAGACTTCATCAATTTCCATGTCCATATCTACCTTTGTGACCTCCCAAAATTTTGCCAAGGCTATTATAATCATTATGGCCAATCCAGAGGAGGGGCTGAATCATATTGTGGAGGAAGCATGGGCCTTGCTGGCAGATTTGCCCTCCCCAGAGGACTTACTCTAGATGAGGGGCAAACATGCCAAGTGAATTTTTTTCCTCTCAAATCATGATCATTTTTACTTGCATAATACCATTTGCTGACATATAGAAAAATAGTGGTTGAAGGTTTTGGAGTTGGCAGAGGTGACCAAACTAACTTCATTACTTAAAGAACGATGTTCAGTTAAATTTTTAGACAATTGGAAACTGCCAATGGGTTTCTTGGGTAAAAAAGAAAAAAGTAAATTGATGATTAGTGGTTTTGAAGATAGTGGATTGTTATTGCAAGACTTAACATAGAAAATATTTTAATTATCAGTAGAAGAAGAAGACGACTTTATTTACAGTCAATGACCAAATATATTATCAATAGTGATTATTAGGTTGGAACTTTAAGTATGTGGTTAAAGAGCAAGTGATATTAGTTTTTACCAGGGGCGTAACGAGGCAGCCCTGGGCAAACTGTAGCCCTGGGCAAACCCTGAGTTGGATGCCCCCCCCCCCGCAATGGGCGGCCACTCCACCACGACCAATTTTTTTTTGCACCAGGACATTGGTGCCTACAGGGGGTGAAGTTTTTAGACATATCAGCACCAAAATTTCAGCATATCATCAGGAGACTGTCCTTATGCTACTCCCCAAGTTTGGCGAGGAGTCCAAAGTTATGGACTCCCAAAGGGGGTTCCCCATCCCCCATTGTTTCCAATGGGAGCAAATAGGAGACGGGGGCTACAGTTTTGAGGATCCATAACTTTGGCCCCCCTGAACCAAACTGCACCAGACCTGGGGAGTATCATCAGAGCAGTCTCCTGATGAGACCCCGAAAACTTTGAGACTATGCCTTCAGAAATGTGTCCCTCCCCAGCCTGCAACCCCCATGGACAGCAATACAGAAAACTCAATGCAGAACAAAGATTCTTGGGCAAATTTCTGGAATGTTCCTGCAGGGGGCGCATTTTGGATGTATCGGCACCAAAATTTCAGGGTATCATCTGGAAACTGTCCTTATGGTACCCCCAAAGTTTGGTGCAGTTTGGTTCAGGGGGTCCAAAGTTATGGACCCTCAAGGGGTACCCCATCCCACATTTTTTGCTAAGGAGATGGGGCTACCCTTTTGAGGGTCCATAACTTTGGACCCCCTGAACCAAACTTCACCAAACCTTGGGGGAGCCATCATGACAGTCTCCAGATGATACCCTGAAGTTTTGGTGCTGATACATCCAAGAATGCCCTCCCTGCAAGAACATCCCGAAATTTGCCCAAGAATCTTTGTTCTGCATTGAGTTTTCTGCATTGCTGTCAATGGGGGTTGCAGGCTGTGGGGGGCACATTTCTGAAGGCACAGTCTCAAAACTTTCAGGGTCTCATCAGGAGACTGCCCTAATGATTCCCCCCAAGTTTGGTGCAGTTTGGTTCAGGGGGGCCAAAGTTATGGACCCTCAAAACTGTAGCCCCCATCTCCTATTAGCTCCCATTGGAAACAATGGGGGATAGGGGCACCCCTTTTGGGAGTCCATAACTTTGGACTCCCTGAATCAAACCTCACCAAACTTGGGGGGTAGCATAAGGACAGTCTCCTGATGATACGCTGAAATTTTGGTGCCACTAGCCTAAAAACTGCGCCCCCTGCAGGCCAAAAATGGAAAACCATTAAAAATACCCAAAAACGAACCCAGCATTTTGATGCCCCCCACAAGGTGATGCCCTGGGCAGCTGCCCACTTTGCCCAATGGGCATTACGCCAGTGGTTTTTACTGTTCATACTTGTTGTAAATGAAATTGGGAGTCCTTACGTTAAGTGTACTTTCTTACAATTTCTGATTCTTTTCTTTTTGTAAGCATTTCAAATACTAATAAAATTTGACATCAAACTAAAAAAAACCTATTTGCTGTCGTAAGTTTATCAACTGACATAGCTATGAGGCTATAGATTTGGTTGGGAAGCATATTGCTGAAAAGTTGGTGGACTTACTTCTGCGTTAACCCAAGGAGAAGGTGAGGTGCCAAAGCAGAGATTATCACAGTTGAAATTCCCAAGATATATTACAACAATGGAACAGGAGATTCTGGCTGTTTCTGCAAGGTCAAAATATCTAGGGGTGAGTGAGAAAAATATCCCTGTGTAGCTGTGAATTCCGCACAGCTCCTGGTGCTAACATGGACCTGCCCCAATGCTGCCCCATAATATTTTGCTTACCTTGAAATATTCAAAAATCACCAAATTGGCAATTCTTTTCAGAGATCCCGGGGTGACCCCACTGCCGTGCAAACACCATGGGAGCAGACCTAGTATATTTTTCCTGCCTTGCCACTCCTCTTCCTCCTAAAAGCAGTGGGAGGCACACTCCCCCTCCATCCACCCTTCTGCCACAGCTAGCAAGCTGGCAGGGAAGAAAGGGGACCATTGAGAGGCTTCCTCCTAGCGCGACTGGCTCCGGCACAGAGAAGCAGGGAGAGCCAGCGAGGCATGGATTGGGTGGGAAGTGGAAAGCTGGGGGGTGAGAGAGCCATTCCCTCTGTCTTTTGTCAAAAAAAGCTTGCAGAGTAAATACAAAAGACCCAGGCCGCACGGAACAAACTGGAGTATTACCTTCCAGTCCTACCTCGGCTCCTGGAAAGAAGTGGGGAGCCATATGGAGGCAAAAATCAGATGAAATAGCCCCAGTATGTAAGATCCTGGTTCTACCCCTGTATAACTGTGCTGGGTGGAAAACCTCTCTGAATGGGGCTGCTAGATGGAGCATCATCACACCCATACATCTTGATGAAAAAAATTCAAATAGAAGCAGGGAAATGTGTTTGTTTAGATCTGAGGTTGCATTTTTGCCACTTACAGCAGCTTATACACAACAAACAATTTTAAATTTTAATGTCTATCTCTTCAAACTGGCATGTAAGATTATAACAAGACCCTGGAAGCATCAAGCAACAAGGTTCAGCACTGATAATTTTAAAAGTATGTAGTTTTTGGAAGCGCTTGAGAGTAGGAAGGTGACAAAAACCAAACTGCTTAGCCAGGCACTGATGAAACTCCTCAGCTCACAACTCCCCGTAAAAAAATCTAGATAGGATAAATGCTCCAAGAGACAGCTTAAAGTTCCCAATAGAAGAGGCCTAGTGAACAACTCCTGGGCCCTTTCCACACGGGCCAAAAACTGTTGTGAACGGCAGCGGCTGGAAGGCACCATGTCCCCCGCACCATCCCTGAAAGCTTACCTCAACTCCTGGCTTCCAGCTTGTCGCAGAGGCCAGGGGACACGCCCCCGGGCTTGCGACTCTAGAGCTGTTGTTTCAGCCTGTGGGGGCGTGTCCCCTGGCCTCTGCGACGAGCCGGATGCCAGGGAATGAGGCAAGATTTCAGGGACGGCACAGCCTGTGTGAAGGCTGCACTGCCGCATGCCGCCCTCCTGGGACCGTCCATGCGAACGGTTCCCGGGGGGGTGCATCGGCGTCTTTTTACGCCGACGCACCTCCGCACTGTTGTGGTGTGGAAAGGGCCCTGGAAAGGAGTTCTATAGTGTAACTAGTGACCACTGAAAATGCTCTGCTCAAGGATTGTCTTAGTGCTCATAGTAGTAGCAACTGAAGAAGATATCAACAATTAATTTTAATTCAATTGATTTTGGATAATTCAACTTAGCTCAGTAACATACTGGTAACCAGCAAAGATCAAAGACAAAGTGACCTGGGTCCATTTACATGTTTCAGGACAGATTCAGTCACGTAAATACCATGGAGCAGGGGGGCGCCACACCCCGGGTGTGTACCATTGGGGTCACATGGGGGGCAAAAATTGCCTCCACACCTTCCCCCTTGTCTTCCCCACCAGCCAGGCCCCATGGCCTGGAGCAGCCTGATGGGGCCAGGCTGCGGGGTCGGGCTGGGCGGCCACCAAGTCAGGCTGCTTTTTCAGCCGGCTGCTCTTTGCAGAGAACTAAGGTAAGTGGGTGGGGGGCGGGGCCCGGGGCCCATTTTGCCCTGTGCACCATTCCCCCCCCCCCCATGTCACTGGACAGATTACAAGCCTTATCTTTGTAAATGTCAACTTGAGGACTTTGAATCATATGTTCAATGAGAGATTTGTTTCTCCCAGACTCACAACTGGGGCTTGTAGGCAGAACCAGTTACAGACTTCCCTTTGGCACAGTTTTCTTCTTTTTAAACTGCCTCGTGAAGTTACTATCAGCTCCTTTTGCAAAAGCATGCTACTTATGTGACTGCATATCAATTTCACAATTGAGCCAAGGCAGCAGTGCTAAGGGGAAGGCTGTCTGCAGCTGCTTCTGTCTGCAGGTCCTGGTTGTGAGAAGAAAGGGGCAGATGTGTGTCCAAATGGCACAAAACTCCTATTGAATGCCTGATTCAAAGTCCCTGATCTGTTCCCCAACAAACATGAAGACATTGTATTGTGTAAACTGGCCCATTATACAGTCACATAGATCTGCCTGAGACACACAGACATTCAACTCTTCCTTCAAAGAAAGAGTGATGGGTTTGGGGTTATGTGGGTGTACAATGTTGGGTGTTTTCAGGGTAAATAGAAAGATTAGCATTCCCACCACCACCACCACCTTAGCTGGCCTGGGACCATCAGCCAATAACATGGTTCCACAGATACATCAATAAAACATACGTGAGAATATGTGCAAAAAAGATTCCATTATTATGCTTATGAATTAATGATTGCTCAGAGGATCAATCCTAGCCAAACTGTGCACAGGCTGTACTTATAATGAGCATTAGCAATGGGAGTACAACAAGAGCTGACAATACATTCTACAACAAATATCCATCCCAGCCTTTGCATTCATTATTAGGTCTACTTGCCCTCCAACAGCTTAGTTGTCAGACTAAAACTGTGCACAGGGTGGGGAAAGAGCTCCTGCTCCATGCACAGGATCTCCCATTATTGCTCCCCAATTGTTCTCTGCCTCCTATATGCATCCCTGCGGCTGCAAAAGGCTTTTGCGATCAGGGATGCAGGCTATAAATATGCATGTGGGTAATTCTAACTGAATGTGGCAGCTTTTAGAACTGGCATATGTCATTCTCCTTGCATTATCTCTGCAATTAGAATGTTTCCTTCAATTGCATAATAGCCTCTTGGTGACTCAGTGGTAAATGGGAGAAATGGAAAAAATGGTGGGAAAGGGAGGAGTAAAGGATTACATTTAAAGGTATATAACCATCATTAAGCTCTCAAGTTTCCTAGTGGGTGTTCTGTGCTTCAGAACATACTTCCAGACATAACTGCAGATCACCACAGATATGTCAGCCAGGGTGGGATTCTGAGAAGACTTTGAGCCAACAGGGTTGCATGTGCCTAGTTCTGCTGCCAGTTCTGCTCAGCTAGAAACAAACCTTACAAATCATATTCCAAAAAAGAGGCATAACGTATGACCTTCCCCACAAAAAAGACTTCTGACAGTTAGTGCTGTGCTAGAGTTTTCCTGGGTTAAGGAAGTCAGAGTTTAGCAACATTTTCCTGACGTTTAGCTGTATCTGTAGGTTGGCATCTTCAGAGGATCTCTGAGATGATCCTCTGAAGATGCCAGTCACAGATGCAGGCAAAACGTCAGGAGAGAATGCTGCTAGAACACGGCCATACAGCCCGGAAACCACACAACACCCAAGTGATTCCGGCCCTGAAAGCCTTCGACAATACACTTCTGACAGTTCTCCAGGATGAAATTTTAACAGCAAAGCAACTGTGTCCATTGTAGGACAATGAATCTTTATTTGTGTGTTTGTTATTTATTTATTGGATTTTTATCCCATCCTTCAAATATACCCCAGGATGAGTTACACAGTCTAAAGCAATCCAATACTACAATAAAAACATTATATTCCTGATTATATGTGGCTGATAGTTGAATGCTTCTTCCAGAAATATGCAGAAAGGCTTGTTTTGCAAATCAGCAACTTCATGCAAAATGGTGGAACTGGACCGAAGATTCACCAAAGATTCGCTAGTTTTGATGTTTGTTTTACAACTAGCACTTACCGTATATACTCGAGTATAAGCCGACTTGAATATAAGCCAAGGCACCTAATTTTACCACAAAAAAATGGGAAACTTATTGACTCAAGTATAAGCCTTCGAACTTGACTCTGTAGCAGCTAAAAACAGAAGATTTGGGAGCAAGATGAGATAGAGTTGCTTAACAGAGTTTGCATTAGGGATGAGCAGCTTTCCAGCACTCTAGGGACACAAATGAACCACTGTTTTCCTCCAATGTAGAATAATTCTGGGATTCTTAGCCATGCCAGCCTAAACTTTGCTCCAAAGAAAGTATTTGTCTTCAGCAACATCATTATTTGGCAGTAAACTACTGTATGAAGAATTGTATTAATCTAGAATGCAACACACCAATAGCCCTTAAGAGAGAAATGCCTGTTTCTTTTAACACACACACACAACCTACTTGTAATGCTATGCAAGCTGTTCTTGCAGCTTGTTTTTACGGCTCTCTGGTGAGTTAGAAAAAAAGCAGCAACATGCTTACCAAATCCCCACAGCAGCCCCAGCTCCGGCCGCCATCTTGGAATTACTGTATATACTCGAGTACAAGCCAGGGGGGCTTTTTCAGCATAAAAATGTGCTGAAAAAGTCAGCTTATACTCGAGTATATATGGTAAACTGGTTTCTGAAACATTATGTCATTTGCATTGGTTCAGTCCTGTTCAACATCAAATTGTTCCCACAGGCATCATCATGATCATCAGCTTTACCTCACCTTCTCAGTTGTCCTCATTACCATTTAAGTCCTATGTGATCCCCACATGACATTCATGATGCCACTAAATCATCATGACATCATTGCCAGAATCATTTGGAATATCTCATCCAATCAGATTAAACATCCATCCAAACCAATGAAGCCCCAAATCTGTAATGGCAAAAGAATGGAAAAGCGGGGAAAAACCAAACGGCATGGAAAATAAGCAGGAACCAGGGGGGAAGAGAAGTCAAAGCACCAAACTCCTCCCCTAATCATGCAAATGCATCTTAAAGTAATTGTAAGAAAAAAATTGCTCCAAATAGGAGACACTTTTCAACAGATTAAACAAGAGAAATAGTAATTTTTGACTCAGTAATTTTTGACTCAGAAAACTGGATGCATGTAAGCAAAGTCCTAACACTTCAGCAGAGTCTACCCAATAAAAAAAACCAGTGAAGGCAAGAGTGAAGCCAATGAACGCAGGTTTCTGTCAATAACCAAAGGATATCATTTGGATCTTGTTACTCAAAATAAGGTACTCAAGTGCTAATTCTTTATCCAAGAAAGAGGCATAAAATCTCAAACTTAAAGCTGTTGCTTCCAAAGAGTTACAGTGTCAACATATAGAAGTTTTCAACTTGGGTCTGATTCTTGACTTTCACCAAACACAAATCGCAGCTGAATCTCCCAAGTAACCTTCAGAATAAATAATGTCTTTCACAATCTAATTTGTTTGGGATCTTTTCATTGTTCATTTATCCCCACCCTCATTTGCTCAATAGTGACCCCCCTGGAACCAATAATAGCATGTTTCAGACACCTGATTAAAAGCACTGCAGTGGAGTGAATCAATAAACACTGGAGGCTCAGAGCATAATAAGCATAATAATCACCATTAGGGTAACGAGTGGGGAAAGTGAGAGCAAGGCTGGTAATATTGTAATTATATTAATCTGCTTCGATCAGCTTTCACATCAGAGCTTTGTCTGCTTCCTCCTTCTTTGTAAAGGAAGGGAATTGAAAGAATATGACATATAGAGAACTGGGGAAAGAACAGGTTTCTTTCCTACACAACCTCTGTCACTCACTCTTACAGGCAGCCAAGGTAAGGTAACACCTCATCCATGTGCAAAACACATATCATTACTTACAACCACATCCTCAGCAACACAGCCTTCTTATATAATACATGCATGTTCACATATGCATATCCACACAATTCAGACAAACAGGCCCACAAAAGGCATATGTGAAGACAGTCCTCCTATTCAGCCAAACTGTCACATCAATTTATGATATCTGAGAGTGAACTTGGTGGCCCCAGGCCTATCAGTAGTGCAGTTAAACAGGGTTACCTGCAAAGCAGGAAGGGGTTTCTCCACACTCAGCAGGGAAGTGCAAGAGGGAATTGGTTTTGGTTTAATGTGTTCGTTAAAAATATTTTTGACTACTTCACACTCTGTCTTTCTCTCCAATAGGGATCTAAAGCAGCTTGTATTATTATCTGTCCCTCCATTTTATCCTCACACTCACTCCATGATGTAGGTTAGGCTGGGAGTGTGGGAATGGCCAAGGTCGCGAAGCAAGTTTCCATGGCAGAGTGGGGATTCAAACCTGGATCTCCCAGCTCCTAGTCCAACATTCTAACCACTGCAGTTCACTGGTTCCTAAATGTCATCTTGAGTAATTTAATATTTTGTCAAAGGCTTTCATGGCCAGGTTCAACTGGTTGTTGTGGGTTTTCCGGGCTGTGTGGCCATGGTCTGGTAGATCTTGTTCCTAACATTTCACCTACACCTATCACAGACTTCCCTCTGTGATACACCTCTGAAGATGCAGGCAAAACGTTAGAAACAAGATCTACCAGACCACAGCCACACAGTCCAGAAAACCCACAACACACAGCCCGGAAAACCCACAACCACCAGCATTTTAATATTGTTCTGCCACAAATTCTGTCATTGTTGACTTCAGGCAATATTTTTATTTATGTCAACAGAAAATATATTCCTACCTGTCACTTCCCCATCACCACCCAATCATGATTAAATATTATAGGATCATTCTCCTCACTTAAGAGATCCCTCATGCCAAATTGTGCACAGCAAAGAAAAAAAGGCTGCTATTCCACAGGCCACTAAAATTCTAATTGACAAAGTAGGTGCATGCAAAAGTGATTCTGAACAATTCTTCCACCCCTTCCTGTTGCTGGATCCTGATATGGGAGGATGGGGACGAGGTGTATTATATTATAATGCATGACAATCCTGACCATGAAGTATATGAATCAATTTTTTCGAAAGTAAACCATGCCATTAAAAAAAATAGCTTGTGAGAACAGACAGCACCAACAGAACTTTATTTTTTAATATAGAGTAAGTGGTTCAATAATCAGTGCACCTGTGAAGGTATGCTACATCCCTTCTTTTGCTGAAATATCTTGGAAAAATTCACCCAAATATCAAGGGAACAGATATTTCAGTCCCCCACCCCCCTAATACATTGAATTTAATAGCAGCTGTAGCAACACTGACGTCTTGAGGGGAAAGCTGAGTTGCTTAGATACAATAAAGTAATTGGGATTGACAAATAAGTATTTTAGACAGGCACAAATGCAGAGGACCAGATCCCAGAGTGCAATTTAAAATCCACTTTGCATTGTGTATCGTTCCTAGCTCAGCACCAGATTCTATTGAATGCTTCCTCAAGCTACAGTTTTAAGTATCTTCTGAAAATAATGTTAAACTTTTATATTCTGACAAACTAAATGTTATCTTCTTCTAGTTGAGTATCACAGCTGGGAATAAAGAGGAGAATCTCAGTGGCCTTTTGAAACATAATGATATTTCATAACATTGATGATGCACTTAGGGTTGTAAGCACATGGTCAAAAATTTAAATAATCACAATAAGAGTTTGCATCTATACCCCATTTTCTTAACAGT